>NC_085076.1:3288897-3617647 GCF_963662255.1 Cinclus cinclus
AAAGCCAACTTGCCTAACTATCCTGCGGCCCGTGCTGGGCTTTAGACTACAAAAATTCCATAAGGACGAGGATTTCTCCCAGACCAAAGCTGCCCCCTCCTCCAAACCTGGCTGCCATCAGAGGCCCAAACGCGCCCCACAAAATGACATCTGCATTGAGGGTTCTTGAGTTTGGCTTCTTGGGGAAAAGTGCCTCCTTTCGGAGCCAACTTGCCTAACTTGCCTGCGGCCCGTCCTGGGCTTTTGCCTCCAAAAATTCCAGAAGGACGAGGATTTCTCCCAGACCAAAGCTGCCCCCTCCTCTAAACCTGGCTGCCATCGGAGGCCCAAACGTGCCCTACAAAATGACATCTGCCAAGTGGGCTCTTGAGTTTGGCTTCTTGGGTGGAAGTGCCTCCTTTCAAAGCCAACTTGCCTGCGGCCCGTCCTGGGCTTTTGCCTACAAAAATTCCATAAGGACGAGGATTTCTCCCAGACCAAAGCTGCCCCCTCCTCCAAACCTGGCTGCCATCGGAGGCCCAAACGCGCCCTACAAAATGACACCTGCCAAGTGGGCTCTTGAGTTTGGCTTCTTGGGGAAAAGTGCCTCCTTTCGGAGTCAACTTGCCGGCGGCCCATGCAGGGCTTTTGCCTCCAAAAATTCCATAAGGACGAGGATTTCTCCCAGACCAAAGCTGCCCCCTCCTCCAAACCTGGCTGCCATCGGAGGCCCAAACGCGCCCTACAAAATGACACCTGCCAAGTGGGATCTTGAGTTTGGCTTCTTGGGGAAAAGTGCCTCCTTTCGGAGCCAACTTGCCTAACTAGCCTGCGGCCCGTGCTGGGCTTTTGCCTACAAAAATTCCATAAGGACGAGGATTTCTCCCAGACCAAAGCTGCCCCCTCCTCCAAACCTGGCTGCCATCGGAGGCCCAAACGTGCCCTACAAAATGACACCTGCCAAGTGGGCTCTTGAGTTTGGCTTCTTGGGGAAAAGTGCCTCCTTTCGGAGCCAACTTGCCTAACTTGCCTGCGGCCCGTCCTGGGCTTTTGAGTACAAAAATTCCAGAAGGACGAGGATTTCTCCCAGACCAAAGCTGCCCCCTCCTCCAAACCTGGCTGCCATCGGTGGCCCAAACGCGCCCTACAAAATGACACCTGCCAAGTGGGCTCTTGAGTTTGGCTTCTTGGGGAAAAGTGACTCCTTTCAAAGCCAACTTGCCTGCGTCCCGTCCCGGACTTTTGCTACAAAAATTCCATAAGGACGAGGATTCCTCCCAGACCAAAGCTGCCCCCTCCTCCAAACCTGGCTGCCATCGGAGGCCCAAACGCGCCCTACAAAATGACATCTGCCAAGTGGGCTCTTGAGTTTTGGTTCTTGGGGAAAAGTGCTTCCTTTCGGAGCCAAAATGCCTAACTTGCCTGCGGCCCGTCCTGGGCTTTTGAGTACAAAAATTCCATAAGGACGAGGATTTCTCCCAGACCAAAGCTGCCCCCTCCTCCAAACCTGGCTGCCATCGGAGGCCCAAACGCGCCCTACAAAATGACACCTGCCAAGTGGGCTCTTGAGTTTGGCTTCTTGGGGAAAAGTGCCTCCTTTCGGAGCCAACTTGCCTAACTTGCCTGCGGCCCGTCCTGGTCTTTTGCCTACAAAAATTCCATAAGGACGAGGATTTCTCCCAGACCAAAGCTGCCCCCTCCTCCAAACCTGGCTGCCATCGGTGGCCCAAACGTGCCCTAAAAAATGACATCTGCCAAGTGGGCTCCTGAGTTTGGCTTCTTGGGGGAAAGTGCCTCCTTTCAAAGCCAACTTGCCTGCAGCCCGTCCTGGGCTTTAGACTACAAAAATTCCATAAGGACGAGGATTTCTCCCAGACCAAAGCTGCCCCCTCCTCCAAACCTGGCTGCCATCGGAGGCCCAAACGCGCCCCACAAAATGACACCTGCCAAGTGGGATCTTGAGTTTGGCTTCTTGGGGAAAAGTGCCTCCTTTCGGAGCCAACTTGCCTAACTTGCCTGCGGCCCGTCCTGGGCTTTTGCCTACAAAAATTCCAGAAGGACGAGGATTTCTCCCAGACCAAAGCTGCCCCCTCCTCCAAACCTGGCTGCCATCGGAGGCCCAAACGCGCCCCACAAAATGACACCTGCATTGAGGGTTCTTGAGTTTGGATTCCTGGGGAAAAGTGCCTCCTTTCGGAGTCAACTTGCCTGCGGCCCATGCAGGGCTTTTGCCTCCAAAAATTCCAGAAGGACGAGGATTTCTCCCAGACCAAAGCTGCCCCCTCCTCCAAACCTGGCTGCCATCGGAGGCCCAAACGCGCCCTACAAAATGACATCTGCATTGTGGGTTCTTGAGTTTGGCTTCTTGGGGAAAAGTGACTCCTTTCAAAACCAACTTGCCTGCGTCCCGTCCCGGGCTTTTGCTACAAAAATTCCATAAGGACGAGGATTCCTCCCAGACCAAAGCTGCCCCCTCCTCCAAACCTGGCTGCCATCGGAGGCCCAAACGCGCCCCACAAAATGACACCTGCATTGAGGGTTCTTGAGTTTGGATTCCTGGGGAAAAGTGCCTCCTTTCGGAGTCAACTTGCCTGCGGCCCATGCAGGGCTTTTGCCTCCAAAAATTCCAGAAGGACGAGGATTTCTCCCAGGCCAAAGCTGCCCCCTCCTCCAAACCTGGCTGCCATCGGAGGCCCAAACGTGCCATACAAAATGACATCTGCCAAGTGGGCTCTTGAGTTTGGCTTCTTGGGTGGAAGTACCTCCTTTCAAAGCCAACTTGCCTAACAAGCCTGCGGCCCGTGCTGGGCTTTAGACTACAAAAATTCCATAAGGACGAGGATTTCTCCCAGACCAAAGCTGCCCCTCCTCCAAACCTGGCTGCCATCAGAGGCCCAAACGCGCCCTACAAAATGACATCTGCCAAGTGGGCTCTTGAGTTTGGCTTCTTGGGGGAAAAGTGCCTCCTTTCGGAGCCAACTTGCCTAACTTGCCTGCGGCCCGTCCTGGGCTTTTGCTACAAAAATTCCAGAAGGACGAGGATTTCTCCCAGACCAAAGCTGCCCCCTCCTCCAAACCTGGCTGCCATCGGAGGCCCAAACGCGCCCCACAAAATGACACCTGCATTGAGGGTTCTTGAGTTTGGCTTCCTGGGGAAAAGTGCCTCCTTTCGGAGTCAACTTGCCTGCGGCCCATGCAGGGCTTTTGCCTCCAAAAATTCCAGAAGGTCGAGGATTTCTCCCAGACCAAAGCTGCCCCCTCCTCCAAACCTGGCTGCCATCGGAGGCCCAAACGTGCCCTACAAAATGACACCTGCCAAGTGGGCTCTTGAGTTTGGCTTCTTGGGGAAAAGTGACTCCTTTCCAAACCAACTTGCCTGCGTCCCGTCCCGGGCTTTTGCTACAAAAATTCCATAAGGACGAGGATTCCTCCCAGACCAAAGCTGCCCCCTCCTCCAAACCTGGCTGCCATCGGAGGCCCAAACGCGCCCCACAAAATGACACCTGCATTGAGGGTTCTTGAGTTTGGCTTCCTGGGGAAAAGTGCCTCCTTTCGGAGTCAACTTGCCTGCGGCCCATGCAGGGCTTTTGCCGTCAAAAATTACATAAGGACGGGGATTTCTCCCAGACCAAAGCTGCCCCCTCCTCCAAACCTGGCTGCCATCGGAGGCCCAAACGCGCCCTACAAAATGACACCTGCCAAGTGGGCTCTTGAGTTTGGCTTCTTGGGGGAAAGTGACTCCTTTCAAAGCCAACTTGCCTGCGTCCCGTCCCGGGCTTTTGCTACAAAAATTCCATAAGGACGAGGATTCCTCCCAGACCAAAGCTGCCCCCTCCTCCAAACCTGGCTGCCATCGGAGGCCCAAACGCGCCCTACAAAATGACATCTGCCAAGTGGGCTCTTGAGTTTGGCTTCTTGCGGAAAAGTGCCTCCTTTCGGAGTCAACTTGCCGGCGGCCCATTCTGGGCTTTTGCCTACAAAAATTCCAGAAGGACGAGGATTTCTCCCAGACCAAAGCTGCCCCCTCCTCCAAACCTGGCTGCCATCAGAGGCCCAAACGCGCCCCACAAAATGACACCTGCATTGAGGGTTCTTGAGTTTGGCTTCGTGGGGAAAAGTGCCTCCTTTCGGAGCCAACTTGCCTAACTTGCCTGCGGCCCGTCCTGGGCTTTTGCCTCCAAAAATTCCAGAAGGACGAGGATTTCTCCCAGACCAAAGCTGCCCCCTCCTCCAAACCTGGCTGCCATCGGAGGCCCAAACGCGCCCTACAAAATGACACCTGCCAAGTGGGCTCTTGAGTTTTGGTTCTTGGGGAAAAGTGCTTCCTTTCGGAGCCAAAATGCCTAACTTGCCTGCGGCCCGTCCTGGGCTTTAGACTACAAAAATTCCATAAGGACGAGGATTCCTCCCAGACCAAAGCTGCCCCCTCCTCCAAACCTGGCTGCCATCGGAGGCCCAAACGCGCCCTACAAAATGACACCTGCCAAGTGGGCTCTTGAGTTTTGGTTCTTGGGGAAAAGTGCTTCCTTTCGGAGCCAAAATGCCTAACTTGCCTGCGGCCCGTCCTGGGCTTTTGAGTACAAAAATTCCAGAAGGACGAGGATTTCTCCCAGACCAAAGCTGCCCCCTCCTCCAAACCTGGCTGCCATCAGAGGCCCAAACGCGCCCTACAAAAGGACATCTGCATTGTGGGTTCTCGAGTTTGGCTTCTTGGGGAAAAGTGCCTCCTTTCAAAGCCAACTTGCCTAACTTGCCTGCGGCCCGTGCTGGGCTTTTGCCTACAAAAATTCCATAAGGACGAGGATTTCTCCCAGACCAAAGCTGCCCCCTCCTCCAAACCTGGCTGCCATCGGTGGCCCAAACGCGCCCTACAAAATGACATCTGCCAAGTGGGCTCTGGAGTTTGGCTTCTTGGGGAAAAGTGCCTCCTTTCAAAGCCAACTTGCCTGCAGCCCGTGCTGGGCTTCTGCCTACAAAAATTCCATAAGGACGAGGATTTCTCCCAGACCAAAGCTGCCCCCTCCTCCAAACCTGGCTGCCATCGGAGGCCCAAACGCGCCCCACAAAATGACATCTGCATTGAGGGTTCTTGAGTTTGGCTTCTTGGGGAAAAGTGCCTCCTTTTGGAGCCAACTTGCCTAACTTGCCTGCGGCCCGTCCTGGGCTTTTGCTACAAAAATTCCATAAGGACGAGGATTTCTCCCAGACCAAAGCTGCCCCCTCCTCCAAACCTGGCTGCCATCGGAGGCCCAAACGCGCCCTACAAAATGACATCTGCATTGTGGGTTCTTTAGTTTGGCTTCTTGGGTGGAAGTACCTCCTTTCAAAGCCAACTTGCCTAACTTGCCTGCGGCCCATGCGGGGTTTTTGCCTACAAAAATTCCATAAGGACGAGGATTTCTCCCAGACCAAAGCTGCCCCCTCCTCCAAACCTGGCTGCCATCGGAGGCCCAAACGCGCCCTACAAAATGACACCTGCCAAGTGGGCTCTTGAGTTTGGCTTCTTGGGGAAAAGTGACTCCTTTCAAAACCAACTTGCCTGCGTCCCGTCCCGGGCTTTTGCTAAAAAAATTCCATAAGGACGAGGATTCCTCCCAGACCAAAGCTGCCCCCTCCTCCAAACCTGGCTGCCATCGGAGGCCCAAACGTGCCCTACAAAATGACATCTGCCAAGTGGGCTCTTGAGTTTGGCTTTCTGGGGAAAAGTGCCTCCTTTCGGAGTCAACTTGCCTGCGGCCCATTCTGGGCTTTTGCCTACAAAAATTCCATAAGGACGAGGATTTCTCCCAGACCAAAGCTGCCCCCTCCTCCAAACCTGGCTGTCATCGGAGGCCCAAACGTGCCCTACAAAATGACATCTGCCAAGTGGGCTCTTGAGTTTGGCTTCTTGGGTGGAAGTGCCTCCTTTCAAAGCCAACTTGCCTGCGGCCCGTCCTGGGCTTTTGCCTACAAAAATTCCATAAGGACGAGGATTTCTCCCAGACCAAAGCTGCCCCCTCCTCCAAACCTGGCTGCCATCGGAGGCCCAAACGCGCCCTACAAAATGACATGTGCCAAGTGGGCTCTTGAGTTTGGCTTCTTGGGGAAAAGTGCCTCCTTTCAAAGCCAACTTGTCTAACTAGCCTGCGGCCCGTGCTGGGCTTTAGACTACAAAAATTCCATAAGGACGAGGATTTCTCCCAGACCAAAGCTGCCCCCTCCTCCAAACCTGGCTGCCATCGGAGGCCCAAACGTGCCCTACAAAATGACACCTGCCAAGTGGGCTCTTGAGTTTGGCTTCTTGGGTGGAAGTGCCTCCTTTCAAAGCCAACTTGCCTGCGGCCCGTCCTGGGCTTTTGCCTACAAAAATTCCATAAGGACGAGGATTTCTCCCAGACCAAAGCTGCCCCCTCCTCCAAACCTGGCTGCCATCGGAGGCCCAAACGCGCCCCACAAAATGACATCTGCCAAGTGGGCTCTTGAGTTTGGCTTCTTGGGGAAAAGTACCTCCTTTCGGAGCCAACTTACCTAACTTGCCTGCGGCCCGTCCTGGGCTTTTGCCTCCAAAAATTCCAGAAGGACGAGGATTTCTCCCAGGCCAAAGCTGCCCCCTCCTCCAAACCTGGCTGCCATCGGAGGCCCAAACGCGCCCTACAAAATGACATCTGCCAAGTGGGCTCTTGAGTTTGGCTTCTTGGGGGAAAGTGCCTCCTTTCAAAGCCAACTTGCCTAACTAGCCTGCGGCCCGTGCTGGGCTTTAGACTACAAAAATTCCATAAGGACGAGGATTTCTCCCAGACCAAAGCTGCCCCCTCCTCCAAACCTGGCTGCCATCAGAGGCCCAAACGCGCCCTACAAAATGACATCTGCCAAGTGGGCTCTTGAGTTTGGCTTCTTGGGGAAAAGTGCCTCCTTTCGGAGCCAACTTGCCTAACTTGCCTGCGGCCCGTCCTGGGCTTTTGCCTCCAAAAATTCCAGAAGGACGAGGATTTCTCCCAGGCCAAAGCTGCCCCCTCCTCCAAACCTGGCTGCCATCGGAGGCCCAAACGCGCCCTACAAAATGACACCTGCCAAGTGGGCTCTTGAGTTTGGCTTCTTGGGGAAAAGTGACTCCTTTCAAAACCAACTTGCCTGCGTCCAGTCCCGGGCTTTTGCCTACAAAAATTCCATAAGGACGAGGATTCCTCCCAGACCAAAGCTGCCCCCTCCTCCAAACCTGGCTGCCATCGGAGGCCCAAACGCGCCCTACAAAATGACATCTGCATTGTGGGCTCTTGAGTTTGGCTTTCTGGGGAAAAGTGCCTCCTTTCGGAGTCAACTTGCCTGCGGCCCATGCAGGGCTTTTGCCTACAAAAATTCCATAAGGACGAGGATTTCTCCCAGACCAAAGCTGCCCCCTCCTCTAAACCTGGCTGCCATCGGAGGCCCAAACGTGCCCTACAAAATGACATCTGCCAAGTGGGCTCTTGAGTTTGGCTTCTTGGGTGGAAGTACCTCCTTTCAAAGCCAACTTGCCTGCGGCCCGTCCTGGGCTTTTGCCTACAAAAATTCCATAAGGACGAGGATTTCTCCCAGACCAAAGCTGCCCCCTCCTCCAAACCTGGCTGCCATCGGAGGCCCAAACGCGCCCTACAAAATGACATCTGCCAAGTGGGCTCTTGAGTTTGGCTTCTTGGGGGAAAGTGCCTCCTTTCAAAGCCAACTTGCCTAACTAGCCTGCGGCCCGTGCTGGGCTTTAGACTACAAAAATTCCATAAGGACGAGGATTTCTCCCAGACCAAAGCTGCCCCCTCCTCCAAACCTGGCTGCCATCAGAGGCCCAAACGCGCCCTACAAAATGACATCTGCCAAGTGGGCTCTTGAGTTTGGCTTCTTGGGGAAAAGTGCCTCCTTTCGGAGCCAACTTGCCTAACTTGCCTGCGGCCCGTCCTGGGCTTTTGCTACAAAAATTCCAGAAGGACGAGGATTTCTCCCAGACCAAAGCTGCCCCCTCCTCCAAACCTGGCTGCCATCGGAGGCCCAAACGCGCCCCACAAAATGACACCTGCATTGAGTGTTCTTGAGTTTGGATTCCTGGGGAAAAGTGCCTCCTTTCGGAGTCAACTTGCCTGCGGCCCATGCAGGGCTTTTGCCTCCAAAAATTCCAGAAGGACGAGGATTTCTCCCAGGCCAAAGCTGCCCCCTCCTCCAAACCTGGCTGCCATCGGAGGCCCAAACGCGCCCTACAAAATGACACCTGCCAAGTGGGCTCTTGAGTTTGGCTTCTTGGGGAAAAGTGACTCCTTTCAAAACCAACTTGCCTGCGTCCCGTCCCGGGCTTTTGCTACAAAAATTCCATAAGGACGAGCATTTCTCCCAGACCAAAGCTGCCCCCTCCTCCAAACCTGGCTGCCATCGGAGGCCCAAACGCGCCCCACAAAATGACACCTGCATTGAGGGTTCTTGAGTTTGGCTTCCTGGGGAAAAGTGCCTTCTTTCGGAGTCAACTTGCCTGCGGCCCATGCAGGGCTTTTGCCGACAAAAATTCCATAAGGACGAGGATTTCTCCCAGACCAAAGCTGCCCCCTCCTCCAAACCTGGCTGCCATCGGAGGCCCAAACGCGCCCTACAAAATGACACCTGCCAAGTGGGCTCTTGAGTTTAGGTTCTTGGCGAAAAGTGCTTCCTTTCGGAGCCAACTTGCCTAACTTGCCTGCGGCCCGTCCTGGGCTTTTGAGTACAAAAATTCCAGAAGGACGAGGATTTCTCCCAGACCAAAGCTGCCCCCTCCTCCAAACCTGGCTGCCATCAGAGGCCCAAACGCGCCCTACAAAAGGACATCTGCATTGTGGGTTCTTGAGTTTGGCTTCTTGGGGAAAAGTGCCTCCTTTCAAAGCCAACTTGCCTAACTTGCCTGCGGCCCGTCCTGGGCTTTTGCCTCCAAAAATTCCATAAGGACGAGGATTTCTCCCAGACCAAAGCTGCCCCCTCCTCCAAACCTGGCTGCCATCGGAGGCCCAAACGCGCCCTACAAAATGACATCTGCCAAGTGGGCTCTTGAGTTTGGCTTCTTGGGTGGAAGTACCTCCTTTCAAAGCCAACTTGCCTGCGGCCCGTGCTGGGCTTTTGCCTACAAAAATTCCATAAGGACGAGGATTTCTCCCAGACCAAAGCTGCCCCCTCCTCCAAACCTGGCTGCCATCGGTGGCCCAAACGCGCCCTACAAAATGACATCTGCCAAGTGGGCTCTGGAGTTTGGCTTCTTGGGGAAAAGTGCCTCCTTTCAAAGCCAACTTGCCTGCAGCCCGTGCTGGGCTTCTGCCTACAAAAATTCCATAAGGACGAGGATTTCTCCCAGACCAAAGCTGCCCCCTCCTCCAAACCTGGCTGCCATCGGAGGCCCAAACGCGCCCCACAAAATGACATCTGCATTGAGGGTTCTTGAGTTTGGCTTCTTGGGGAAAAGTGCCTCCTTTTGGAGCCAACTTGCCTAACTTGCCTGCGGCCCGTCCTGGGCTTTTGCTACAAAAATTCCATAAGGACGAGGATTTCTCCCAGACCAAAGCTGCCCCCTCCTCCAAACCTGGCTGCCATCGGAGGCCCAAACGCGCCCTACAAAATGACATCTGCATTGTGGGTTCTTTAGTTTGGCTTCTTGGGTGGAAGTACCTCCTTTCAAAGCCAACTTGCCTAACTTGCCTGCGGCCCATGCGGGGTTTTTGCCTACAAAAATTCCATAAGGACGAGGATTTCTCCCAGACCAAAGCTGCCCCCTCCTCCAAACCTGGCTGCCATCGGAGGCCCAAACGCGCCCTACAAAATGACACCTGCCAAGTGGGCTCTTGAGTTTGGCTTCTTGGGGAAAAGTGACTCCTTTCAAAACCAACTTGCCTGCGTCCCGTCCCGGGCTTTTGCTAAAAAAATTCCATAAGGACGAGGATTCCTCCCAGACCAAAGCTGCCCCCTCCTCCAAACCTGGCTGCCATCGGAGGCCCAAACGCGCCCTACAAAATGACATCTGCCAAGTGGGCTCTTGAGTTTGGCTTTCTGGGGAAAAGTGCCTCCTTTCGGAGTCAACTTGCCTGCGGCCCATTCTGGGCTTTTGCCTACAAAAATTCCATAAGGACGAGGATTTCTCCCAGACCAAAGCTGCCCCCTCCTCCAAACCTGGCTGTCATCGGAGGCCCAAACGTGCCCTACAAAATGACATCTGCCAAGTGGGCTCTTGAGTTTGGCTTCTTGGGTGGAAGTGCCTCCTTTCAAAGCCAACTTGCCTGCGGCCCGTCCTGGGCTTTTGCCTACAAAAATTCCATAAGGACGAGGATTTCTCCCAGACCAAAGCTGCCCCCTCCTCCAAACCTGGCTGCCATCGGAGGCCCAAACGCGCCCTACAAAATGACATCTGCCAAGTGGGCTCTTGAGTTTGGCTTCTTGGGGAAAAGTGCCTCCTTTCAAAGCCAACTTGTCTAACTAGCCTGCGGCCCGTGCTGGGCTTTAGACTACAAAAATTCCATAAGGACGAGGATTTCTCCCAGACCAAAGCTGCCCCCTCCTCCAAACCTGGCTGCCATCGGAGGCCCAAACGTGCCCTACAAAATGACACCTGCCAAGTGGGCTCTTGAGTTTGGCTTCTTGGGTGGAAGTGCCTCCTTTCGGAGCCAACTTGCCTGCGGCCCGTCCTGGGCTTTTGCCTACAAAAATTCCATAAGGACGAGGATTTCTCCCAGACCAAAGCTGCCCCCTCCTCCAAACCTGGCTGCCATCGGAGGCCCAAACGCGCCCCACAAAATGACATCTGCCAAGTGGGCTCTTGAGTTTGGCTTCTTGGGGAAAAGTGCCTCCTTTCGGAGCCAACTTGCCTAACTTGCCTGCGGCCCGTCCTGGGCTTTTGCCTCCAAAAATTCCAGAAGGACGAGGATTTCTCCCAGGCCAAAGCTGCCCCCTCCTCCAAACCTGGCTGCCATCGGAGGCCCAAACGTGCCCTACAAAATGACACCTGCCAAGTGGGCTCTTGAGTTTGGCTTCTTGGGGAAAAGTGACTCCTTTCAAAGCCAACTTGCCTGCGTCCCGTCCCGGGCTTTTGCTACAAAAATTCCATAAGGACGAGGATTCCTCCCAGACCAAAGCTGCCCCCTCCTCCAAACCTGGCTGCCATCGGAGGCCCAAACGCGCCCTACAAAATGACACCTGCCAAGTGGGCTCTTGAGTTTTGGTTCTTGGGGAAAAGTGCTTCCTTTCGGAGCCAAAATGCCTAACTTGCCTGCGGCCCGTCCTGGGCTTTTGAGTACAAAAATTCCAGAAGGACGAGGATTTCTCCCAGACCAAAGCTGCCCCCTCCTCCAAACCTGGCTGCCATCAGAGGCCCAAACGCGCCCTACAAAAGGACATCTGCATTGTGGGTTCTCGAGTTTGGCTTCTTGGGGAAAAGTGCCTCCTTTCAAAGCCAACTTGCCTAACTTGCCTGCGGCCCGTCCTGGGCTTTTGCCTACAACAATTCCCTAAGGACAAGGATTTCTCCCAGACCAAAGCTGCCCCCTCCTCCAAACCTGGCTGCCATCGGAGGCCCAAACGTGCGCTACAAAATGACACCTGCCAAGTGGGCTCTTGAGTTTGGCTTCTTGGGTGGAAGTACCTCCTTTCAAAGCCAACTTGCCTGCGGCCCGTCCTGGGCTTTTGCCTACAAAAATTCCATAAGGACGAGGATTTCTCCCAGACCAAAGCTGCCCCCTCCTCCAAACCTGGCTGCCATCGGTGGCCCAAACGCGCCCTACAAAATGACATCTGCCAAGTGGGCTCCTGAGTTTGGCTTCTTGGGGGAAAGTGCCTCCTTTCAAAGCCAACTTGCCTGTAGCCCCTGCTGGGCTTTAGACTACAAAAATTCCATAAGGACGAGGATTTCTCCCAGACCAAAGCTGCCCCCTCCTCCAAACCTGGCTGCCATCGGAGGCCCAAACGCGCCCCACAAAATCACATCTGCATTGAGGGTTCTTGAGTTTGGCTTCTTGGGGAAAAGTGCCTCCTTTCGGAGCCAACTTGCCTAACTTGCCTGCGGCCCGTGCTGGGCTTTTGCTACAAAAATTCCATAAGGACGAGGATTTCTCCCAGACCAAAGCTGCCCCCTCCTCCAAACCTGGCTGCCATCGGAGGCCCAAACGCGCCCTACAAAATGACATCTGCATTGTGGGTTCTTGAGTTTGGCTTCTTGGGGAAAAGTGCCTCCTTTCAAAGCCAACTTGCCTAACTTGCCTGCCGCCCATGCGGGGTTTTTGCCTACAAAAATTCCATAAGGACGAGGATTTCTCCCAGACCAAAGCTGCCCCCTCCTCCAAACCTGGCTGCCATCGGAGGCCCAAACGTGCCCTACAAAATGACATCGGCCAAGTGGGCTCTTGAGTTTGGCTCTCTGGGGAAAAGTGCCTCCTTTCGGAGTCAACTTGCCTGCGGCCCATGCAGGGCTTTTGCCTCCAAAAATTCCATAAGGACGAGGATTTCTCCCAGACCAAAGCTGCCCCCTCCTCCAAACCTGGCTGCCATCGGAGGCCCAAACGCGCCCTACAAAATGACATCTGCCAAGTGGGCTCTTGAGTTTGGCTGCTTGGGTGGAAGTGCCTCCTTTCAAAGCCAACTTGCCTGCGGCCCATCCTGGGCTTTTGCCTACAAAAATTCCATAAGGACGAGGATTTCTCCCAGACCAAAGCTGCCCCCTCCTCCAAACCTGGCTGCCATCGGAGGCCCAAACGCGCCCTACAAAATGACATTTGCCAAGTGGGCTCTTGAGTTTGGCTTCTTGCGGAAAAGTGCCTCCTTTCAAAGCCAACTTGCCTAACTATCCTGCGGCCCGTGCTGGGCTTTAGACTACAAAAATTCCATAAGGACGAGGATTTCTCCCAGACCAAAGCTGCCCCCTCCTCCAAACCTGGCTGCCATCAGAGGCCCAAACGCGCCCCACAAAATGACATCTGCATTGAGGGTTCTTGAGTTTGGCTTCTTGGGGAAAAGTGCCTCCTTTCGGAGCCAACTTGCCTAACTTGCCTGCGGCCCGTCCTGGGCTTTTGCCTCCAAAAATTCCAGAAGGACGAGGATTTCTCCCAGACCAAAGCTGCCCCCTCCTCTAAACCTGGCTGCCATCGGAGGCCCAAACGTGCCCTACAAAATGACATCTGCCAAGTGGGCTCTTGAGTTTGGCTTCTTGGGTGGAAGTGCCTCCTTTCAAAGCCAACTTGCCTGCGGCCCGTCCTGGGCTTTTGCCTACAAAAATTCCATAAGGACGAGGATTTCTCCCAGACCAAAGCTGCCCCCTCCTCCAAACCTGGCTGCCATCGGAGGCCCAAACGCGCCCTACAAAATGACACCTGCCAAGTGGGCTCTTGAGTTTGGCTTCTTGGGGAAAAGTGCCTCCTTTCGGAGTCAACTTGCCGGCGGCCCATGCAGGGCTTTTGCCTCCAAAAATTCCATAAGGACGAGGATTTCTCCCAGACCAAAGCTGCCCCCTCCTCCAAACCTGGCTGCCATCGGAGGCCCAAACGCGCCCTACAAAATGACACCTGCCAAGTGGGATCTTGAGTTTGGCTTCTTGGGGAAAAGTGCCTCCTTTCGGAGCCAACTTGCCTAACTAGCCTGCGGCCCGTGCTGGGCTTTTGCCTACAAAAATTCCATAAGGACGAGGATTTCTCCCAGACCAAAGCTGCCCCCTCCTCCAAACCTGGCTGCCATCGGAGGCCCAAACGTGCCCTACAAAATGACACCTGCCAAGTGGGCTCTTGAGTTTGGCTTCTTGGGGAAAAGTGCCTCCTTTCGGAGCCAACTTGCCTAACTTGCCTGCGGCCCGTCCTGGGCTTTTGAGTACAAAAATTCCAGAAGGACGAGGATTTCTCCCAGACCAAAGCTGCCCCCTCCTCCAAACCTGGCTGCCATCGGTGGCCCAAACGCGCCCTACAAAATGACACCTGCCAAGTGGGCTCTTGAGTTTGGCTTCTTGGGGAAAAGTGACTCCTTTCAAAGCCAACTTGCCTGCGTCCCGTCCCGGACTTTTGCTACAAAAATTCCATAAGGACGAGGATTCCTCCCAGACCAAAGCTGCCCCCTCCTCCAAACCTGGCTGCCATCGGAGGCCCAAACGCGCCCTACAAAATGACATCTGCCAAGTGGGCTCTTGAGTTTTGGTTCTTGGGGAAAAGTGCTTCCTTTCGGAGCCAAAATGCCTAACTTGCCTGCGGCCCGTCCTGGGCTTTTGAGTACAAAAATTCCATAAGGACGAGGATTTCTCCCAGACCAAAGCTGCCCCCTCCTCCAAACCTGGCTGCCATCGGAGGCCCAAACGCGCCCTACAAAATGACACCTGCCAAGTGGGCTCTTGAGTTTGGCTTCTTGGGGAAAAGTGCCTCCTTTCGGAGCCAACTTGCCTAACTTGCCTGCGGCCCGTCCTGGTCTTTTGCCTACAAAAATTCCATAAGGACGAGGATTTCTCCCAGACCAAAGCTGCCCCCTCCTCCAAACCTGGCTGCCATCGGTGGCCCAAACGTGCCCTAAAAAATGACATCTGCCAAGTGGGCTCCTGAGTTTGGCTTCTTGGGGGAAAGTGCCTCCTTTCAAAGCCAACTTGCCTGCAGCCCGTCCTGGGCTTTAGACTACAAAAATTCCATAAGGACGAGGATTTCTCCCAGACCAAAGCTGCCCCCTCCTCCAAACCTGGCTGCCATCGGAGGCCCAAACGCGCCCCACAAAATGACATCTGCATTGAGGGTTCTTGAGTTTGGCTTCTTGGGGAAAAGTGCCTCCTTTCGGAGCCAACTTGCCTAACTTGCCTGCGGCCCGTCCTGGGCTTTTGCCTACAAAAATTCCAGAAGGACGAGGATTTCTCCCAGACCAAAGCTGCCCCCTCCTCCAAACCTGGCTGCCATCGGAGGCCCAAACGCGCCCTACAAAATGACACCTGCATTGAGGGTTCTTGAGTTTGGATTCCTGGGGAAAAGTGCCTCCTTTCGGAGTCAACTTGCCTGCGGCCCATGCAGGGCTTTTGCCTCCAAAAATTCCAGAAGGACGAGGATTTCTCCCAGACCAAAGCTGCCCCCTCCTCCAAACCTGGCTGCCATCGGAGGCCCAAACGCGCCCTACAAAATGACATCTGCATTGTGGGTTCTTGAGTTTGGCTTCTTGGGGAAAAGTGACTCCTTTCAAAACCAACTTGCCTGCGTCCCGTCCCGGGCTTTTGCTACAAAAATTCCATAAGGACGAGGATTCCTCCCAGACCAAAGCTGCCCCCTCCTCCAAACCTGGCTGCCATCGGAGGCCCAAACGCGCCCCACAAAATGACACCTGCATTGAGGGTTCTTGAGTTTGGATTCCTGGGGAAAAGTGCCTCCTTTCGGAGTCAACTTGCCTGCGGCCCATGCAGGGCTTTTGCCTCCAAAAATTCCAGAAGGACGAGGATTTCTCCCAGGCCAAAGCTGCCCCCTCCTCCAAACCTGGCTGCCATCGGAGGCCCAAACGTGCCATACAAAATGACATCTGCCAAGTGGGCTCTTGAGTTTGGCTTCTTGGGTGGAAGTACCTCCTTTCAAAGCCAACTTGCCTAACAAGCCTGCGGCCCGTGCTGGGCTTTAGACTACAAAAATTCAATAAGGACGAGGATTTCTCCCAGACCAAAGCTGCCCCTCCTCCAAACCTGGCTGCCATCAGAGGCCCAAACGCGCCCTACAAAATGACATCTGCCAAGTGGGCTCTTGAGTTTGGCTTCTTGGGGGAAAAGTGCCTCCTTTCGGAGCCAACTTGCCTAACTTGCCTGCGGCCCGTCCTGGGCTTTTGCTACAAAAATTCCAGAAGGACGAGGATTTCTCCCAGACCAAAGCTGCCCCCTCCTCCAAACCTGGCTGCCATCGGAGGCCCAAACGCGCCCCACAAAATGACACCTGCATTGAGGGTTCTTGAGTTTGGCTTCCTGGGGAAAAGTGCCTCCTTTCGGAGTCAACTTGCCTGCGGCCCATGCAGGGCTTTTGCCTCCAAAAATTCCAGAAGGTCGAGGATTTCTCCCAGACCAAAGCTGCCCCCTCCTCCAAACCTGGCTGCCATCGGAGGCCCAAACGTGCCCTACAAAATGACACCTGCCAAGTGGGCTCTTGAGTTTGGCTTCTTGGGGAAAAGTGACTCCTTTCCAAACCAACTTGCCTGCGTCCCGTCCCGGGCTTTTGCTACAAAAATTCCATAAGGACGAGGATTCCTCCCAGACCAAAGCTGCCCCCTCCTCCAAACCTGGCTGCCATCGGAGGCCCAAACGCGCCCCACAAAATGACACCTGCATTGAGGGTTCTTGAGTTTGGCTTCCTGGGGAAAAGTGCCTCCTTTCGGAGTCAACTTGCCTGCGGCCCATGCAGGGCTTTTGCCGTCAAAAATTACATAAGGACGGGGATTTCTCCCAGACCAAAGCTGCCCCCTCCTCCAAACCTGGCTGCCATCGGAGGCCCAAACGCGCCCTACAAAATGACACCTGCCAAGTGGGCTCTTGAGTTTGGCTTCTTGGGGGAAAGTGACTCCTTTCAAAGCCAACTTGCCTGCGTCCCGTCCCGGGCTTTTGCTACAAAAATTCCATAAGGACGAGGATTCCTCCCAGACCAAAGCTGCCCCCTCCTCCAAACCTGGCTGCCATCGGAGGCCCAAACGCGCCCTACAAAATGACATCTGCCAAGTGGGCTCTTGAGTTTGGCTTCTTGCGGAAAAGTGCCTCCTTTCGGAGTCAACTTGCCGGCGGCCCATTCTGGGCTTTTGCCTACAAAAATTCCAGAAGGACGAGGATTTCTCCCAGACCAAAGCTGCCCCCTCCTCCAAACCTGGCTGCCATCAGAGGCCCAAACGCGCCCCACAAAATGACACCTGCATTGAGGGTTCTTGAGTTTGGCTTCGTGGGGAAAAGTGCCTCCTTTCGGAGCCAACTTGCCTAACTTGCCTGCGGCCCGTCCTGGGCTTTTGCCTCCAAAAATTCCAGAAGGACGAGGATTTCTCCCAGACCAAAGCTGCCCCCTCCTCCAAACCTGGCTGCCATCGGAGGCCCAAACGCGCCCTACAAAATGACACCTGCCAAGTGGGCTCTTGAGTTTTGGTTCTTGGGGAAAAGTGCTTCCTTTCGGAGCCAAAATGCCTAACTTGCCTGCGGCCCGTCCTGGGCTTTAGACTACAAAAATTCCATAAGGACGAGGATTCCTCCCAGACCAAAGCTGCCCCCTCCTCCAAACCTGGCTGCCATCGGAGGCCCAAACGCGCCCTACAAAATGACACCTGCCAAGTGGGCTCTTGAGTTTTGGTTCTTGGGGAAAAGTGCTTCCTTTCGGAGCCAAAATGCCTAACTTGCCTGCGGCCCGTCCTGGGCTTTTGAGTACAAAAATTCCAGAAGGACGAGGATTTCTCCCAGACCAAAGCTGCCCCCTCCTCCAAACCTGGCTGCCATCAGAGGCCCAAACGCGCCCTACAAAAGGACATCTGCATTGTGGGTTCTCGAGTTTGGCTTCTTGGGGAAAAGTGCCTCCTTTCAAAGCCAACTTGCCTAACTTGCCTGCGGCCCGTGCTGGGCTTTTGCCTACAACAATTCCATAAGGACAAGGATTTCTCCCAGACCAAAGCTGCCCCCTCCTCCAAACCTGGCTGCCATCGGAGGCCCAAACGCGCCCTACAAAATGACATCTGCCAAGTGGGCTCTTGAGTTTGGCTTCTTGCGGAAAAGTGCCTCCTTTCGGAGTCAACTTGCCGGCGGCCCATGCAGGGCTTTTGCCTACAAAAATTCCAGAAGGACGAGGATTTCTCCCAGACCAAAGCTGCCCCCTCCTCCAAACCTGGCTGCCATCGGAGGCCCAAACGCGCCCCACAAAATGACACCTGCATTGAGGGTTCTTGAGTTTGGCTTCCTGGGGAAAAGTGCCTCCTTTCGGAGTCAACTTGCCTGCGGCCCATGCAGGGCTTTTGCCTCCAAAAATTCCAGAAGGACGAGGATTTCTCCCAGACCAAAGCTGCCCCCTCCTCCAAACCTGGCTGCCATCGGAGGCCCAAACGTGCCCTACAAAATGACACCTGCCAAGTGGGCTCTTGAGTTTGGCTTCTTGGGGAAAAGTGACTCCTTTCCAAAACAACTTGCCTGCGTCCCGTCCCGGGCTTTTGCTACAAAAATTCCATAAGGACGAGGATTCCTCCCAGACCAAAGCTGCCCCCTCCTCCAAACCTGGCTGCCATCGGAGGCCCAAACGCGCCCCACAAAATGACACCTGCATTGAGGGTTCTTGAGTTTGGCTTCCTGGGGAAAAGTGCCTCCTTTCGGAGTCAACTTGCCTGCGGCCCATGCAGGGCTTTTGCCGTCAAAAATTCCATAAGGACGGGGATTTCTCCCAGACCAAAGCTGCCCCCTCCTCCAAACCTGGCTGCCATCGGAGGCCCAAACGCGCCCTACAAAATGACACCTGCCAAGTGGGCTCTTGAGTTTGGCTTCTTGGGGGAAAGTGACTCCTTTCAAAGCCAACTTGCCTGCGTCCCGTCCCGGGCTTTTGCTACAAAAATTCCATAAGGACGAGGATTCCTCCCAGACCAAAGCTGCCCCCTCCTCCAAACCTGGCTGCCATCGGAGGCCCAAACGCGCCCTACAAAATGACATCTGCCAAGTGGGCTCTTGAGTTTGGCTTCTTGCGGAAAAGTGCCTCCTTTCGGAGTCAACTTGCCGGCGGCCCATTCTGGGCTTTTGCCTACAAAAATTCCAGAAGGACGAGGATTTCTCCCAGACCAAAGCTGCCCCCTCCTCCAAACCTGGCTGCCATCAGAGGCCCAAACGCGCCCCACAAAATGACACCTGCATTGAGGGTTCTTGAGTTTGGCTTCGTGGGGAAAAGTGCCTCCTTTCGGAGCCAACTTGCCTAACTTGCCTGCGGCCCGTCCTGGGCTTTTGCCTCCAAAAATTCCAGAAGGACGAGGATTTCTCCCAGACCAAAGCTGCCCCCTCCTCCAAACCTGGCTGCCATCGGAGGCCCAAACGTGCCCTACAAAATGACACCTGCCAAGTGGGCTCTTGAGTTTGGCTTCTTGGGTGGAAGTGCCTCCTTTCAAAGCCAACTTGCCTGCGGCCCGTCCTGGGCTTTTGCCTACAAAAATTCCATAAGGACGAGGATTTCTCCCAGACCAAAGCTGCCCCCTCCTCCAAACCTGGCTGCCATCGGAGGCCCAAACGCGCCCTACAAAATGACACCTGCCAAGTGGGCTCTTGAGTTTTGGTTCTTGGGGAAAAGTGCTTCCTTTCGGAGCCAAAATGCCTAACTTGCCTGCGGCCCGTCCTGGGCTTTAGACTACAAAAATTCCATAAGGACGAGGATTCCTCCCAGACCAAAGCTGCCCCCTCCTCCAAACCTGGCTGCCATCGGAGGCCCAAACGCGCCCTACAAAATGACACCTGCCAAGTGGGCTCTTGAGTTTTGGTTCTTGGCAAAAAGTGCTTCCTTTCGGAGCCAAAATGCCTAACTTGCCTGCGGCCCGTCCTGGGCTTTTGAGTACAAAAATTCCAGAAGGACGAGGATTTCTCCCAGACCAAAGCTGCCCCCTCCTCCAAACCTGGCTGCCATCAGAGGCCCAAACGCGCCCTACAAAAGGACATCTGCATTGTGGGTTCTCGAGTTTGGCTTCTTGGGGAAAAGTGCCTCCTTTCAAAGCCAACTTGCCTAACTTGCCTGCGGCCCGTCCTGGGCTTTTGCCTACAACAATTCCATAAGGACAAGGATTTCTCCCAGACCAAAGCTGCCCCCTCCTCCAAACCTGGCTGCCATCGGAGGCCCAAACGCGCCCTACAAAATGACATCTGCCAAGTGGGCTCTTGAGTTTGGCTTCTTGCGGAAAAGTGCCTCCTTTCAAAGCCAACTTGCCTGCAGCCCGTGCTGGGCTTTTGCCTCCAAAAATTCCATAAGGACGAGGATTTCTCCCAGACCAAAGCTGCCCCCTCCTCCAAACCTGGCTGCCATCGGAGGCCCAAACGCGCCCCACAAAATGACATCTGCATTGAGGGTTCTTGAGTTTGGCTTCTTGGGGAAAAGTGCCTCCTTTCGGAGCCAACTTGCCTAACTTGCCTGCGGCCCGTCCTGGGCTTTTGCCTCCAAAAATTCCAGAAGGACGAGGATTTCTCCCAGACCAAAGCTGCCCCCTCCTCCAAACCTGGCTGCCATCGGAGGCCCAAACGCGCCCTACAAAATGACACCTGCCAAGTGGGCTCTTGAGTTTGGCTTCTTGGGGAAAAGTGACTCCTTTCAAAACCAACTTGCCTGCGTCCCGTCCCGGGCTTTTGCTAAAATAATTCCATAAGGACGAGGATTCCTCCCAGACCAAAGCTGCCCCCTCCTCCAAACCTGGCTGCCATCGGAGGCCCAAACGCGCCCTACAAAATGACTTCTGCCAAGTGGGCTCCTGAGTTTGGCTTTCTGGGGAAAAGTGCCTCCTTTCGGAGTCAACTTGCCTGCGGCCCATTCTGGGCTTTTGCATACAAAAATTCCATAAGGACGAGGATTTCTCCCAGACCAAAGCTGCCCCCTCCTCCAAACCTGGCTGTCATCGGAGGCCCAAACCTGCCCTACAAAATGACATCTGCCAAGTGGGCTCTTGAGTTTGGCTTCTTGGGTGGAAGTACCTCCTTTCAAAGCCAACTTGCCTGCGGCCCGTCCTGGGCTTTTGAGTACAAAAATTCCATAAGGACGAGGATTTCTCCCAGACCAAAGCTGCCCCCTCCTCCAAACCTGGCTGCCATCGGAGGCCCAAACGCGCCCTACAAAATGACATCTGCCAAGTGGGCTCTTGAGTTTGGCTTCTTGGGGAAAAGTGCCTCCTTTCAAAGCCAACTTGCCTAACTAGCCTGCGGCCCGTGCTGGGCTTTAGACTACAAAAATTCCATAAGGACGAGGATTTCTCCCAGACCAAAGCTGCCCCCTCCTCCAAACCTGGCTGCCATCGGAGGCCCAAACGTGCCCTACAAAATGACACCTGCCAAGTGGGCTCTTGAGTTTGGCTTCTTGGGTGGAAGTGCCTCCTTTCGGAGTCAACTTGCCGGCGGCCCATGCAGGGCTTTTGCCTACAAAAATTCCATAAGGACGAGGATTTCTCCCAGACCAAAGCTGCCCCCTCCTCCAAACCTGGCTGCCATCGGAGGCCCAAACGCGCCCCACAAAATGACATCTGCCAAGTGGGCTCTTGAGTTTGGCTTCTTGGGGAAAAGTGCCTCCTTTCGGAGCCAACTTGCCTAACTTGCCTGCGGCCCGTGCTGGGCTTTTGCCTCCAAAAATTCCAGAAGGACGAGGATTTCTCCCAGGCCAAAGCTGCCCCCTCCTCCAAACCTGGCTGCCATCGGAGGCCCAAACGCGCCCCACAAAATGACATCTGCCAAGTGGGCTCTTGAGTTTGGCTTCTTGGGGAAAAGTGCCTCCTTTCGGAGCCAACTTGCCTAACTTGCCTGCGGCCCGTCCTGGGCTTTTGACTCCAAAAATTCCAGAAGGACGAGGATTTCTCCCAGGCCAAAGCTGCCCCCTCCTCCAAACCTGGCTGCCATCGGAGGCCCAAACGTGCCCTACAAAATGACACCTGCCAAGTGGGCTCTGGAGTTTGGCTTCTTGGGGAAAAGTGACTCCTTTCAAAGCCAACTTGCCTGCGTCCCGTCCCGGGCTTTTGCTACAAAAATTCCAGAAGGACGAGGATTCCTCCCAGACCAAAGCTGCCCCCTCCTCCAAACCTGGCTGCCATCGGAGGCCCAAACGCGCCCTACAAAATGACATCTGCATTGTGGGCTCTTGAGTTTTGGTTCTTGGGGAAAAGTGCTTCCTTTCGGAGCCAAAATGCCTAACTTGCCTGCGGCCCGTCCTGGGCTTTTGAGTACAAAAATTCCAGAAGGACGAGGATTTCTCCCAGACCAAAGCTGCCCCCTCCTCCAAACCTGGCTGCCATCAGAGGCCCAAACGCGCCCTACAAAAGGACATCTGCATTGTGGGTTCTCGAGTTTGGCTTCTTGGGGAAAAGTGCCTCCTTTCAAAGCCAACTTGCCTAACTTGCCTGCGGCCCGTCCTGGGCTTTTGCCTACAACAATTCCATAAGGACAAGGATTTCTCCCAGACCAAAGCTGCCCCCTCCTCCAAACCTGGCTGCCATCGGAGGCCCAAACGCGCCCTACAAAATGACATCTGCCAAGTGGGCTCTTGAGTTTGGCTTCTTGCGGAAAAGTGCCTCCTTTCGGAGTCAACTTGCCGGCGGCCCATGCAGGGCTTTTGCCTACAAAAATTCCATAAGGACGAGGATTTCTCCCAGACCAAAGCTGCCCCCTCCTCCAAACCTGGCTGCCATCGGAGGCCCAAACGCGCCCCACAAAATGACATCTGCATTGAGGGTTCTTGAGTTTGGCTTCGTGGGGAAAAGTGCCTCCTTTCGGAGCCAACTTGCCTAACTTGCCTGCGGCCCGTCCTGGGCTTTTGCCTACAAAAATTCCAGAAGGACGAGGATTTCTCCCAGACCAAAGCTGCCCCCTCCTCCAAACCTGGCTGCCATCGGAGGCCCAAACGTGCCCTACAAAATGACACCTGCCAAGTGGGCTCTTGAGTTTGGCTTCTTGGGTGGAAGTGCCTCCTTTCAAAGCCAACTTGCCTGCGGCCCGTCCTGGGCTTTTGCCTACAAAAATTCCATAAGGACGAGGATTTCTCCCAGACCAAAGCTGCCCCCTCCTCCAAACCTGGCTGCCATCGGAGGCCCAAACGCGCCCCACAAAATGACATCTGCCAAGTGGGCTCTTGAGTTTGGCTTCTTGGGGAAAAGTGCTTCCTTTCGGAGCCAAAATTCCTAACTTGCCTGCGGCCCGTCCTGGGCTTTAGACTACAAAAATTCCATAAGGACGAGGATTCCTCCCAGACCAAAGCTGCCCCCTCCTCCAAACCTGGCTGCCATCGGAGGCCCAAACGCGCCCTACAAAATGACACCTGCCAAGTGGGCTCTTGAGTTTTGGTTCTTGGGGAAAAGTGCTTCCTTTCGGAGCCAAAATGCCTAACTTGCCTGCGGCCCGTCCTGGGCTTTTGAGTACAAAAATTCCAGAAGGACGAGGATTTCTCCCAGACCAAAGCTGCCCCCTCCTCCAAACCTGGCTGCCATTGGAGGCCCAAATGCGCCCTACAAAATGACATCTGCCAAGTGGGCTCTTGAGTTTGGCTTCTTGCGGAAAAGTGCCTCCTTTCGGAGTCAACTTGCCGGCGGCCCATGCAGGGCTTTTGCCTCCAAAAATTCCATATGGACGAGGATTTCTCCCAGACCAAAGCTGCCCCCTCCTCCAAACCTGGCTGCCATCGGAGGCCCAAACGCGCCCTACAAAATGACATCTGCCAAGTGGGCTCTTGAGTTTGGCTTCTTGGGTGGAAGTACCTCCTTTCAAAGCCAACTTGCCTGCGGCCCGTGCTGGGCTTTTGCCTACAAAAATTCCATAAGGACGAGGATTTCTCCCAGACCAAAGCTGCCCCCTCCTCCAAACCTGGCTGCCATCGGTGGCCCAAACGCGCCCCACAAAATGACATCTGCCAAGTGGGCTCCTGAGTTTGGCTTCTTGGGGGAAAGTGCCTCCTTTCAAAGCCAACTTGCCTGCAGCCCGTGCTGGGCTTTAGACTACAAAAATTCTATAAGGACGAGGATTTCTCCCAGACCAAAGCTGCCCCCTCCTCCAAACCTGGCTGCCATCGGAGGCCCAAACGCGCCCCACAAAATGACATCTGCATTGAGGGTTCTTGAGTTTGGCTTCTTGGGGAAAAGTGCCTCCTTTCGGAGCCAACTTGCCTAACTTGCCTGCGGCCCGTCCTGGGCTTTTGCTACAAAAATTCCATAAGGACGAGGATTTCTCCCAGACCAAAGCTGCCCCCTCCTCCAAACCTGGCTGCCATCGGAGGCCCAAACGCGCCCTACAAAATGACATCTGCATTGTGGGTTCTTGAGTTTGGCTTCTTGGGGAAAAGTGCCTCCTTTCAAAGCCAACTTGCCTAACTTGCCTGCGGCCCATGCGGGGTTTTTGCCTACAAAAATTCCATAAGGACGAGGATTTCTCCCAGACCAAAGCTGCCCCCTCCTCCAAACCTGGCTGCCATCGGAGGCCCAAACGCGCCCTACAAAATGACACCTGCCAAGTGGGCTCTTGAGTTTGGCTTCTTGGGGAAAAGTGACTCCTTTCAAAACCAACTTGTCTGCGTCCCGTCCCGGGCTTTTGCTACAAAAATTCCATAAGGATGAGGATTCCTCCCAGACCAAAGCTGCCCCCTCCTCCAAACCTGGCTGCCATCGGAGGCCCAAACGCGCCCCACAAAATCACATCTGCCAAGTGGGCTCTTGAGTTTGGCTCTCTGGGGAAAAGTGCCTCCTTTCGGAGTCAACTTGCCTGCGGCCCATGCAGGGCTTTTGCCTACAAAAATTCCATAAGGACGAGGATTCCTCCCAGACCAAAGCTGCCCCCTCCTCCAAACCTGGCTGTCATCGGAGGCCCAAACGCGCCCTACAAAATGACATCTGCCAAGTGGGCTCTTGAGTTTGGCTTCTTGGGTGGAAGTACCTCCTTTCAAAGCCAACTTGCCTGCGGCCCGTCCTGGGCTTTTGCCTACAAAAATTCCATAAGGACGAGGATTTCTCCCAGACCAAAGCTGCCCCCTCCTCCAAACCTGGCTGCCATCGGAGGCCCAAACGCGCCCTACAAAATGACATCTGCCAAGTGGGCTCTTGAGTTTGGCTTCTTGGGGAAAAGTGCCTCCTTTCAAAGCCAACTTGCCTAACTAGCCTGCGGCCCGTGCTGGGCTTTAGACTACAAAAATTCCATAAGGACGAGGATTTCTCCCAGACCAAAGCTGCCCCCTCCTCCAAACCTGGCTGCCATCGGAGGACCAAACGCGCGCCACAAAATGACACCTGCATTGAGGGTTCTTGAGTTTGGCTTCCTGGGGAAAAGTGCTTCCTTTCGGAGTCAACTTGCCTGCGTCCCATGCAGGGCTTTTGCCTACAAAAATTCCAGAAGGACGAGGATTTCTCCCAGACCAAAGCTGCCCCCTCCTCCAAACCTGGCTGCCATCGGAGGCCCAAACGTGCCCTACAAAATGACACCTGCCAAGTGGGCTCTTGAGTTTGGCTTCTTGGGTGGAAGTGCCTCCTTTCAAAGCCAACTTGCCTGCAGCCCGTCCTGGGCTTTTGCCTACAAAAATTCCATAAGGACGAGGATTTCTCCCAGACCAAAGCTGCCCCCTCCTCCAAACCTGGCTGCCATCGGAGGCCCAAACGCGCCCTACAAAATGACATTTGCCAAGTGGGCTCTTGAGTTTGGCTTCTTGCGGAAAAGTGCCTCCTTTCAAAGCCAACTTGCCTAACTATCCTGCGGCCCGTGCTGGGCTTTAGACTACAAAAATTCCATAAGGACGAGGATTTCTCCCAGACCAAAGCTGCCCCCTCCTCCAAACCTGGCTGCCATCAGAGGCCCAAACGCGTCCCACAAAATGACATCTGCATTGAGGGTTCTTGAGTTTGGCTTCTTGCGGAAAAGTGCCTCCTTTCGGAGTCAACTTGCCGGCGGCCCATGCAGGGCTTTTGCCTCCAAAAATTCCAGAAGGACGAGGATTTCTCCCAGACCAAAGCTGCCCCCTCCTCCAAACCTGGCTGCCATCGGAGGCCCAAACGCGCCCTACAAAATGACATCTGCCAAGTGGGCTCTTGAGTTTGGCTTCTTGGGTGGAAGTACCTCCTTTCAAAGCCAACTTGCCTGCGGCCCGTGCTGGGCTTTTGCCTACAAAAATTCCATAAGGACGAGGATTTCTCCCAGACCAAAGCTGCCCCCTCCTCCAAACCTGGCTGCCATCGGTGGCCCAAACGCGCCCCACAAAATGACATCTGCCAAGTGGGCTCCTGAGTTTGGCTTCTTGGGGGAAAGTGCCTCCTTTCAAAGCCAACTTGCCTGCAGCCCGTGCTGGGCTTTAGACTACAAAAATTCTATAAGGACGAGGATTTCTCCCAGACCAAAGCTGCCCCCTCCTCCAAACCTGGCTGCCATCGGAGGCCCAAACGCGCCCCACAAAATGACATCTGCATTGAGGGTTCTCGAGTTTGGCTTCTTGGGGAAAAGTGCCTCCTTTCGGAGCCAACTTGCCTAACTTGCCTGCGGCCCGTCCTGGGCTTTTGCTACAAAAATTCCATAAGGACGAGGATTTCTCCCAGACCAAAGCTGCCCCCTCCTCCAAACCTGGCTGCCATCGGAGGCCCAAACGCGCCCTACAAAATGACATCTGCATTGTGGGTTCTTGAGTTTGGCTTCTTGGGGAAAAGTGCCTCCTTTCAAAGCCAACTTGCCTAACTTGCCTGCGGCCCATGCGGGGTTTTTGCCTACAAAAATTCCATAAGGACGAGGATTTCTCCCAGACCAAAGCTGCCCCCTCCTCCAAACCTGGCTGCCATCGGAGGCCCAAACGCGCCCTACAAAATGACACCTGCCAAGTGGGCTCTTGAGTTTGGCTTCTTGGGGAAAAGTGACTCCTTTCAAAACCAACTTGTCTGCGTCCCGTCCCGGGCTTTTGCTACAAAAATTCCATAAGGATGAGGATTCCTCCCAGACCAAAGCTGCCCCCTCCTCCAAACCTGGCTGCCATCGGAGGCCCAAACGCGCCCCACAAAATCACATCTGCCAAGTGGGCTCTTGAGTTTGGCTCTCTGGGGAAAAGTGCCTCCTTTCGGAGTCAACTTGCCTGCGGCCCATGCAGGGCTTTTGCCTACAAAAATTCCATAAGGACGAAGATTCCTCCCAGACCAAAGCTGCCCCCTCCTCCAAACCTGGCTGTCATCGGAGGCCCAAACGCGCCCTACAAAATGACATCTGCCAAGTGGGCTCTTGAGTTTGGCTTCTTGGGTGGAAGTACCTCCTTTCAAAGCCAACTTGCCTGCGGCCCGTCCTGGGCTTTTGCCTACAACAATTCCATAAGGACAAGGATTTCTCCCAGACCAAAGCTGCCCCCTCCTCCAAACCTGGCTGCCATCGGAGGCCCAAACGCGCCCCACAAAATCACATCTGCCAAGTGGGCTCTTGAGTTTGGCTCTCTGGGGAAAAGTGCCTCCTTTCGGAGTCAACTTGCCTGCGGCCCATGCAGGGCTTTTGCCTACAAAAATTCCATAAGGACGAGGATTCCTCCCAGACCTAAGCTGCCCCCTCCTCCAAACCTGGCTGTCATCGGAGGCCCAAACGCGCCCTACAAAATGACATCTGCCAAGTGGGCTCTTGAGTTTGGCTTCTTGGGTGGAAGTACCTCCTTTCAAAGCCAACTTGCCTGCGGCCCGTCCTGGGCTTTTGCCTACAAAAATTCCATAAGGACGAGGATTTCTCCCAGACCAAAGCTGCCCCCTCCTCCAAACCTGGCTGCCATCGGAGGCCCAAACGCGCCCTACAAAATGACATCTGCCAAGTGGGCTCTTGAGTTTGGCTTCTTGGGGAAAAGTGCCTCCTTTCAAAGCCAACTTGCCTAACTAGCCTGCGGCCCGTGCTGGGCTTTAGACTACAAAAATTCCATAAGGACGAGGATTTCTCCCAGACCAAAGCTGCCCCCTCCTCCAAACCTGGCTGCCATCGGAGGACCAAACGCGCGCCACAAAATGACACCTGCATTGAGGGTTCTTGAGTTTGGCTTCCTGGGGAAAAGTGCTTCCTTTCGGAGTCAACTTGCCTGCGCCCCATGCAGGGCTTTTGCCTACAAAAATTCCATAAGGACGAGGATTTCTCCCAGACCAAAGCTGCCCCCTCCTCCAAACCTGGCTGCCATCGGAGGCCCAAACGTGCCCTACAAAATGACACCTGCCAAGTGGGCTCTTGAGTTTGGCTTCTTGGGTGGAAGTGCCTCCTTTCAAAGCCAACTTGCCTGCAGCCCGTCCTGGGCTTTTGCCTACAAAAATTCCATAAGGACGAGGATTTCTCCCAGACCAAAGCTGCCCCCTCCTCCAAACCTGGCTGCCATCGGAGGCCCAAACGCGCCCTACAAAATGACATTTGCCAAGTGGGCTCTTGAGTTTGGCTTCTTGCGGAAAAGTGCCTCCTTTCAAAGCCAACTTGCCTAACTATCCTGCGGCCCGTGCTGGGCTTTAGACTACAAAAATTCCATAAGGACGAGGATTTCTCCCAGACCAAAGCTGCCCCCTCCTCCAAACCTGGCTGCCATCAGAGGCCCAAACGCGTCCCACAAAATGACATCTGCATTGAGGGTTCTTGAGTTTGGCTTCTTGGGGAAAAGTGCCTCCTTTCGGAGCCAACTTGCCTAACTTGCCTGCGGCCCGTCCTGGGCTTTTGCCTCCAAAAATTCCAGAAGGACGAGGATTTCTCCCAGGCCAAAGCTGCCCCCTCCTCCAAACCTGGCTGCCATCGGAGGCCCAAACGCGCCCTACAAAATGACATCTGCCAAGTGGGCTCTTGAGTTTGGCTTCCTGGGGAAAAGTGCCTCCTTTCGGAGTCAACTTGCCTGCGGCCCATGCAGGGCTTTTGCCTACAAAAATTCCATAAGGACGAGGATTTCTCCCAGACCAAAGCTGCCCCCTCCTCCAAACCTGGCTGCCATCGGAGGCCCAAACGCGCCCTACAAAATGACACCTGCCAAGTGGGCTCTTGAGTTTGGCTTCTTGGGGAAAAGTGCCTCCTTTCAAAGCCAACTTGCCTGCGGCCCGTCCTGGGCTTTAGACTACAAAAATTCCAGAAGGACGAGGATTTCTCCCAGACCAAAGCTGCCCCCTCCTCCAAACCTGGCTGCCATCGGAGGCCCAAACGCGCCCCACAAAATGACACCTGCATTGAGGGTTCTTGAGTTTGGCTTCCTGGGGAAAAGTGCCTCCTTTCGGAGTCAACTTGCCTGCGGCCCATGCAGGGCTTTTGCCTACAAAAATTCCATAAGGACGAGGATTTCTCCCAGACCAAAGCTGCCCCCTCCTCCAAACCTGGCTGCCATCGGAGGCCCAAACGTGCCCTACAAAATGACACCTGCCAAGTGGGCTCTTGAGTTTGGCTTCTTGGGTGGAAGTGCCTCCTTTCAAAGCCAACTTGCCTGCGGCCCGTCCTGGGCTTTTGCCTACAAAAATTCCAGAAGGACGAGGATTTCTCCCAGACCAAAGCTGCCCCCTCCTCCAAACCTGGCTGCCATCGGAGGCCCAAACGCGCCCTACAAAATGACATCTGCCAAGTGGGCTCTTGAGTTTGGCTCTCTGGGGAAAAGTGCCTCCTTTCGGAGTCAACTTGCCTGCGGCCCATGCAGGGCTTTTGCCTACAAAAATTCCATAAGGACGAGGATTTCTCCCAGACCAAAGCTGCCCCCTCCTCCAAACCTGGCTGTCATCGGAGGCCCAAACGCGCCCTACAAAATGACATCTGCCAAGTGGGCTCTTGAGTTTGGCTTCTTGGGTGGAAGTACCTCCTTTCAAAGCCAACTTGCCTGCGGCCCGTCCTGGGCTTTTGCCTACAAAAATTCCAGAAGGACGAGGATTTCTCCCAGACCAAAGCTGCCCCCTCCTCCAAACCTGGCTGCCATCGGAGGCCCAAACGCGCCCTACAAAATGACATCTGCCAAGTGGGCTCTTGAGTTTGGCTTCTTGGGGAAAAGTGCCTCCTTTCAAAGCCAACTTGCCTAACTAGCCTGCGGCCCGTGCTGGGCTTTAGACTACAAAAATTCCATAAGGACGAGGATTTCTCCCAGACCAAAGCTGCCCCCTCCTCCAAACCTGGCTGCCATCGGAGGACCAAACGCGCCCCACAAAATGACACCTGCATTGAGGGTTCTTGAGTTTGGCTTCCTGGGGAAAAGTGCCTCCTTTCGGAGTCAACTTGCCTGCGGCCCGTCCTGGGCTTTTGCCTCCAAAAATTCCAGAAGGACGAGGATTTCTCCCAGACCAAAGCTGCCCCCTCCTCCAAACCTGGCTGCCATCGGAGGCCCAAACGTGCCCTACAAAATGACACCTGCCAAGTGGGCTCTTGAGTTTGGCTTCTTGGGTGGAAGTGCCTCCTTTCAAAGCCAACTTGCCTGCGGCCCGTCCTGGGCTTTTGCCTACAAAAATTCCAGAAGGACGAGGATTTCTCCCAGACCAAAGCTGCCCCCTCCTCCAAACCTGGCTGCCATCGGAGGCCCAAACGCGCCCTAAAAAATGACATTTGCCAAGTGGGCTCTTGAGTTTGGCTTCTTGCGGAAAAGTGCCTCCTTTCAAAGCCAACTTGCCTAACTATCCTGCGGCCCGTGCTGGGCTTTAGACTACAAAAATTCCATAAGGACGAGGATTTCTCCCAGACCAAAGCTGCCCCCTCCTCCAAACCTGGCTGCCATCAGAGGCCCAAACGCGCCCCACAAAATGACATCTGCATTGAGGGTTCTTGAGTTTGGCTTCTTGGGGAAAAGTGCCTCCTTTCGGAGCCAACTTGCCTAACTTGCCTGCGGCCCGTCCTGGGCTTTTGCCTCCAAAAATTCCATAAGGACGAGGATTTCTCCCAGGCAAAAGCTGCCCCCTCCTCCAAACCTGGCTGCCATCGGAGGCCCAAACGCGCCCTACAAAATGACATCTGCCAAGTGGGCTCTTGAGTTTGGCTTCCTGGGGAAAAGTGCCTCCTTTCGGAGTCAACTTGCCTGCGGCCCATGCAGGGCTTTTGCCTACAAAAATTCCATAAGGACGAGGATTTCTCCCAGACCAAAGCTGCCCCCTCCTCCAAACCTGGCTGCCATCGGAGGCCCAAACGCGCCCTACAAAATGACACCTGCCAAGTGGGCTCTTGAGTTTGGCTTCTTGGGGGAAAGTGCCTCCTTTCAAAGCCAACTTGCCTGCGGCCCGTCCTGGGCTTTAGACTACAAAAATTCCAGAAGGACGAGGATTTCTCCCAGACCAAAGCTGCCCCCTCCTCCAAACCTGGCTGCCATCGGAGGCCCAAACGCGCCCCACAAAATGACACCTGCATTGAGGGTTCTTGAGTTTGGCTTCCTGGGGAAAAGTGCCTCCTTTCGGAGTCAACTTGCCTGCGGCCCATGCAGGGCTTTTGCCTACAAAAATTCCATAAGGACGAGGATTTCTCCCAGACCAAAGCTGCCCCCTCCTCCAAACCTGGCTGCCATCGGAGGCCCAAACGTGCCCTACAAAATGACACCTGCCAAGTGGGCTCTTGAGTTTGGCTTCTTGGGTGGAAGTGCCTCCTTTCAAAGCCAACTTGCCTGCGGCCCGTCCTGGGCTTTTGCCTACAAAAATTCCAGAAGGACGAGGATTTCTCCCAGACCAAAGCTGCCCCCTCCTCCAAACCTGGCTGCCATCGGAGGCCCAAACGCGCCCTACAAAATGACATCTGCCAAGTGGGCTCTTGAGTTTGGCTCTCTGGGGAAAAGTGCCTCATTTCGGAGTCAACTTGCCTGCGGCCCATGCAGGGCTTTTGCCTACAAAAATTCCATAAGGACGAGGATTTCTCCCAGACCAAAGCTGCCCCCTCCTCCAAACCTGGCTGTCATCGGAGGCCCAAACGCGCCCTACAAAATGACATCTGCCAAGTGGGCTCTTGAGTTTGGCTTCTTGGGTGGAAGTACCTCCTTTCAAAGCCAACTTGCCTGCGGCCCGTCCTGGGCTTTTGCCTACAAAAATTCCAGAAGGACGAGGATTTCTCCCAGACCAAAGCTGCCCCCTCCTCCAAACCTGGCTGCCATCGGAGGCCCAAACGCGCCCTACAAAATGACATCTGCCAAGTGGGCTCTTGAGTTTGGCTTCTTGGGGAAAAGTGCCTCCTTTCAAAGCCAACTTGCCTAACTAGCCTGCGGCCCGTGCTGGGCTTTAGACTACAAAAATTCCATAAGGACGAGGATTTCTCCCAGACCAAAGCTGCCCCCTCCTCCAAACCTGGCTGCCATCGGAGGACCAAACGCGCCCCACAAAATGACACCTGCATTGAGGGTTCTTGAGTTTGGCTTCCTGGGGAAAAGTGCCTCCTTTCGGAGTCAACTTGCCTGCGGCCCGTCCTGGGCTTTTGCCTCCAAAAATTCCAGAAGGACGAGGATTTCTCCCAGACCAAAGCTGCCCCCTCCTCCAAACCTGGCTGCCATCGGAGGCCCAAACGTGCCCTACAAAATGACACCTGCCAAGTGGGCTCTTGAGTTTGGCTTCTTGGGTGGAAGTGCCTCCTTTCAAAGCCAACTTGCCTGCGGCCCGTCCTGGGCTTTTGCCTACAAAAATTCCATAAGGACGAGGATTTCTCCCAGACCAAAGCTGCCCCCTCCTCCAAACCTGGCTGCCATCGGAGGCCCAAACGCGCCCTACAAAATGACATTTGCCAAGTGGGCTCTTGAGTTTGGCTTCTTGCGGAAAAGTGCCTCCTTTCAAAGCCAACTTGCCTAACTATCCTGCGGCCCGTCCTGGGCTTTAGACTACAAAAATTCCATAAGGACGAGGATTTCTCCCAGACCAAAGCTGCCCCCTCCTCCAAACCTGGCTGCCATCGGAGGCCCAAACGCGCCCCACAAAATGACACCTGCCAAGTGGGCTCTTGAGTTTGGCTTCTTGGGGAAACTGCTTCCTTTCGGAGCCAAAATTCCTAACTTGCCTGCGGCCCGTCCTGGGCTTTAGACTACAAAAATTCCAGAAGGACGAGGATTTCTCCCAGACCAAAGCTGCCCCCTCCTCCAAACCTGGCTGCCATCGGAGGCCCAAACGCGCCCCACAAAATGACACCTGCATTGAGGGTTCTTGAGTTTGGCTTCCTGGGGAAAAGTGCCTCCTTTCGGAGTCAACTTGCCTGCGGCCCATGCAGGGCTTTTGCCTACAAAAATTCCATAAGGACGAGGATTTCTCCCAGACCAAAGCTGCCCCCTCCTCCAAACCTGGCTGCCATCGGAGGCCCAAACGTGCCCTACAAAATGACACCTGCCAAGTGGGCTCTTGAGTTTGGCTTCTTGGGTGGAAGTGCCTCCTTTCAAAGCCAACTAGCCTGCGGCCCGTGCTGGGCTTTTGCCTACAAAAATTCCATAAGGACGGGGATTTCTCCCAGACCAAAGCTGCCCCCTCCTCCAAACCTGGCTGCCATCGGAGGCCCAAACGCGCCCTACAAAATGACATCTGCCAAGTGGGCTCCTGAGTTTGGCTTCTTGGGGAAAGTGCCTCCTTTCAAAGCCAACTTGCCTGCGGCCCGTGCTGGGCATTAGACTACAAAAATTCCATAACGACGAGGATTTCTCCCAGACCAAAGCTGCCCCCTCCTCCAAACCTGGCTGCCATCAGAGGCCCAAACGCGCCCCACAAAATGACATCTGCCATGTGGGCTCTTGAGTTTGGCTTCTTGGGGAAAAGTGCCTCCTTTCGGAGCCAACTTGCCTAACTTGCCTGCAGCCCGTCCTGGGCTTTTGCCTCCAAAAATTCCAGAAGGACGAGGATTTCTCCCAGACCAAAGCTGCCCCCTCCTCCAAACCTGGCTGCCATCGGAGGCCCAAACGCGCCCCACAAAATGACACCTGCATTGAGGGTTCTTGAGTTTGGCTTCCTGGGGAAAAGTGCCTCCTTTCGGAGTGAACTTGCCTGCGGCCCATGCAGGGCTTTTGCCTCCAAAAATTCCATAAGGACGAGGATTTCTCCCAGACCAAAGCTGCCCCCTCCTCCAAACCTGGCTGCCATCGGAGGCCCAAACGCGCCCTACAAAATGACATCTGCCAAGTGGGCTCTTGAGTTTGGCTTCTTGCGGAAAAGTGCCTCCTTTCAAAGCCAACTTGCCTAACTAGCCTGCGGCCCGTGCTGGGCTTTAGACTACAAAAATTCCATAACGACGAGGATTTCTCCCAGACCAAATCTACCCCCTCCTCCAAACCTGGCTGCCATCAGAGGCCCAAACGCGCCCCACAAAATGACATCTGCATTGAGGGTTCTTGAGTTTGGCTTCTCTGGGGAAAAGTGCCTCCTTTCGGAGCCAACTTGCCTAACTTGCCTGCGGCCCGTCCTGGGCTTTTGCCTCCAAAAATTCCAGAAGGACGAGGATTTCTCCCAGGCCAAAGCTGCCCCCTCCTCCAAACCTGGCTGCCATCGGAGGCCCAAACCCGCCCTACAAAATGACATCTGCCAAGTGGGCTCTTGAGTTTGGCTTCTTGGGTGGAAGTACCTCCTTTCAAAGCCAACTTGCCTGCGGCCCGTCCTGGGCTTTTGCCTACAAAAATTCCATAACGACGAGGATTTCTCCCAGACCAAAGCTGCCCCCTCCTCCAAACCTGGCTGCCATCGGAGGCCCAAACGCGCCCTACAAAATGACATCTGCCAAGTGGGCTCTTGAGTTTGGCTTCTTGGGGAAAAGTGCCTCCTTTCAAAGCCAACTTGCCTAACTAGCCTGCGGCCCGTGCTGGGCTTTAGACTACAAAAATTCCATAAGGACGAGGATTTCTCCCAGACCAAAGCTGCCCCCTCCTCCAAACCTGGCTGCCATCGGAGGCCCAAACGTGCCCTACAAAATGACACCTGCCAAGTGGGCTCTTGAGTTTGGCTTCTTGGGTGGAAGTGCCTCCTTTCAAAGCCAACTTGCCTGCGGCCCGTCCTGGGCTTTTGCCTACAAAAATTCCATAAGGACGGGGATTTCTCCCAGACCAAAGCTGCCCCCTCCTCCAAACCTGGCTGCCATCGGAGGCCCAAACGCGCCCTACAAAATGACACCTGCCAAGTGGGCTCTTGAGTTTTGGTTCTTGGGGAAAAGTGCTTCCTTTCGGAGCCAAAATGCCTAACTTGCCTGCGGCCCGTCCTGGGCTTTTGAGTACAAAAATTCCAGAAGGACGAGGATTTCTCCCAGACCAAAGCTGCCCCCTCCTCCAAACCTGGCTGCCATCAGAGGCCCAAACGCGCCCTACAAAAGGACATCTGCATTGTGGGTTCTCGAGTTTGGCTTCTTGGGGAAAAGTGCCTCCTTTCAAAGCCAACTTGCCTAACTTGCCTGCGGCCCGTCCTGGGCTTTTGCCTACAACAATTCCATAAGGACAAGGATTTCTCCCAGACCAAAGCTGCCCCCTCCTCCAAACCTGGCTGCCATCGGAGGCCCAAACGCGCCCCACAAAATGACATCTGCCAAGTGGGCTCCTGAGTTTGGCTTCTTGGGGGAAAGTGCCTCATTTCGGAGCCAACTTGCCTGCGGCCCGTGCTGGGCTTTTGCCTACAAAAATTCCAGAAGGACGAGGATTTCTCCCAGACCAAAGCTGCCCCCTCCTCCAAACCTGGCTGCCATCGGAGGCCCAAACGCGCCCCACAAAATGACATCTGCCATGTGGGCTCTTGAGTTTGGCTTCTTGGGGAAAAGTGCCTCCTTTCGGAGCCAACTTGCCTAACTTGCCTGCGGCCCGTCCTGGGCTTTTGCCTCCAAAAATTCCAGAAGGACGAGGATTTCTCCCAGACCAAAGCTGCCCCCTCCTCCAAACCTGGCTGCCATCGGAGGCCCAAACGTGCCCTACAAAATGACACCTGCCAAGTGGGCTCTTGAGTTTGGCTTCTTGGGTGGAAGTGCCTCCTTTCAAAGCCAACTTGCCTGCGGCCCGTCCTGGGCTTTTGCCTACAAAAATTCCATAAGGACGAGGATTTCTCCCAGACCAAAGCTGCCCCCTCCTCCAAACCTGGCTGCCATCGGAGGCCCAAACGCGCCCCACAAAATGACATCTGCCAAGTGGGCTCTTGAGTTTGGCTTCTTGGGGAAAAGTGCTTCCTTTCGGAGCCAAAATTCCTAACTTGCCTGCGGCCCGTCCTGGGCTTTAGACTACAAAAATTCCAGAAGGACGAGGATTTCTCCCAGACCAAAGCTGCCCCCTCCTCCAAACCTGGCTGCCATCGGAGGCCCAAACGTGCCCTACAAAATGACACCTGCCAAGTGGGCTCTTGAGTTTGGCTTCTTGGGGAAAAGTGACTCCTTTCAAAATCAACTTGCCTGCGTCCCGTCCCGGGCTTTTGCTACAAAAATTCCATAAGGACGAGGATTCCTCCCAGACCAAAGCTGCCCCCTCCTCCAAACCTGGCTGCCATCGGAGGCCCAAACGCGCCCTACAAAATGACATCTGCCAAGTGGGCTCTTGAGTTTGGCTTCCTGGGGAAAAGTGCCTCCTTTCGGAGTCAACTTGCCTGCGGCCCATGCAGGGCTTTTGCCGACAAAAATTCCATAAGGACGGGGATTTCTCCCAGACCAAAGGTGCCCCCTCCTCCAAACCTGGCTGCCATCGGAGGCCCAAACGCGCCCTACAAAATGACACCTGCCAAGTGGGCTCTTGAGTTTGGGTTCTTGGGGAAAAGTGCTTCCTTTCGGAGCCAAAATGCCTAACTTGCCTGCAGCACGTCCTGGGCTTTTGAGTACAAAAATTCCAGAAGGACGAGGATTTCTCCCAGACCAAAGCTGCCCCCTCCTCCAAACCTGGCTGCCATCAGAGGCCCAAACGCGCCCTACAAAAGGACATCTGCATTGTGGGCTCTTGAGTTTGGCTTCTTGGGGAAAAGTGCCTCCTTTCAAAGCCAACTTGCCTAACTTGCCTGCGGCCCGTCCTGGGCTTTTGCCTACAAAAATTCCAGAAGGACGAGGATTTCTCCCAGACCAAAGCTGCCCCCTCCTCCAAACCTGGCTGCCATCGGAGGCCCAAACGCGCCCTACAAAATGACATCTGCCAAGTGGGCTCTTGAGTTTGGCTTCTTGGGGAAAAGTGCCTCCTTTCGGAGTCAACTTGCCGGCGGCCCATGCAGGGCTTTTGCCTACAAAAATTCCATAAGGACGAGGATTTCTCCCAGACCAAAGCTGCCCCCTCCTCCAAACCTGGCTGCCATCGGAGGCCCAAACGCGCCCTACAAAATGACATCTGCCAAGTGGGCTCTTGAGTTTGGCTTCTTGGGTGGAAGTGCCTCCTTTCAAAGCCAACTTGCCTGCAGCCCGTGCAGGGCTTTTGCCTCCAAAAATTCCATAAGGACGAGGATTTCTCCCAGACCAAAGCTGCCCCCTCCTCCAAACCTGGCTGCCATCGGAGGCCCAAACGCGCCCTACAAAATGACATCTGCCAAGTGGGCTCTTGAGTTTGGCTTCTTGGGTGGAAGTACCTCCTTTCAAAGCCAACTTGCCTGCGGCCCGTCCTGGGCTTTTGCCTACAAAAATTCCATAAGGACGAGGATTTCTCCCAGACCAAAGCTGCCCCCTCCTCCAAACCTGGCTGCCATCGGAGGCCCAAACGCGCCCTACAAAATGACATCTGCCAAGTGGGCTCTTGAGTTTGGCTTCTTGGGGAAAAGTGCCTCGTTTCAAAGCCAACTTGCCTAACTAGCCTGCGGCCCGTGCTGGGCTTTAGACTACAAAAATTCCATAAGGACGAGGATTTCTCCCAGACCAAAGCTGCCCCCTCCTCCAAACCTGGCTGCCATCGGAGGCCCAAACGTGCCCTACAAAATGACACCTGCCAAGTGGGCTCTTGAGTTTGGCTTCTTGGGTGGAAGTGCCTCCTTTCAAAGCCAACTTGCCTGCGGCCCGTCCTGGGCTTTTGCCTACAAAAATTCCATAAGGACGAGGATTTCTCCCAGACCAAAGCTGCCCCCTCCTCCAAACCTGGCTGCCATCGGAGGCCCAAACGCGCCCCACAAAATGACATCTGCCAAGTGGGCTCTTGAGTTTGGCTTCTTGGGGAAAAGTGCCTCCTTTCGGAGCCAACTTGCCTAACTTGCCTGCGGCCCGTCCTGGGCTTTTGCCTCCAAAAATTCCAGAAGGACGAGGATTTCTCCCAGGCCAAAGCTGCCCCCTCCTCCAAACCTGGCTGCCATCGGAGGCCCAAACGTGCCCTACAAAATGACACCTGCCAAGTGGGCTCTTGAGTTTGGCTTCTTGGGGAAAAGTGACTCCTTTCAAAGCCAACTTGCCTGCGTCCCGTCCCGGGCTTTTGCTACAAAAATTCCATAAGGACGAGGATTCCTCCCAGACCAAAGCTGCCCCCTCCTCCAAACCTGGCTGCCATCGGAGGCCCAAACGCGCCCTACAAAATGACACCTGCCAAGTGGGCTCTTGAGTTTTGGTTCTTGGGGAAAAGTGCTTCCTTTCGGAGCCAAAATGCCTAACTTGCCTGCGGCCCGTCCTGGGCTTTTGAGTACAAAAATTCCAGAAGGACGAGGATTTCTCCCAGACCAAAGCTGCCCCCTCCTCCAAACCTGGCTGCCATCGGAGGCCCAAACGTGCCCTACAAAATGACACCTGCCAAGTGGGCTCTTGAGTTTGGCTTCTTGGGGAAAAGTGCCTCCTTTCGGAGCCAACTTGCCTAACTTGCCTGCGGCCCGTCCTGGGCTTTTGAGTACAAAAATTCCAGAAGGACGAGGATTTCTCCCAGACCAAAGCTGCCCCCTCCTCCAAACCTGGCTGCCATCGGTGGCCCAAACGCGCCCTACAAAATGACATCTGCCAAGTGGGCTCTTGAGTTTGGCTTCTTGGGGAAAAGTGACTCCTTTCAAAGCCAACTTGCCTGCGTCCCGTCCCGGACTTTTGCTACAAAAATTCCATAAGGACGAGGATTCCTCCCAGACCAAAGCTGCCCCCTCCTCCAAACCTGGCTGCCATCGGAGGCCCAAACGCGCCCTACAAAATGACACCTGCCAAGTGGGCTCTTGAGTTTGGCTTCTTGGGGAAAAGTGACTCCTTTCAAAACCAACTTGCCTGCGTCCCGTCCCGGGCTTTTGCTAAAATAATTCCATAAGGACGAGGATTCCTCCCAGACCAAAGCTGCCCCCTCCTCCAAACCTGGCTGCCATCGGAGGCCCAAACGCGCCCTACAAAATGACTTCTGCCAAGTGGGCTCCTGAGTTTGGCTTTCTGGGGAAAAGTGCCTCCTTTCGGAGTCAACTTGCCTGCGGCCCATTCTGGGCTTTTGCATACAAAAAATTCCATAAGGACGAGGATTTCTCCCAGACCAAAGCTGCCCCCTCCTCCAAACCTGGCTGTCATCGGAGGCCCAAACCTGCCCTACAAAATGACATCTGCCAAGTGGGCTCTTGAGTTTGGCTTCTTGGGTGGAAGTACCTCCTTTCAAAGCCAACTTGCCTGCGGCCCGTCCTGGGCTTTTGAGTACAAAAATTCCATAAGGACGAGGATTTCTCCCAGACCAAAGCTGCCCCCTCCTCCAAACCTGGCTGCCATCGGAGGCCCAAACGCGCCCTACAAAATGACATCTGCCAAGTGGGCTCTTGAGTTTGGCTTCTTGGGGAAAAGTGCCTCCTTTCAAAGCCAACTTGCCTAACTAGCCTGCGGCCCGTGCTGGGCTTTAGACTACAAAAATTCCATAAGGACGAGGATTTCTCCCAGACCAAAGCTGCCCCCTCCTCCAAACCTGGCTGCCATCGGAGGCCCAAACGTGCCCTACAAAATGACACCTGCCAAGTGGGCTCTTGAGTTTGGCTTCTTGGGTGGAAGTGCCTCCTTTCGGAGTCAACTTGCCTGCGGCCCGTCCTGGGCTTTTGCCTACAAAAATTCCATAAGGACGAGGATTTCTCCCAGACCAAAGCTGCCCCCTCCTCCAAACCTGGCTGCCATCGGAGGCCCAAACGCGCCCCACAAAATGACATCTGCCAAGTGGGCTCTTGAGTTTGGCTTCTTGGGGAAAAGTGCCTCCTTTCGGAGCCAACTTGCCTAACTTGCCTGCGGCCCGTGCTGGGCTTTTGCCTCCAAAAATTCCAGAAGGACGAGGATTTCTCCCAGGCCAAAGCTGCCCCCTCCTCCAAACCTGGCTGCCATCGGAGGCCCAAACGCGCCCCACAAAATGACATCTGCCAAGTGGGCTCTTGAGTTTGGCTTCTTGGGGAAAAGTGCCTCCTTTCGGAGCCAACTTGCCTAACTTGCCTGCGGCCCGTCCTGGGCTTTTGCCTCCAAAAATTCCAGAAGGACGAGGATTTCTCCCAGGCCAAAGCTGCCCCCTCCTCCAAACCTGGCTGCCATCGGAGGCCCAAACGTGCCCTACAAAATGACACCTGCCAAGTGGGCTCTGGAGTTTGGCTTCTTGGGGAAAAGTGACTCCTTTCAAAGCCAACTTGCCTGCGTCCCGTCCCGGGCTTTTGCTACAAAAATTCCAGAAGGACGAGGATTCCTCCCAGACCAAAGCTGCCCCCTCCTCCAAACCTGGCTGCCATCGGAGGCCCAAACGCGCCCTACAAAATGACACCTGCCAAGTGGGCTCTTGAGTTTTGGTTCTTGGGGAAAAGTGCTTCCTTTCGGAGCCAAAATGCCTAACTTGCCTGCGGCCCGTCCTGGGCTTTTGAGTACAAAAATTCCAGAAGGACGAGGATTTCTCCCAGACCAAAGCTGCCCCCTCCTCCAAACCTGGCTGCCATCAGAGGCCCAAACGCGCCCTACAAAAGGACATCTGCATTGTGGGTTCTCGAGTTTGGCTTCTTGGGGAAAAGTGCCTCCTTTCAAAGCCAACTTGCCTAACTTGCCTGCGGCCCGTCCTGGGCTTTTGCCTACAACAATTCCATAAGGACAAGGATTTCTCCCAGACCAAAGCTGCCCCCTCCTCCAAACCTGGCTGCCATCGGAGGCCCAAACGCGCCCTACAAAATGACATCTGCCAAGTGGGCTCTTGAGTTTGGCTTCTTGCGGAAAAGTGCCTCCTTTCGGAGTCAACTTGCCGGCGGCCCATGCAGGGCTTTTGCCTACAAAAATTCCATAAGGACGAGGATTTCTCCCAGACCAAAGCTGCCCCCTCCTCCAAACCTGGCTGCCATCAGAGGCCCAAACGCGCCCCACAAAATGACATCTGCATTGAGGGTTCTTGAGTTTGGCTTCGTGGGGAAAAGTGCCTCCTTTCGGAGCCAACTTGCCTAACTTGCCTGCGGCCCGTCCTGGGCTTTTGCCTCCAAAAATTCCAGAAGGACGAGGATTTCTCCCAGACCAAAGCTGCCCCCTCCTCCAAACCTGGCTGCCATCGGAGGCCCAAACGCGCCCTACAAAATGACATCTGCCAAGTGGGCTCTTGAGTTTGGCTTCTTGGGGAAAAGTGCTTCCTTTCGGAGCCAAAATTCCTAACTTGCCTGCGGCCCGTCCTGGGCTTTAGACTACAAAAATTCCATAAGGACGAGGATTCCTCCCAGACCAAAGCTGCCCCCTCCTCCAAACCTGGCTGCCATCGGAGGCCCAAACGCGCCCTACAAAATGACACCTGCCAAGTGGGCTCTTGAGTTTTGGTTCTTGGGGAAAAATGCTTCCTTTCGGAGCCAAAATGCCTAACTTGCCTGCGGCCCGTCCTGGGCTTTTGAGTACAAAAATTCCAGAAGGACGAGGATTTCTCCCAGACCAAAGCTGCCCCCTCCTCCAAACCTGGCTGCCATTGGAGGCCCAAATGCGCCCTACAAAATGACATCTGCCAAGTGGGCTCTTGAGTTTGGCTTCTTGCGGAAAAGTGCCTCCTTTCGGAGTCAACTTGCCGGCGGCCCATGCAGGGCTTTTGCCTCCAAAAATTCCATATGGACGAGGATTTCTCCCAGACCAAAGCTGCCCCCTCCTCCAAACCTGGCTGCCATCGGAGGCCCAAACGCGCCCTACAAAATGACATCTGCCAAGTGGGCTCTTGAGTTTGGCTTCTTGGGTGGAAGTACCTCCTTTCAAAGCCAACTTGCCTGCGGCCCGTGCTGGGCTTTTGCCTACAAAAATTCCATAAGGACGAGGATTTCTCCCAGACCAAAGCTGCCCCCTCCTCCAAACCTGGCTGCCATCGGTGGCCCAAACGCGCCCCACAAAATGACATCTGCCAAGTGGGCTCCTGAGTTTGGCTTCTTGGGGGAAAGTGCCTCCTTTCAAAGCCAACTTGCCTGCAGCCCGTGCTGGGCTTTAGACTACAAAAATTCTATAAGGACGAGGATTTCTCCCAGACCAAAGCTGCCCCCTCCTCCAAACCTGGCTGCCATCGGAGGCCCAAACGCGCCCCACAAAATGACATCTGCATTGAGGGTTCTTGAGTTTGGCTTCTTGGGGAAAAGTGCCTCCTTTCGGAGCCAACTTGCCTAACTTGCCTGCGGCCCGTCCTGGGCTTTTGCTACAAAAATTCCATAAGGACGAGCATTTCTCCCAGACCAAAGCTGCCCCCTCCTCCAAACCTGGCTGCCATCGGAGGCCCAAACGCGCCCTACAAAATGACATCTGCATTGTGGGTTCTTGAGTTTGGCTTCTTGGGGAAAAGTGCCTCCTTTCAAAGCCAACTTGCCTAACTTGCCTGCGGCCCATGCGGGGTTTTTGCCTACAAAAATTCCATAAGGACGAGGATTTCTCCCAGACCAAAGCTGCCCCCTCCTCCAAACCTGGCTGCCATCGGAGGCCCAAACGCGCCCTACAAAATGACACCTGCCAAGTGGGCTCTTGAGTTTGGCTTCTTGGGGAAAAGTGACTCCTTTCAAAACCAACTTGTCTGCGTCCAGTCCCGGTTTTTTGCTACAAAAATTCCATAAGGATGAGGATTCCTCCCAGACCAAAGCTGCCCCCTCCTCCAAACCTGGCTGCCATCGGAGGCCCAAACGCGCCCCACAAAATCACATCTGCCAAGTGGGCTCTTGAGTTTGGCTCTCTGGGGAAAAGTGCCTCCTTTCGGAGTCAACTTGCCTGCGGCCCATGCAGGGCTTTTGCCTACAAAAATTCCATAAGGACGAGGATTCCTCCCAGACCAAAGCTGCCCCCTCCTCCAAACCTGGCTGTCATCGGAGGCCCAAACGCGCCCTACAAAATGACATCTGCCAAGTGGGCTCTTGAGTTTGGCTTCTTGGGTGGAAGTACCTCCTTTCAAAGCCAACTTGCCTGCGGCCCGTCCTGGGCTTTTGCCTACAAAAATTCCATAAGGACGAGGATTTCTCCCAGACCAAAGCTGCCCCCTCCTCCAAACCTGGCTGCCATCGGAGGCCCAAACGCGCCCTACAAAATGACATCTGCCAAGTGGGCTCTTGAGTTTGGCTTCTTGGGGAAAAGTGCCTCCTTTCAAAGCCAACTTGCCTAACTAGCCTGCGGCCCGTGCTGGGCTTTAGACTACAAAAATTCCATAAGGACGAGGATTTCTCCCAGACCAAAGCTGCCCCCTCCTCCAAACCTGGCTGCCATCGGAGGACCAAACGCGCGCCACAAAATGACACCTGCATTGGGGGTTCTTGAGTTTGGCTTCCTGGGGAAAAGTGCTTCCTTTCGGAGTCAACTTGCCTGCGTCCCATGCAGGGCTTTTGCCTACAAAAATTCCAGAAGGACGAGGATTTCTCCCAGACCAAAGCTGCCCCCTCCTCCAAACCTGGCTGCCATCGGAGGCCCAAACGTGCCCTACAAAATGACACCTGCCAAGTGGGCTCTTGAGTTTGGCTTCTTGGGTGGAAGTGCCTCCTTTCAAAGCCAACTTGCCTGCAGCCCGTCCTGGGCTTTTGCCTACAAAAATTCCATAAGGACGAGGATTTCTCCCAGACCAAAGCTGCCCCCTCCTCCAAACCTGGCTGCCATCGGAGGCCCAAACGTGCCCTACAAAATGACATTTGCCAAGTGGGCTCTTGAGTTTGGCTTCTTGCGGAAAAGTGCCTCCTTTCAAAGCCAACTTGCCTAACTATCCTGCGGCCCGTGCTGGGCTTTAGACTACAAAAATTCCATAAGGACGAGGATTTCTCCCAGACCAAAGCTGCCCCCTCCTCCAAACCTGGCTGCCATCAGAGGCCCAAACGCGTCCCACAAAATGACATCTGCATTGAGGGTTCTTGAGTTTGGCTTCTTGGGGAAAAGTGCCTCCTTTCGGAGCCAACTTGCCTAACTTGCCTGCGGCCCGTCCTGGGCTTTTGCCTCCAAAAATTCCAGAAGGACGAGGATTTCTCCCAGGCCAAAGCTGCCCCCTCCTCCAAACCTGGCTGCCATCGGAGGCCCAAACGCGCCCTACAAAATGACATCTGCCAAGTGGGCTCTTGAGTTTGGCTTCCTGGGGAAAAGTGCCTCCTTTCGGAGTCAACTTGCCTGCGGCCCATGCAGGGCTTTTGCCTACAAAAATTCCATAAGGACGAGGATTTCTCCCAGACCAAAGCTGCCCCCTCCTCCAAACCTGGCTGCCATCGGAGGCCCAAACGCGCCCTACAAAATGACACCTGCCAAGTGGGCTCTTGAGTTTGGCTTCTTGGGGGAAAGTGCCTCCTTTCAAAGCCAACTTGCCTGCGGCCCGTCCTGGGCTTTAGACTACAAAAATTCCAGAAGGACGAGGATTTCTCCCAGACCAAAGCTGCCCCCTCCTCCAAACCTGGCTGCCATCGGAGGCCCAAACGCGCCCCACAAAATGACACCTGCATTGAGGGTTCTTGAGTTTGGCTTCCTGGGGAAAAGTGCCTCCTTTCGGAGTCAACTTGCCTGCGGCCCATGCAGGGCTTTTGCCTACAAAAATTCCATAAGGACGAGGATTTCTCCCAGACCAAAGCTGCCCCCTCCTCCAAACCTGGCTGCCATCGGAGGCCCAAACGTGCCCTACAAAATGACACCTGCCAAGTGGGCTCTTGAGTTTGGCTTCTTGGGTGGAAGTGCCTCCTTTCAAAGCCAACTTGCCTGCGGCCCATGCAGGGCTTTTGCCTACAAAAATTCCAGAAGGACGAGGATTTCTCCCAGACCAAAGCTGCCCCCTCCTCCAAACCTGGCTGCCATCGGAGGCCCAAACGCGCCCTACAAAATGACATCTGCCAAGTGGGCTCTTGAGTTTGGCTCTCTGGGGAAAAGTGCCTCCTTTCGGAGTCAACTTGCCTGCGGCCCATGCAGGGCTTTTGCCTACAAAAATTCCATAAGGACGAGGATTTCTCCCAGACCAAAGCTGCCCCCTCCTCCAAACCTGGCTGTCATCGGAGGCCCAAACGCGCCCTACAAAATGACATCTGCCAAGTGGGCTCTTGAGTTTGGCTTCTTGGGTGGAAGTACCTCCTTTCAAAGCCAACTTGCCTGCGGCCCGTCCTGGGCTTTTGCCTACAAAAATTCCAGAAGGACGAGGATTTCTCCCAGACCAAAGCTGCCCCCTCCTCCAAACCTGGCTGCCATCGGAGGCCCAAACGCGCCCTACAAAATGACATCTGCCAAGTGGGCTCTTGAGTTTGGCTTCTTGGGGAAAAGTGCCTCCTTTCAAAGCCAACTTGCCTAACTAGCCTGCGGCCCGTGCTGGGCTTTAGACTACAAAAATTCCATAAGGACGAGGATTTCTCCCAGACCAAAGCTGCCCCCTCCTCCAAACCTGGCTGCCATCGGAGGACCAAACGCGCGCCACAAAATGACACCTGCATTGAGGGTTCTTGAGTTTGGCTTCCTGGGGAAAAGTGCTTCCTTTCGGAGTCAACTTGCCTGCGTCCCATGCAGGGCTTTTGCCTACAAAAATTCCAGAAGGACGAGGATTTCTCCCAGACCAAAGCTGCCCCCTCCTCCAAACCTGGCTGCCATCGGAGGCCCAAACGTGCCCTACAAAATGACACCTGCCAAGTGGGCTCTTGAGTTTGGCTTCTTGGGTGGAAGTGCCTCCTTTCAAAGCCAACTTGCCTGCAGCCCGTCCTGGGCTTTTGCCTACAAAAATTCCATAAGGACGAGGATTTCTCCCAGACCAAAGCTGCCCCCTCCTCCAAACCTGGCTGCCATCGGAGGCCCAAACGCGCCCTACAAAATGACATTTGCCAAGTGGGCTCTTGAGTTTGGCTTCTTGCGGAAAAGTGCCTCCTTTCAAAGCCAACTTGCCTAACTATCCTGCGGCCCGTGCTGGGCTTTAGACTACAAAAATTCCATAAGGACGAGGATTTCTCCCAGACCAAAGCTGCCCCCTCCTCCAAACCTGGCTGCCATCAGAGGCCCAAACGCGTCCCACAAAATGACATCTGCATTGAGGGTTCTTGAGTTTGGCTTCTTGGGGAAAAGTGCCTCCTTTCGGAGCCAACTTGCCTAACTTGCCTGCGGCCCGTCCTGGGCTTTTGCCTCCAAAAATTCCAGAAGGACGAGGATTTCTCCCAGGCCAAAGCTGCCCCCTCCTCCAAACCTGGCTGCCATCGGAGGCCCAAACGCGCCCTACAAAATGACATCTGCCAAGTGGGCTCTTGAGTTTGGCTTCCTGGGGAAAAGTGCCTCCTTTCGGAGTCAACTTGCCTGCGGCCCATGCAGGGCTTTTGCCTACAAAAATTCCATAAGGACGAGGATTTCTCCCAGACCAAAGCTGCCCCCTCCTCCAAACCTGGCTGCCATCGGAGGCCCAAACGCGCCCTACAAAATGACACCTGCCAAGTGGGCTCTTGAGTTTGGCTTCTTGGGGGAAAGTGCCTCCTTTCAAAGCCAACTTGCCTGCGGCCCGTCCTGGGCTTTAGACTACAAAAATTCCAGAAGGACGAGGATTTCTCCCAGACCAAAGCTGCCCCCTCCTCCAAACCTGGCTGCCATCGGAGGCCCAAACGCGCCCCACAAAATGACACCTGCATTGAGGGTTCTTGAGTTTGGCTTCCTGGGGAAAAGTGCCTCCTTTCGGAGTCAACTTGCCTGCGGCCCATGCAGGGCTTTTGCCTACAAAAATTCCATAAGGACGAGGATTTCTCCCAGACCAAAGCTGCCCCCTCCTCCAAACCTGGCTGCCATCGGAGGCCCAAACGTGCCCTACAAAATGACACCTGCCAAGTGGGCTCTTGAGTTTGGCTTCTTGGGTGGAAGTGCCTCCTTTCAAAGCCAACTTGCCTGCGGCCCGTCCTGGGCTTTTGCCTACAAAAATTCCAGAAGGACGAGGATTTCTCCCAGACCAAAGCTGCCCCCTCCTCCAAACCTGGCTGCCATCGGAGGCCCAAACGCGCCCTACAAAATGACATCTGCCAAGTGGGCTCTTGAGTTTGGCTCTCTGGGGAAAAGTGCCTCCTTTCGGAGTCAACTTGCCTGCGGCCCATGCAGGGCTTTTGCCTACAAAAATTCCATAAGGACGAGGATTTCTCCCAGACCAAAGCTGCCCCCTCCTCCAAACCTGGCTGTCATCGGAGGCCCAAACGCGCCCTACAAAATGACATCTGCCAAGTGGGCTCTTGAGTTTGGCTTCTTGGGTGGAAGTACCTCCTTTCAAAGCCAACTTGCCTGCGGCCCGTCCTGGGCTTTTGCCTACAAAAATTCCAGAAGGACGAGGATTTCTCCCAGACCAAAGCTGCCCCCTCCTCCAAACCTGGCTGCCATCGGAGGCCCAAACGCGCCCTACAAAATGACATCTGCCAAGTGGGCTCTTGAGTTTGGCTTCTTGGGGAAAAGTGCCTCCTTTCAAAGCCAACTTGCCTAACTAGCCTGCGGCCCGTGCTGGGCTTTAGACTACAAAAATTCCATAAGGACGAGGATTTCTCCCAGACCAAAGCTGCCCCCTCCTCCAAACCTGGCTGCCATCGGAGGACCAAACGCGCCCCACAAAATGACACCTGCATTGAGGGTTCTTGAGTTTGGCTTCCTGGGGAAAAGTGCCTCCTTTCGGAGTCAACTTGCCTGCGGCCCGTCCTGGGCTTTTGCCTCCAAAAATTCCAGAAGGACGAGGATTTCTCCCAGACCAAAGCTGCCCCCTCCTCCAAACCTGGCTGCCATCGGAGGCCCAAACGTGCCCTACAAAATGACACCTGCCAAGTGGGCTCTTGAGTTTGGCTTCTTGGGTGGAAGTGCCTCCTTTCAAAGCCAACTTGCCTGCGGCCCGTCCTGGGCTTTTGCCTACAAAAATTCCATAAGGACGAGGATTTCTCCCAGACCAAAGCTGCCCCCTCCTCCAAACCTGGCTGCCATCGGAGGCCCAAACGCGCCCTACAAAATGACATTTGCCAAGTGGGCTCTTGAGTTTGGCTTCTTGCGGAAAAGTGCCTCCTTTCAAAGCCAACTTGCCTAACTATCCTGCGGCCCGTGCTGGGCTTTAGACTACAAAAATTCCATAAGGACGAGGATTTCTCCCAGACCAAAGCTGCCCCCTCCTCCAAACCTGGCTGCCATCAGAGGCCCAAACGCGCCCCACAAAATGACACCTGCATTGAGGGTTCTTGAGTTTGGCTTCTTGGGGAAAAGTGCCTCCTTTCGGAGCCAACTTGCCTAACTTGCCTGCGGCCCGTCCTGGGCTTTTGCCTCCAAAAATTCCAGAAGGACGAGGATTTCTCCCAGGCAAAAGCTGCCCCCTCCTCCAAACCTGGCTGCCATCGGAGGCCCAAACGCGCCCTACAAAATGACATCTGCCAAGTGGGCTCTGGAGTTTGGCTTCCTGGGGAAAAGTGCCTCATTTCGGAGTCAACTTGCCTGCAGCCCGTGCAGGGCTTTTGCCTACAAAAATTCCATAAGGACGAGGATTTCTCCCAGACCAAAGCTGCCCCCTCCTCCAAACCTGGCTGCCATCGGAGGCCCAAACGCGCCCTACAAAATGACACCTGCCAAGTGGGCTCTTGAGTTTGGCTTCTTGGGGAAAAGTGCCTCCTTTCAAAGCCAACTTGCCTGCGGCCCGTCCTGGGCTTTTGAGTACACAAATTCCATAAGGACGAGGATTTCTCCCAGACCAAAGCTGCCCCCTCCTCCAAACCTGGCTGCCATCGGAGGCCCAAACGCGCCCTACAAAATGACACCTGCCAAGTGGGCTCTTGAGTTTGGCTTCTTGGGGAAACTGCTTCCTTTCGGAGCCAAAATTCCTAACTTGCCTGCGGCCCGTCCTGGGCTTTAGACTACAAAAATTCCAGAAGGACGAGGATTTCTCCCAGACCAAAGCTGCCCCCTCCTCCAAACCTGGCTGCCATCGGAGGCCCAAACGCGCCCCACAAAATGACACCTGCATTGAGGGTTCTTGAGTTTGGCTTCCTGGGGAAAAGTGCCTCCTTTCGGAGTCAACTTGCCTGCGGCCCATGCAGGGCTTTTGCCTACAAAAATTCCATAAGGACGAGGATTTCTCCCAGACCAAAGCTGCCCCCTCCTCCAAACCTGGCTGCCATCGGAGGCCCAAACGTGCCCTACAAAATGACACCTGCCAAGTGGGCTCTTGAGTTTGGCTTCTTGGGTGGAAGTGCCTCCTTTCAAAGCCAACTAGCCTGCGGCCCGTGCTGGGCTTTTGCCTACAAAAATTCCATAAGGACGGGGATTTCTCCCAGACCAAAGCTGCCCCCTCCTCCAAACCTGGCTGCCATCGGAGGCCCAAACGCGCCCTACAAAATGACATCTGCCAAGTGGGCTCCTGAGTTTGGCTTCTTGGGGAAAGTGCCTCCTTTCAAAGCCAACTTGCCTGCGGCCCGTGCTGGGCATTAGACTACAAAAATTCCATAACGACGAGGATTTCTCCCAGACCAAAGCTGCCCCCTCCTCCAAACCTGGCTGCCATCAGGGGCCCAAACGCGCCCCACAAAATGACATCTGCCATGTGGGCTGTTGAGTTTGGCTTCTTGGGGAAAAGTGCCTCCTTTCGGAGCCAACTTGCCTAACTTGCCTGCAGCCCGTCCTGGGCTTTTGCCTCCAAAAATTCCAGAAGGACGAGGATTTCTCCCAGACCAAAGCTGCCCCCTCCTCCAAACCTGGCTGCCATCGGAGGCCCAAACGCGCGCCACAAAATGACACCTGCATTGAGGGTTCTTGAGTTTGGCTTCCTGGGGAAAAGTGCCTCCTTTCGGAGTGAACTTGCCTGCGGCCCATGCAGGGCTTTTGCCTCCAAAAATTCCATAAGGACGAGGATTTCTCCCAGACCAAAGCTGCCCCCTCCTCCAAACCTGGCTGCCATCGGAGGCCCAAACGCGCCCTACAAAATGACATCTGCCAAGTGGGCTCTTGAGTTTGGCTTCTTGCGGAAAAGTGCCTCCTTTCAAAGCCAACTTGCCTAACTAGCCTGCGGCCCGTGCTGGGCATTAGACTACAAAAATTCCATAACGACGAGGATTTCTCCCAGACCAAATCTACCCCCTCCTCCAAACCTGGCTGCCATCAGAGGCCCAAACGCGCCCCACAAAATGACATCTGCATTGAGGGTTCTTGAGTTTGGCTTCTCTGGGGAAAAGTGCCTCCTTTCGGAGCCAACTTGCCTAACTTGCCTGCGGCCCGTCCTGGGCTTTTGCCTCCAAAAATTCCAGAAGGACGAGGATTTCTCCCAGGCCAAAGCTGCCCCCTCCTCCAAACCTGGCTGCCATCGGAGGCCCAAACCCGCCCTACAAAATGACATCTGCCAAGTGGGCTCTTGAGTTTGGCTTCTTGGGTGGAAGTACCTCCTTTAAAAGCCAACTTGCCTGCGGCCCGTCCTGGGCTTTTGCCTACAAAAATTCCATAAGGACGAGGATTTCTCCCAGACCAAAGCTGCCCCCTCCTCCAAACCTGGCTGCCATCGGAGGCCCAAACGCGCCCTACAAAATGACATCTGCCAAGTGGGCTCTTGAGTTTGGCTTCTTGGGGAAAAGTGCCTCCTTTCAAAGCCAACTTGCCTAACTAGCCTGCGGCCCGTGCTGGGCTTTAGACTACAAAAATTCCATAAGGACGAGGATTTCTCCCAGACCAAAGCTGCCCCCTCCTCCAAACCTGGCTGCCATCGGAGGCCCAAACGTGCCCTACAAAATGACACCTGCCAAGTGGGCTCTTGAGTTTGGCTTCTTGGGTGGAAGTGCCTCCTTTCAAAGCCAACTTGCCTGCGGCCCGTCCTGGGCTTTTGCCTACAAAAATTCCATAAGGACGAGGATTTCTCCCAGACCAAAGCTGCCCCCTCCTCCAAACCTGGCTGCCATCGGAGGCCCAAACGCGCCCTACAAAATGACACCTGCCAAGTGGGCTCTTGAGTTTTGGTTCTTGGGGAAAAGTGCTTCCTTTCGGAGCCAAAATGCCTAACTTGCCTGCGGCCCGTCCTGGGCTTTTGAGTACAAAAATTCCAGAAGGACGAGGATTTCTCCCAGACCAAAGCTGCCCCCTCCTCCAAACCTGGCTGCCATCAGAGGCCCAAACGCGCCCTACAAAAGGACATCTGCATTGTGGGTTCTCGAGTTTGGCTTCTTGGGGAAAAGTGCCTCCTTTCAAAGCCAACTTGCCTAACTTGCCTGCGGCCCGTCCTGGGCTTTTGCCTACAACAATTCCATAAGGACAAGGATTTCTCCCAGACCAAAGCTGCCCCCTCCTCCAAACCTGGCTGCCATCGGAGGCCCAAACGCGCCCCACAAAATGACATCTGCCAAGTGGGCTCCTGAGTTTGGCTTCTTGGGGGAAAGTGCCTCATTTCGGAGCCAACTTGCCTGCGGCCCGTGCTGGGCTTTTGCCTACAAAAATTCCATAAGGACGAGGATTTCTCCCAGACCAAAGCTGCCCCCTCCTCCAAACCTGGCTGCCATCGGAGGCCCAAACGCGCCCCACAAAATGACATCTGCCAAGTGGGCTCTTGAGTTTGGCTTCTTGGGGAAAAGTGCCTCCTTTCGGAGCCAACTTGCCTAACTTGCCTGCGGCCCGTCCTGGGCTTTTGCCTCCAAAAATTCCAGAAGGACGAGGATTTCTCCCAGACCAAAGCTGCCCCCTCCTCCAAACCTGGCTGCCATCGGAGGCCCAAACGTGCCCTACAAAATGACACCTGCCAAGTGGGCTCTTGAGTTTGGCTTCTTGGGTGGAAGTGCCTCCTTTCAAAGCCAACTTGCCTGCGGCCCGTCCTGGGCTTTTGCCTACAAAAATTCCATAAGGACGAGGATTTCTCCCAGACCAAAGCTGCCCCCTCCTCCAAACCTGGCTGCCATCGGAGGCCCAAACGCGCCCCACAAAATGACATCTGCCAAGTGGGCTCTTGAGTTTGGCTTCTTGGGGAAAAGTGCTTCCTTTCGGAGCCAAAATTCCTAACTTGCCTGCGGCCCGTCCTGGGCTTTAGACTACAAAAATTCCAGAAGGACGAGGATTTCTCCCAGACCAAAGCTGCCCCCTCCTCCAAACCTGGCTGCCATCGGAGGCCCAAACGTGCCCTACAAAATGACACCTGCCAAGTGGGCTCTTGAGTTTGGCTTCTTGGGGAAAAGTGACTCCTTTCAAAATCAACTTGCCTGCGTCCCGTGCAGGGCTTTTGCTACAAAAATTCCATAAGGACGAGGATTCCTCCCAGACCAAAGCTGCCCCCTCCTCCAAACCTGGCTGCCATCGGAGGCCCAAACGCGCCCTACAAAATGACATCTGCCAAGTGGGCTCTTGAGTTTGGCTTCCTGGGGAAAAGTGCCTCCTTTCGGAGTCAACTTGCCTGCGGCCCATGCAGGGCTTTTGCCTACAAAAATTCCATAAGGACGGGGATTTCTCCCAGACCAAAGGTGCCCCCTCCTCCAAACCTGGCTGCCATCGGAGGCCCAAACGCGCCCTACAAAATGACACCTGCCAAGTGGGCTCTTGAGTTTGGGTTCTTGGGGAAAAGTGCTTCCTTTCGGAGCCAAAATGCCTAACTTGCCTGCAGCACGTCCTGGGCTTTTGAGTACAAAAATTCCAGAAGGACGAGGATTTCTCCCAGACCAAAGCTGCCCCCTCCTCCAAACCTGGCTGCCATCAGAGGCCCAAACGCGCCCTACAAAAGGACATCTGCATTGTGGGCTCTTGAGTTTGGCTTCTTGGGGAAAAGTGCCTCCTTTCAAAGCCAACTTGCCTAACTTGCCTGCGGCCCGTCCTGGGCTTTTGCCTACAAAAATTCCAGAAGGACGAGGATTTCTCCCAGACCAAAGCTGCCCCCTCCTCCAAACCTGGCTGCCATCGGAGGCCCAAACGCGCCCTACAAAATGACATCTGCCAAGTGGGCTCTTGAGTTTGGCTTCTTGGGGAAAAGTGCCTCCTTTCGGAGTCAACTTGCCGGCGGCCCATGCAGGGCTTTTGCCTACAAAAATTCCATAAGGACGAGGATTTCTCCCAGACCAAAGCTGCCCCCTCCTCCAAACCTGGCTGCCATCGGAGGCCCAAACGCGCCCTACAAAATGACATCTGCCAAGTGGGCTCTTGAGTTTGGCTTCTTGGGTGGAAGTGCCTCCTTTCAAAGCCAACTTGCCTGCAGCCCGTGCAGGGCTTTTGCCTCCAAAAATTCCATAAGGACGAGGATTTCTCCCAGACCAAAGCTGCCCCCTCCTCCAAACCTGGCTGCCATCGGAGGCCCAAACGCGCCCTACAAAATGACATCTGCCAAGTGGGCTCTTGAGTTTGGCTTCTTGGGTGGAAGTACCTCCTTTCAAAGCCAACTTGCCTGCGGCCCGTCCTGGGCTTTTGCCTACAAAAATTCCATAAGGACGAGGATTTCTCCCAGACCAAAGCTGCCCCCTCCTCCAAACCTGGCTGCCATCGGAGGCCCAAACGCGCCCTACAAAATGACATCTGCCAAGTGGGCTCTTGAGTTTGGCTTCTTGGGGAAAAGTGCCTCCTTTCAAAGCCAACTTGCCTAACTAGCCTGCGGCCCGTGCTGGGCTTTAGACTACAAAAATTCCATAAGGACGAGGATTTCTCCCAGACCAAAGCTGCCCCCTCCTCCAAACCTGGCTGCCATCGGAGGCCCAAACGTGCCCTACAAAATGACACCTGCCAAGTGGGCTCTTGAGTTTGGCTTCTTGGGTGGAAGTGCCTCCTTTCAAAGCCAACTTGCCTGCGGCCCGTCCTGGGCTTTTGCCTACAAAAATTCCATAAGGACGAGGATTTCTCCCAGACCAAAGCTGCCCCCTCCTCCAAACCTGGCTGCCATCGGAGGCCCAAACGCGCCCCACAAAATGACATCTGCCAAGTGGGCTCTTGAGTTTGGCTTCTTGGGGAAAAGTGCCTCCTTTCGGAGCCAACTTGCCTAACTTGCCTGCGGCCCGTCCTGGGCTTTTGCCTCCAAAAATTCCAGAAGGACGAGGATTTCTCCCAGGCCAAAGCTGCCCCCTCCTCCAAACCTGGCTGCCATCGGAGGCCCAAACGTGCCCTACAAAATGACACCTGCCAAGTGGGCTCTTGAGTTTGGCTTCTTGGGGAAAAGTGACTCCTTTCAAAGCCAACTTGCCTGCGTCCCGTCCCGGGCTTTTGCTACAAAAATTCCATAAGGACGAGGATTCCTCCCAGACCAAAGCTGCCCCCTCCTCCAAACCTGGCTGCCATCGGAGGCCCAAACGCGCCCTACAAAATGACACCTGCCAAGTGGGCTCTTGAGTTTTGGTTCTTGGGGAAAAGTGCTTCCTTTCGGAGCCAAAATGCCTAACTTGCCTGCGGCCCGTCCTGGGCTTTTGAGTACAAAAATTCCAGAAGGACGAGGATTTCTCCCAGACCAAAGCTGCCCCCTCCTCCAAACCTGGCTGCCATCGGAGGCCCAAACGTGCCCTACAAAATGACACCTGCCAAGTGGGCTCTTGAGTTTGGCTTCTTGGGGAAAAGTGCCTCCTTTCGGAGCCAACTTGCCTAACTTGCCTGCGGCCCGTCCTGGGCTTTTGAGTACAAAAATTCCAGAAGGACGAGGATTTCTCCCAGACCAAAGCTGCCCCCTCCTCCAAACCTGGCTGCCATCGGTGGCCCAAACGCGCCCTACAAAATGACATCTGCCAAGTGGGCTCTTGAGTTTGGCTTCTTGGGGAAAAGTGACTCCTTTCAAAGCCAACTTGCCTGCGTCCCGTCCCGGACTTTTGCTACAAAAATTCCATAAGGACGAGGATTCCTCCCAGACCAAAGCTGCCCCCTCCTCCAAACCTGGCTGCCATCGGAGGCCCAAACGCGCCCTACAAAATGACATCTGCCAAGTGGGCTCTTGAGTTTTGGTTCTTGGGGAAAAGTGCTTCCTTTCGGAGCCAAAATGCCTAACTTGCCTGCGGCCCGTCCTGGGCTTTTGAGTACAAAAATTCCAGAAGGACGAGGATTTCTCCCAGACCAAAGCTGCCCCCTCCTCCAAACCTGGCTGCCATCGGAGGCCCAAACGCGCCCTACAAAATGACACCTGCCAAGTGGGCTCTTGAGTTTGGCTTCTTGGGGAAAAGTGCCTCCTTTCGGAGCCAACTTGCCTAACTTGCCTGCGGCCCGTCCTGGTCTTTTGCCTACAAAAATTCCATAAGGACGAGGATTTCTCCCAGACCAAAGCTGCCCCCTCCTCCAAACCTGGCTGCCATCGGTGGCCCAAACGTGCCCTACAAAATGACATCTGCCAAGTGGGCTCCTGAGTTTGGCTTCTTGGGGGAAAGTGCCTCCTTTCAAAGCCAACTTGCCTGCAGCCCGTCCTGGGCTTTAGACTACAAAAATTCCATAAGGACGAGGATTTCTCCCAGACCAAAGCTGCCCCCTCCTCCAAACCTGGCTGCCATCGGAGGCCCAAACGCGCCCCACAAAATGACATCTGCATTGAGGGTTCTTGAGTTTGGCTTCTTGGGGAAAAGTGCCTCCTTTCGGAGCCAACTTGCCTAACTTGCCTGCGGCCCGTCCTGGGCTTTTGCCTACAAAAATTCCAGAAGGACGAGGATTTCTCCCAGACCAAAGCTGCCCCCTCCTCCAAACCTGGCTGCCATCGGAGGCCCAAACGCGCCCCACAAAATGACACCTGCATTGAGGGTTCTTGAGTTTGGATTCCTGGGGAAAAGTGCCTCCTTTCGGAGTCAACTTGCCTGCGGCCCATGCAGGGCTTTTGCCTCCAAAAATTCCAGAAGGACGAGGATTTCTCCCAGGCCAAAGCTGCCCCCTCCTCCAAACCTGGCTGCCATCGGAGGCCCAAACGCGCCCTACAAAATGACATCTGCATTGTGGGTTCTTGAGTTTGGCTTCTTGGGGAAAAGTGACTCCTTTCAAAACCAACTTGACTGCGTCCCGTCCCGGGCTTTTGCTACAAAAATTCCATAAGGACGAGGATTCCTCCCAGACCAAAGCTGCCCCCTCCTCCAAACCTGGCTGCCATCGGAGGCCCAAACGCGCCCCACAAAATGACACCTGCATTGAGGGTTCTTGAGTTTGGATTCCTGGGGAAAAGTGCCTCCTTTCGGAGTCAACTTGCCTGCGGCCCATGCAGGGCTTTTGCCTCCAAAAATTCCAGAAGGACGAGGATTTCTCCCAGGCCAAAGCTGCCCCCTCCTCCAAACCTGGCTGCCATCGGAGGCCCAAACGTGCCATACAAAATGACATCTGCCAAGTGGGCTCTTGAGTTTGGCTTCTTGGGTGGAAGTACCTCCTTTCAAAGCCAACTTGCCTAACAAGCCTGCGGCCCGTGCTGGGCTTTAGACTACAAAAATTCCATAAGGACGAGGATTTCTCCCAGACCAAAGCTGCCCCTCCTCCAAACCTGGCTGCCATCAGAGGCCCAAACGCGCCCTACAAAATGACATCTGCCAAGTGGGCTCTTGAGTTTGGCTTCTTGGGGGAAAAGTGCCTCCTTTCGGAGCCAACTTGCCTAACTTGCCTGCGGCCCGTCCTGGGCTTTTGCTACAAAAATTCCAGAAGGACGAGGATTTCTCCCAGACCAAAGCTGCCCCCTCCTCCAAACCTGGCTGCCATCGGAGGCCCAAACGCGCCCCACAAAATGACACCTGCATTGAGGGTTCTTGAGTTTGGCTTCCTGGGGAAAAGTGCCTCCTTTCGGAGTCAACTTGCCTGCGGCCCATGCAGGGCTTTTGCCTCCAAAAATTCCAGAAGGACGAGGATTTCTCCCAGACCAAAGCTGCCCCCTCCTCCAAACCTGGCTGCCATCGGAGGCCCAAACGTGCCCTACAAAATGACACCTGCCAAGTGGGCTCTTGAGTTTGGCTTCTTGGGGAAAAGTGACTCCTTTCCAAACCAACTTGCCTGCGTCCCGTCCCGGGCTTTTGCTACAAAAATTCCATAAGGACGAGGATTCCTCCCAGACCAAAGCTGCCCCCTCCTCCAAACCTGGCTGCCATCGGAGGCCCAAACGCGCCCCACAAAATGACACCTGCATTGAGGGTTCTTGAGTTTGGCTTCCTGGGGAAAAGTGCCTCCTTTCGGAGTCAACTTGCCTGCGGCCCATGCAGGGCTTTTGCCTCCAAAAATTACATAAGGACGGGGATTTCTCCCAGACCAAAGCTGCCCCCTCCTCCAAACCTGGCTGCCATCGGAGGCCCAAACGCGCCCTACAAAATGACACCTGCCAAGTGGGCTCTTGAGTTTGGCTTCTTGGGGGAAAGTGACTCCTTTCAAAGCCAACTTGCCTGCGTCCCGTCCCGGGCTTTTGCTACAAAAATTCCATAAGGACGAGGATTCCTCCCAGACCAAAGCTGCCCCCTCCTCCAAACCTGGCTGCCATCGGAGGCCCAAACGCGCCCTACAAAATGACATCTGCCAAGTGGGCTCTTGAGTTTGGCTTCTTGCGGAAAAGTGCCTCCTTTCGGAGTCAACTTGCCGGCGGCCCATTCTGGGCTTTTGCCTACAAAAATTCCAGAAGGACGAGGATTTCTCCCAGACCAAAGCTGCCCCCTCCTCCAAACCTGGCTGCCATCAGAGGCCCAAACGCGCCCCACAAAATGACACCTGCATTGAGGGTTCTTGAGTTTGGCTTCGTGGGGAAAAGTGCCTCCTTTCGGAGCCAACTTGCCTAACTTGCCTGCGGCCCGTCCTGGGCTTTTGCCTCCAAAAATTCCAGAAGGACGAGGATTTCTCCCAGACCAAAGCTGCCCCCTCCTCCAAACCTAGCTGCCATCGGAGGCCCAAACGTGCCCTACAAAATGACACCTGCCAAGTGGGCTCTTGAGTTTGGCTTCTTGGGTGGAAGTGCCTCCTTTCAAAGCCAACTTGCCTGCGGCCCGTCCTGGGCTTTTGCCTACAAAAATTCCATAAGGACGAGGATTTCTCCCAGACCAAAGCTGCCCCCTCCTCCAAACCTGGCTGCCATCGGAGGCCCAAACGCGCCCTACAAAATGACACCTGCCAAGTGGGCTCTTGAGTTTTGGTTCTTGGGGAAAAGTGCTTCCTTTCGGAGCCAAAATGCCTAACTTGCCTGCGGCCCGTCCTGGGCTTTAGACTACAAAAATTCCATAAGGACGAGGATTCCTCCCAGACCAAAGCTGCCCCCTCCTCCAAACCTGGCTGCCATCGGAGGCCCAAACGCGCCCTACAAAATGACACCTGCCAAGTGGGCTCTTGAGTTTTGGTTCTTGGGGAAAAGTGCTTCCTTTCGGAGCCAAAATGCCTAACTTGCCTGCGGCCCGTCCTGGGCTTTTGAGTACAAAAATTCCAGAAGGACGAGGATTTCTCCCAGACCAAAGCTGCCCCCTCCTCCAAACCTGGCTGCCATCAGAGGCCCAAACGCGCCCTACAAAAGGACATCTGCATTGTGGGTTCTCGAGTTTGGCTTCTTGGGGAAAAGTGCCTCCTTTCAAAGCCAACTTGCCTAACTTGCCTGCGGCCCGTCCTGGGCTTTTGCCTACAACAATTCCATAAGGACAAGGATTTCTCCCAGACCAAAGCTGCCCCCTCCTCCAAACCTGGCTGCCATCGGAGGCCCAAACGCGCCCTACAAAATGACATCTGCCAAGTGGGCTCTTGAGTTTGGCTTCTTGCGGAAAAGTGCCTCCTTTCGGAGTCAACTTGCCGGCGGCCCATGCAGGGCTTTTGCCTACAAAAATTCCAGAAGGACGAGGATTTCTCCCAGACCAAAGCTGCCCCCTCCTCCAAACCTGGCTGCCATCGGAGGCCCAAACGCGCCCCACAAAATGACACCTGCATTGAGGGTTCTTGAGTTTGGCTTCCTGGGGAAAAGTGCCTCCTTTCGGAGTCAACTTGCCTGCGGCCCATGCAGGGCTTTTGCCTCCAAAAATTCCAGAAGGACGAGGATTTCTCCCAGACCAAAGCTGCCCCCTCCTCCAAACCTGGCTGCCATCGGAGGCCCAAACGTGCCCTACAAAATGACACCTGCCAAGTGGGCTCTTGAGTTTGGCTTCTTGGGGAAAAGTGACTCCTTTCCAAACCAACTTGCCTGCGTCCCGTCCCGGGCTTTTGCTACAAAAATTCCATAAGGACGAGGATTCCTCCCAGACCAAAGCTGCCCCCTCCTCCAAACCTGGCTGCCATCGGAGGCCCAAACGCGCCCCACAAAATGACACCTGCATTGAGGGTTCTTGAGTTTGGCTTCCTGGGGAAAAGTGCCTCCTTTCGGAGTCAACTTGCCTGCGGCCCATGCAGGGCTTTTGCCGTCAAAAATTACATAAGGACGGGGATTTCTCCCAGACCAAAGCTGCCCCCTCCTCCAAACCTGGCTGCCATCGGAGGCCCAAACGCGCCCTACAAAATGACACCTGCCAAGTGGGCTCTTGAGTTTGGCTTCTTGGGGGAAAGTGACTCCTTTCAAAGCCAACTTGCCTGCGTCCCGTCCCGGGCTTTTGCTACAAAAATTCCATAAGGACGAGGATTCCTCCCAGACCAAAGCTGCCCCCTCCTCCAAACCTGGCTGCCATCAGAGGCCCAAACGCGCCCCACAAAATGACACCTGCATTGAGGGTTCTTGAGTTTGGCTTCGTGGGGAAAAGTGCCTCCTTTCGGAGCCAACTTGCCTAACTTGCCTGCGGCCCGTCCTGGGCTTTTGCCTCCAAAAATTCCAGAAGGACGAGGATTTCTCCCAGACCAAAGCTGCCCCCTCCTCCAAACCTGGCTGCCATCGGAGGCCCAAACGTGCCCTACAAAATGACACCTGCCAAGTGGGCTCTTGAGTTTGGCTTCTTGGGTGGAAGTGCCTCCTTTCAAAGCCAACTTGCCTGCGGCCCGTCCTGGGCTTTTGCCTACAAAAATTCCATAAGGACGAGGATTTCTCCCAGACCAAAGCTGCCCCCTCCTCCAAACCTGGCTGCCATCGGAGGCCCAAACGCGCCCTACAAAATGACACCTGCCAAGTGGGCTCTTGAGTTTTGGTTCTTGGGGAAAAGTGCTTCCTTTCGGAGCCAAAATGCCTAACTTGCCTGCGGCCCGTCCTGGGCTTTAGACTACAAAAATTCCATAAGGACGAGGATTCCTCCCAGACCAAAGCTGCCCCCTCCTCCAAACCTGGCTGCCATCGGAGGCCCAAACGCGCCCTACAAAATGACACCTGCCAAGTGGGCTCTTGAGTTTTGGTTCTTGGGGAAAAGTGCTTCCTTTCGGAGCCAAAATGCCTAACTTGCCTGCGGCCCGTCCTGGGCTTTTGAGTACAAAAATTCCAGAAGGACGAGGATTTCTCCCAGACCAAAGCTGCCCCCTCCTCCAAACCTGGCTGCCATCAGAGGCCCAAACGCGCCCTACAAAAGGACATCTGCATTGTGGGTTCTCGAGTTTGGCTTCTTGGGGAAAAGTGCCTCCTTTCAAAGCCAACTTGCCTAACTTGCCTGCGGCCCGTCCTGGGCTTTTGCCTACAACAATTCCATAAGGACAAGGATTTCTCCCAGACCAAAGCTGCCCCCTCCTCCAAACCTGGCTGCCATCGGAGGCCCAAACGCGCCCTACAAAATGACATCTGCCAAGTGGGCTCTTGAGTTTGGCTTCTTGCGGAAAAGTGCCTCCTTTCGGAGTCAACTTGCCGGCGGCCCATGCAGGGCTTTTGCCTACAAAAATTCCAGAAGGACGAGGATTTCTCCCAGACCAAAGCTGCCCCCTCCTCCAAACCTGGCTGCCATCGGTGGCCCAAACGTGCCCTACAAAATGACATCTGCCAAGTGGGCTCCTGAGTTTGGCTTCTTGGCGGAAAGTGCCTCCTTTCAAAGCCAACTTGCCTGCAGCCCGTGCTGGGCTTTTGCCTCCAAAAATTCCATAAGGACGAGGATTTCTCCCAGACCAAAGCTGCCCCCTCCTCCAAACCTGGCTGCCATCGGAGGCCCAAACGCGCCCCACAAAATGACATCTGCATTGAGGGTTCTTGAGTTTGGCTTCTTGGGGAAAAGTGCCTCCTTTCGGAGCCAACTTGCCTAACTTGCCTGCGGCCCGTCCTGGGCTTTTGCCTCCAAAAATTCCAGAAGGACGAGGATTTCTCCCAGACCAAAGCTGCCCCCTCCTCCAAACCTGGCTGCCATCGGAGGCCCAAACGCGCCCTACAAAATGACACCTGCCAAGTGGGCTCTTGAGTTTGGCTTCTTGGGGAAAAGTGACTCCTTTCAAAACCAACTTGCCTGCGTCCCGTCCCGGGCTTTTGCTAAAATAATTCCATAAGGACGAGGATTCCTCCCAGACCAAAGCTGCCCCCTCCTCCAAACCTGGCTGCCATCGGAGGCCCAAACGCGCCCTACAAAATGACTTCTGCCAAGTGGGCTCCTGAGTTTGGCTTTCTGGGGAAAAGTGCCTCCTTTCGGAGTCAACTTGCCTGCGGCCCATTCTGGGCTTTTGCATACAAAAATTCCATAAGGACGAGGATTTCTCCCAGACCAAAGCTGCCCCCTCCTCCAAACCTGGCTGCCATCGGAGGCCCAAACGTGCCCTACAAAATGACACCTGCCAAGTGGGCTCTTGAGTTTGGCTTCTTGGGTGGAAGTGCCTCCTTTCAAAGCCAACTTGCCTGCGGCCCGTCCTGGGCTTTTGCCTACAAAAATTCCATAAGGACGAGGATTTCTCCCAGACCAAAGCTGCCCCCTCCTCCAAACCTGGCTGCCATCGGAGGCCCAAACGCGCCCTACAAAATGACACCTGCCAAGTGGGCTCTTGAGTTTTGGTTCTTGGGGAAAAGTGCCTCCTTTCAAAGCCAACTTGCCTAACTAGCCTGCGGCCCGTGCTGGGCTTTAGACTACAAAAATTCCATAAGGACGAGGATTTCTCCCAGACCAAAGCTGCCCCCTCCTCCAAACCTGGCTGCCATCGGAGGCCCAAACGTGCCCTACAAAATGACACCTGCCAAGTGGGCTCTTGAGTTTGGCTTCTTGGGTGGAAGTGCCTCCTTTCGGAGTCAACTTGCCGGCGGCCCATGCAGGGCTTTTGCCTACAAAAATTCCATAAGGACGAGGATTTCTCCCAGACCAAAGCTGCCCCCTCCTCCAAACCTGGCTGCCATCGGAGGCCCAAACGCGCCCCACAAAATGACATCTGCCAAGTGGGCTCTTGAGTTTGGCTTCTTGGGGAAAAGTGCCTCCTTTCGGAGCCAACTTGCCTAACTTGCCTGCGGCCCGTCCTGGGCTTTTGCCTCCAAAAATTCCAGAAGGACGAGGATTTCTCCCAGGCCAAAGCTGCCCCCTCCTCCAAACCTGGCTGCCATCGGAGGCCCAAACGTGCCCTACAAAATGACACCTGCCAAGTGGGCTCTGGAGTTTGGCTTCTTGGGGAAAAGTGACTCCTTTCAAAGCCAACTTGCCTGCGTCCCGTCCCGGGCTTTTGCTACAAAAATTCCAGAAGGACGAGGATTCCTCCCAGACCAAAGCTGCCCCCTCCTCCAAACCTGGCTGCCATCGGAGGCCCAAACGCGCCCTACAAAATGACACCTGCCAAGTGGGCTCTTGAGTTTTGGTTCTTGGGGAAAAGTGCTTCCTTTCGGAGCCAAAATGCCTAACTTGCCTGCGGCCCGTCCTGGGCTTTTGAGTACAAAAATTCCAGAAGGACGAGGATTTCTCCCAGACCAAAGCTGCCCCCTCCTCCAAACCTGGCTGCCATCAGAGGCCCAAACGCGCCCCACAAAATGACATCTGCATTGTGGGTTCTCGAGTTTGGCTTCTTGGGGAAAAGTGCCTCCTTTCAAAGCCAACTTGCCTAACTTGCCTGCGGCCCGTCCTGGGCTTTTGCCTACAACAATTCCATAAGGACAAGGATTTCTCCCAGACCAAAGCTGCCCCCTCCTCCAAACCTGGCTGCCATCGGAGGCCCAAACGCGCCCTACAAAATGACATCTGCCAAGTGGGCTCTTGAGTTTGGCTTCTTGCGGAAAAGTGCCTCCTTTCGGAGTCAACTTGCCGGCGGCCCATGCAGGGCTTTTGCCTACAAAAATTCCAGAAGGACGAGGATTTCTCCCAGACCAAAGCTGCCCCCTCCTCCAAACCTGGCTGCCATCGGAGGCCCAAACGCGCCCCACAAAATGACATCTGCATTGAGGGTTCTTGAGTTTGGCTTCGTGGGGAAAAGTGCCTCCTTTCGGAGCCAACTTGCCTAACTTGCCTGCGGCCCGTCCTGGGCTTTTGCCTCCAAAAATTCCAGAAGGACGAGGATTTCTCCCAGACCAAAGCTGCCCCCTCCTCCAAACCTGGCTGCCATCGGAGGCCCAAACGTGCCCTACAAAATGACACCTGCCAAGTGGGCTCCTGAGTTTGGCTTCTTGGGTGAAAGTGCCTCCTTTCAAAGCCAACTTGCCTGCAGCCCGTGCTGGGCTTTAGACTACAAAAATTCTATAAGGACGAGGATTTCTCCCAGACCAAAGCTGCCCCCTCCTCCAAACCTGGCTGCCATCGGAGGCCCAAACGCGCCCCACAAAATGACATCTGCCAAGTGGGCTCTTGAGTTTGGCTTCTTGGGGAAAAGTGCTTCCTTTCGGAGCCAAAATTCCTAACTTGCCTGCGGCCCGTCCTGGGCTTTAGACTACAAAAATTCCATAAGGACGAGGATTCCTCCCAGACCAAAGCTGCCCCCTCCTCCAAACCTGGCTGCCATCGGAGGCCCAAACGCGCCCTACAAAATGACACCTGCCAAGTGGGCTCTTGAGTTTTGGTTCTTGGGGAAAAATGCTTCCTTTCGGAGCCAAAATGCCTAACTTGCCTGCGGCCCGTCCTGGGCTTTTGAGTACAAAAATTCCAGAAGGACGAGGATTTCTCCCAGACCAAAGCTGCCCCCTCCTCCAAACCTGGCTGCCATCAGAGGCCCAAACGCGCCCTACAAAAGGACATCTGCATTGTGGGTTCTCGAGTTTGGCTTCTTGGGGAAAAGTGCCTCCTTTCAAAGCCAACTTGCCTAACTTGCCTGCGGCCCGTCCTGGGCTTTTGCCTACAACAATTCCATAAGGACAAGGATTTCTCCCAGACCAAAGCTGCCCCCTCCTCCAAACCTGGCTGCCATTGGAGGCCCAAATGCGCCCTACAAAATGACATCTGCCAAGTGGGCTCTTGAGTTTGGCTTCTTGCGGAAAAGTGCCTCCTTTCGGAGTCAACTTGCCGGTGGCCCATGCAGGGCTTTTGCCTACAAAAATTCCAGAAGGACGAGGATTTCTCCCAGACCAAAGCTGCCCCCTCCTCCAAACCTGTCTGCCATCGGAGGCCCAAACGCGCCCTACAAAATGACATCTGCCAAGTGGGCTCTTGAGTTTGGCTTCTTGGGGAAAAGTGCTTCCTTTCGGAGCCAAAATTCCTAACTTGCCTGCGGCCTGTCCTGGGCTTTAGACTACAAAAATTCCAGAAGGACGAGGATTTCTCCCAGACCAAAGCTGCCCCCTCCTCCAAACCTGGCTGCTATCGGAGGCCCAAACGTGCCCTACAAAATGACACCTGCCAAGTGGGCTCTTGAGTTTGGCTTCTTGGGGAAAAGTGACTCCTTTCAAAACCAACTTGCCTGCATCCCGTCCCGGGCTTTTGCTACAAAAATTCCATAAGGACGAGGATTCCTCCCAGACCAAAGCTGCCCCCTCCTCCAAACCTGGCTGCCATCGGAGGCCCAAACGCGCCCTACAAAATGACACCTGCATTGAGGGTTCTTGAGTTTGGCTTCCTGGGGAAAAGTGCCTCCTTTCGGAGTCAACTTGCCTGCGGCCCATGCAGGGCTTTTGCTACAAAAATTCCATAAGGACGGGGATTTCTCCCAGACCAAAGGAGCCCCCTCCTCCAAACCTGGCTGCCATCGGAGGCCCAAACGCGCCCTACAAAATGACACCTGCCAAGTGGGCTCTTGAGTTTGGGTTCTTGGGGAAAAGTGCTTCCTTTCGGAGCCAAAATGCCTAACTTGCCTGCAGCCCGTCCTGGGCTTTTGAGTACAAAAATTCCATAAGGACGAGGATTTCTCCCAGACCAAAGCTGCCCCCTCCTCCAAACCTGGCTGCCATCAGAGGCCCAAACGCGCCCTACAAAAGGACATCTGCATTGTGGGTTCTTGAGTTTGGCTTCTTGGGGAAAAGTGCCTCCTTTCAAAGCCAACTTGCCTAACTTGCCTGCGGCCCGTCCTGGGCTTTTGCCTACAAAAATTCCAGAAGGACAAGGATTTCTCCCAGACCAAAGCTGCCCCCTCCTCCAAACCTGGCTTCCATCGGAGGCCCAAACGCGCCCTACAAAATGACATCTGCCAAGTGGGCTCTTGAGTTTGGCTTCTTGGGGAAAAGTGCCTCCTTTCGGAGTCAACTTGCCGGCGGCCCATGCAGGGCTTTTGCCTCCAAAAATTCCATATGGACGAGGATTTCTCCCAGACCAAAGCTGCCCCCTCCTCCAAACCTGGCTGCCATCGGAGGCCCAAACGCGCCCTACAAAATGACATCTGCCAAGTGGGCTCTTGAGTTTGGCTTCTTGGGTGGAAGTACCTCCTTTCAAAGCCAACTTGCCTGCGGCCCGTGCTGGGCTTTTGCCTACAAAAATTCCATAAGGACGAGGATTTCTCCCAGACCAAAGCTGCCCCCTCCTCCAAACCTGGCTGCCATCGGTGGCCCAAACGCGCCCCACAAAATGACATCTGCCAAGTGGGCTCCTGAGTTTGGCTTCTTGGGGGAAAGTGCCTCCTTTCAAAGCCAACTTGCCTGCAGCCCGTGCTGGGCTTTAGACTACAAAAATTCTATAAGGACGAGGATTTCTCCCAGACCAAAGCTGCCCCCTCCTCCAAACCTGGCTGCCATCGGAGGCCCAAACGCGCCCCACAAAATGACATCTGCATTGAGGGTTCTTGAGTTTGGCTTCTTGGGGAAAAGTGCCTCCTTTCGGAGCCAACTTGCCTAACTTGCCTGCGGCCCGTCCTGGGCTTTTGCTACAAAAATTCCATAAGGACGAGGATTTCTCCCAGACCAAAGCTGCCCCCTCCTCCAAACCTGGCTGCCATCGGAGGCCCAAACGCGCCCTACAAAATGACACCTGCCAAGTGGGTTCTTGAGTTTGGCTTCTTGGGGAAAAGTGCCTCCTTTCAAAGCCAACTTGCCTAACTTGCCTGCGGCCCATGCGGGGTTTTTGCCTACAAAAATTCCATAAGGACGAGGATTTCTCCCAGACCAAAGCTGCCCCCTCCTCCAAACCTGGCTGCCATCGGAGGCCCAAACGCGCCCTACAAAATGACACCTGCCAAGTGGGCTCTTGAGTTTGGCTTCTTGGGGAAAAGTGACTCCTTTCAAAACCAACTTGTCTGCGTCCCGTCCCGGGCTTTTGCTACAAAAATTCCATAAGGACGAGGATTCCTCCCAGACCAAAGCTGCCCCCTCCTCCAAACCTGGCTGCCATCGGAGGCCCAAACGCGCCCCACAAAATCACATCTGCCAAGTGGGCTCTTGAGTTTGGCTCTCTGGGGAAAAGTGCCTCCTTTCGGAGTCAACTTGCCTGCGGCCCATGCAGGGCTTTTGCCTACAAAAATTCCATAAGGACGAGGATTCCTCCCAGACCAAAGCTGCCCCCTCCTCCAAACCTGGCTGTCATCGGAGGCCCAAACGCGCCCTACAAAATGACATCTGCCAAGTGGGCTCTTGAGTTTGGCTTCTTGGGTGGAAGTACCTCCTTTCAAAGCCAACTTGCCTGCGGCCCGTCCTGGGCTTTTGCCTCCAAAAATTCCATAAGGACGAGGATTTCTCCCAGACCAAAGCTGCCCCCTCCTCCAAACCTGGCTGCCATCGGAGGCCCAAACGCGCCCTACAAAATGACATCTGCCAAGTGGGCTCTTGAGTTTGGCTTCTTGGGGAAAAGTGCCTCCTTTCAAAGCCAACTTGCCTGCGGCCCGTCCTGGGCTTTAGACTACAAAAATTCCAGAAGGACGAGGATTTCTCCCAGACCAAAGCTGCCCCCTCCTCCAAACCTGGCTGCCATCGGAGGCCCAAACGCGCCCCACAAAATGACACCTGCATTGAGGGTTCTTGAGTTTGGCTTCCTGGGGAAAAGTGCCTCCTTTCGGAGTCAACTTGCCTGCGGCCCATGCAGGGCTTTTGCCTACAAAAATTCCATAAGGACGAGGATTTCTCCCAGACCAAAGCTGCCCCCTCCTCCAAACCTGGCTGCCATCGGAGGCCCAAACGCGCCCTACAAAATGACACCTGCCAAGTGGGCTCTTGAGTTTGGCTTCTTGGGTGGAAGTGCCTCCTTTCAAAGCCAACTTGCCTGCGGCCCGTCCTGGGCTTTTGCCTACAAAAATTCCAGAAGGACGAGGATTTCTCCCAGACCAAAGCTGCCCCCTCCTCAAACCTGGCTGCCATCGGAGGCCCAAACGCGCCCTACAAAATGACACCTGCCAAGTGGGCTCTTGAGTTTGGCTTCTTGGGGAAAAGTGACTCCTTTCAAAACCAACTTGTCTGCGTCCCGTCCCGGGCTTTTGCTACAAAAATTCCATAAGGATGAGGATTCCTCCCAGACCAAAGCTGCCCCCTCCTCCAAACCTGGCTGTCATCGGAGGCCCAAACGCGCCCTACAAAATGACATCTGCCAAGTGGGCTCTTGAGTTTGGCTTCTTGGGTGGAAGTACCTCCTTTCAAAGCCAACTTGCCTGCGGCCCGTCCTGGGCTTTTGCCTACAAAAATTCCAGAAGGACGAGGATTTCTCCCAGACCAAAGCTGCCCCCTCCTCCAAACCTGGCTGCCATCGGAGGCCCAAACGCGCCCTACAAAATGACATCTGCCAAGTGGGCTCTTGAGTTTGGCTTCTTGGGGAAAAGTGCCTCCTTTCAAAGCCAACTTGCCTAACTAGCCTGCGGCCCGTGCTGGGCTTTAGACTACAAAAATTCCATAAGGACGAGGATTTCTCCCAGACCAAAGCTGCCCCCTCCTCCAAACCTGGCTGCCATCGGAGGACCAAACGCGCCCCACAAAATGACACCTGCATTGAGGGTTCTTGAGTTTGGCTTCCTGGGGAAAAGTGCCTCCTTTCGGAGTCAACTTGCCTGCGGCCCGTCCTGGGCTATTGCCTCCAAAAATTCAAGAAGGACGAGGATTTCTCCCAGACCAAAGCTGCCCCCTCCTCCAAACCTGGCTGCCATCGGAGGCCCAAACGTGCCCTACAAAATGACACCTGCCAAGTGGGCTCTTGAGTTTGGCTTCTTGGGTGGAAGTGCCTCCTTTCAAAGCCAACTTGCCTGCGGCCCGTCCTGGGCTTTTGCCTACAAAAATTCCATAAGGACGAGGATTTCTCCCAGACCAAAGCTGCCCCCTCCTCCAAACCTGGCTGCCATCGGAGGCCCAAACGCGCCCTACAAAATGACATTTGCCAAGTGGGCTCTTGAGTTTGGCTTCTTGCGGAAAAGTGCCTCCTTTCAAAGCCAACTTGCCTAACTATCCTGCGGCCCGTGCTGGGCTTTAGACTACAAAAATTCCATAAGGACGAGGATTTCTCCCAGACCAAAGCTGCCCCCTCCTCCAAACCTGGCTGCCATCAGAGGCCCAAACGCGCCCCACAAAATGACATCTGCATTGAGGGTTCTTGAGTTTGGCTTCTTGGGGAAAAGTGCCTCCTTTCGGAGCCAACTTGCCTAACTTGCCTGCGGCCCGTCCTGGGCTTTTGCCTCCAAAAATTCCAGAAGGACGAGGATTTCTCCCAGGCCAAAGCTGCCCCCTCCTCCAAACCTGGCTGCCATCGGAGGCCCAAACGCGCCCTACAAAATGACATCTGCCAAGTGGGCTCTTGAGTTTGGCTTCCTGGGGAAAAGTGCCTCATTTCGGAGTCAACTTGCCTGCAGCCCGTGCAGGGCTTTTGCCTACAAAAATTCCATAAGGACGAGGATTTCTCCCAGACCAAAGCTGCCCCCTCCTCCAAACCTGGCTGCCATCGGAGGCCCAAACGCGCCCTACAAAATGACACCTGCCAAGTGGGCTCTTGAGTTTGGCTTCTTGGGGAAAAGTGCCTCCTTTCAAAGCCAACTTGCCTGCGGCCCGTCCTGGGCTTTTGAGTACACAAATTCCATAAGGACGAGGATTTCTCCCAGACCAAAGCTGCCCCCTCCTCCAAACCTGGCTGCCATCGGAGGCCCAAACGCGCCCTACAAAATGACACCTGCCAAGTGGGCTCTTGAGTTTGGCTTCTTGGGGAAACTGCTTCCTTTCGGAGCCAAAATTCCTAACTTGCCTGCGGCCCGTCCTGGGCTTTAGACTACAAAAATTCCAGAAGGACGAGGATTTCTCCCAGACCAAAGCTGCCCCCTCCTCCAAACCTGGCTGCCATCGGAGGCCCAAACGCGCCCCACAAAATGACACCTGCATTGAGGGTTCTTGAGTTTGGCTTCCTGGGGAAAAGTGCCTCCTTTCGGAGTCAACTTGCCTGCGGCCCATGCAGGGCTTTTGCCTACAAAAATTCCATAAGGACGAGGATTTCTCCCAGACCAAAGCTGCCCCCTCCTCCAAACCTGGCTGCCATCGGAGGCCCAAACGTGCCCTACAAAATGACACCTGCCAAGTGGGCTCTTGAGTTTGGCTTCTTGGGTGGAAGTGCCTCCTTTCAAAGCCAACTAGCCTGCGGCCCGTGCTGGGCTTTTGCCTACAAAAATTCCATAAGGACGGGGATTTCTCCCAGACCAAAGCTGCCCCCTCCTCCAAACCTGGCTGCCATCGGAGGCCCAAACGCGCCCTACAAAATGACATCTGCCAAGTGGGCTCCTGAGTTTGGCTTCTTGGGGAAAGTGCCTCCTTTCAAAGCCAACTTGCCTGCGGCCCGTGCTGGGCATTAGACTACAAAAATTCCATAACGACGAGGATTTCTCCCAGACCAAAGCTGCCCCCTCCTCCAAACCTGGCTGCCATCAGAGGCCCAAACGCGCCCCACAAAATGACATCTGCCATGTGGGCTGTTGAGTTTGGCTTCTTGGGGAAAAGTGCCTCCTTTCGGAGCCAACTTGCCTAACTTGCCTGCAGCCCGTCCTGGGCTTTTGCCTCCAAAAATTCCAGAAGGACGAGGATTTCTCCCAGACCAAAGGTGCCCCCTCCTCCAAACCTGGCTGCCATCGGAGGCCCAAACGCGCCCCACAAAATGACACCTGCATTGAGGGTTCTTGAGTTTGGCTTCCTGGGGAAAAGTGCCTCCTTTCGGAGTGAACTTGCCTGCGGCCCATGCAGGGCTTTTGCCTCCAAAAATTCCATAAGGACGAGGATTTCTCCCAGACCAAAGCTGCCCCCTCCTCCAAACCTGGCTGCCATCGGAGGCCCAAACGCGCCCTACAAAATGACATCTGCCAAGTGGGCTCTTGAGTTTGGCTTCTTGCGGAAAAGTGCCTCCTTTCAAAGCCAACTTGCCTAACTAGCCTGCGGCCCGTGCTGGGCATTAGACTACAAAAATTCCATAACGACGAGGATTTCTCCCAGACCAAATCTACCCCCTCCTCCAAACCTGGCTGCCATCAGAGGCCCAAACGCGCCCCACAAAATGACATCTGCATTGAGGGTTCTTGAGTTTGGCTTCTCTGGGGAAAAGTGCCTCCTTTCGGAGCCAACTTGCCTAACTTGCCTGCGGCCCGTCCTGGGCTTTTGCCTCCAAAAATTCCAGAAGGACGAGGATTTCTCCCAGGCCAAAGCTGCCCCCTCCTCCAAACCTGGCTGCCATCGGAGGCCCAAACCCGCCCTACAAAATGACATCTGCCAAGTGGGCTCTTGAGTTTGGCTTCTTGGGTGGAAGTACCTCCTTTCAAAGCCAACTTGCCTGCGGCCCGTCCTGGGCTTTTGCCTACAAAAATTCCATAAGGACGAGGATTTCTCCCAGACCAAAGCTGCCCCCTCCTCCAAACCTGGCTGCCATCGGAGGCCCAAACGCGCCCTACAAAATGACATCTGCCAAGTGGGCTCTTGAGTTTGGCTTCTTGGGGAAAAGTGCCTCCTTTCAAAGCCAACTTGCCTAACTAGCCTGCGGCTCGTGCTGGGCTTTAGACTACAAAAATTCCATAAGGACGAGGATTTCTCCCAGACCAAAGCTGCCCCCTCCTCCAAACCTGGCTGCCATCGGAGGCCCAAACGTGCCCTACAAAATGACACCTGCCAAGTGGGCTCTTGAGTTTGGCTTCTTGGGTGGAAGTGCCTCCTTTCAAAGCCAACTTGCCTGCGGCCCGTCCTGGGCTTTTGCCTACAAAAATTCCATAAGGACGAGGATTTCTCCCAGACCAAAGCTGCCCCCTCCTCCAAACCTGGCTGCCATCGGAGGCCCAAACGCGCCCTACAAAATGACACCTGCCAAGTGGGCTCTTGAGTTTTGGTTCTTGGGGAAAAGTGCTTCCTTTCGGAGCCAAAATGCCTAACTTGCCTGCGGCCCGTCCTGGGCTTTTGAGTACAAAAATTCCAGAAGGACGAGGATTTCTCCCAGACCAAAGCTGCCCCCTCCTCCAAACCTGGCTGCCATCAGAGGCCCAAACGCGCCCTACAAAAGGACATCTGCATTGTGGGTTCTCGAGTTTGGCTTCTTGGGGAAAAGTGCCTCCTTTCAAAGCCAACTTGCCTAACTTGCCTGCGGCCCGTCCTGGGCTTTTGCCTACAACAATTCCATAAGGACAAGGATTTCTCCCAGACCAAAGCTGCCCCCTCCTCCAAACCTGGCTGCCATCGGAGGCCCAAACGCGCCCCACAAAATGACATCTGCCAAGTGGGCTCCTGAGTTTGGCTTCTTGGGGGAAAGTGCCTCATTTCGGAGCCAACTTGCCTGCGGCCCGTGCTGGGCTTTTGCCTACAAAAATTCCATAAGGACGAGGATTTCTCCCAGACCAAAGCTGCCCCCTCCTCCAAACCTGGCTGCCATCGGAGGCCCAAACGCGCCCCACAAAATGACATCTGCCAAGTGGGCTCTTGAGTTTGGCTTCTTGGGGAAAAGTGCCTCCTTTCGGAGCCAACTTGCCTAACTTGCCTGCGGCCCGTCCTGGGCTTTTGCCTCCAAAAATTCCAGAAGGACGAGGATTTCTCCCAGGCCAAAGCTGCCCCCTCCTCCAAACCTGGCTGCCATCGGAGGCCCAAACGTGCCCTACAAAATGACACCTGCCAAGTGGGCTCTTGAGTTTGGCTTCTTGGGTGGAAGTGCCTCCTTTCAAAGCCAACTTGCCTGCGGCCCGTCCTGGGCTTTTGCCTACAAAAATTCCATAAGGACGAGGATTTCTCCCAGACCAAAGCTGCCCCCTCCTCCAAACCTGGCTGCCATCGGAGGCCCAAACGCGCCCCACAAAATGACATCTGCCAAGTGGGCTCTTGAGTTTGGCTTCTTGGGGAAAAGTGCTTCCTTTCGGAGCCAAAATTCCTAACTTGCCTGCGGCCCGTCCTGGGCTTTAGACTACAAAAATTCCAGAAGGACGAGGATTTCTCCCAGACCAAAGCTGCCCCCTCCTCCAAACCTGGCTGCCATCGGAGGCCCAAACGTGCCCTACAAAATGACACCTGCCAAGTGGGCTCTTGAGTTTGGCTTCTTGGGGAAAAGTGACTCCTTTCAAAACCAACTTGCCTGCGTCCCGTCCCGGGCTTTTGCTACAAAAATTCCATAAGGACGAGGATTCCTCCCAGACCAAAGCTGCCCCCTCCTCCAAACCTGGCTGCCATCGGAGGCCCAAACGCGCCCTACAAAATGACATCTGCCAAGTGGGCTCTTGAGTTTGGCTTCCTGGGGAAAAGTGCCTCCTTTCGGAGTCAACTTGCCTGCGGCCCATGCAGGGCTTTTGCCGACAAAAATTCCATAAGGACGGGGATTTCTCCCAGACCAAAGGTGCCCCCTCCTCCAAACCTGGCTGCCATCGGAGGCCCAAACGCGCCCTACAAAATGACACCTGCCAAGTGGGCTCTTGAGTTTGGGTTCTTGGGGAAAAGTGCTTCCTTTCGGAGCCAAAATGCCTAACTTGCCTGCAGCACGTCCTGGGCTTTTGAGTACAAAAATTCCAGAAGGACGAGGATTTCTCCCAGACCAAAGCTGCCCCCTCCTCCAAACCTGGCTGCCATCAGAGGCCCAAACGCGCCCTACAAAAGGACATCTGCATTGTGGGCTCTTGAGTTTGGCTTCTTGGGGAAAAGTGCCTCCTTTCAAAGCCAACTTGCCTAACTTGCCTGCGGCCCGTCCTGGGCTTTTGCCTACAAAAATTCCAGAAGGACGAGGATTTCTCCCAGACCAAAGCTGCCCCCTCCTCCAAACCTGGCTGCCATCGGAGGCCCAAACGCGCCCTACAAAATGACACCTGCCAAGTGGGCTCTTGAGTTTGGCTTCTTGGGTGGAAGTGCCTCCTTTCAAAGCCAACTTGCCTGCGGCCCGTCCTGGGCTTTTGCCTACAAAAATTCCAGAAGGACGAGGATTTCTCCCAGACCAAAGCTGCCCCCTCCTCAAACCTGGCTGCCATCGGAGGCCCAAACGCGCCCTACAAAATGACACCTGCCAAGTGGGCTCTTGAGTTTGGCTTCTTGGGGAAAAGTGACTCCTTTCAAAACCAACTTGTCTGCGTCCCGTCCCGGGCTTTTGCTACAAAAATTCCATAAGGATGAGGATTCCTCCCAGACCAAAGCTGCCCCCTCCTCCAAACCTGGCTGTCATCGGAGGCCCAAACGCGCCCTACAAAATGACATCTGCCAAGTGGGCTCTTGAGTTTGGCTTCTTGGGTGGAAGTACCTCCTTTCAAAGCCAACTTGCCTGCGGCCCGTCCTGGGCTTTTGCCTACAAAAATTCCAGAAGGACGAGGATTTCTCCCAGACCAAAGCTGCCCCCTCCTCCAAACCTGGCTGCCATCGGAGGCCCAAACGCGCCCTACAAAATGACATCTGCCAAGTGGGCTCTTGAGTTTGGCTTCTTGGGGAAAAGTGCCTCCTTTCAAAGCCAACTTGCCTAACTAGCCTGCGGCCCGTGCTGGGCTTTAGACTACAAAAATTCCATAAGGACGAGGATTTCTCCCAGACCAAAGCTGCCCCCTCCTCCAAACCTGGCTGCCATCGGAGGACCAAACGCGCCCCACAAAATGACACCTGCATTGAGGGTTCTTGAGTTTGGCTTCCTGGGGAAAAGTGCCTCCTTTCGGAGTCAACTTGCCTGCGGCCCGTCCTGGGCTATTGCCTCCAAAAATTCAAGAAGGACGAGGATTTCTCCCAGACCAAAGCTGCCCCCTCCTCCAAACCTGGCTGCCATCGGAGGCCCAAACGTGCCCTACAAAATGACACCTGCCAAGTGGGCTCTTGAGTTTGGCTTCTTGGGTGGAAGTGCCTCCTTTCAAAGCCAACTTGCCTGCGGCCCGTCCTGGGCTTTTGCCTACAAAAATTCCATAAGGACGAGGATTTCTCCCAGACCAAAGCTGCCCCCTCCTCCAAACCTGGCTGCCATCGGAGGCCCAAACGCGCCCTACAAAATGACATTTGCCAAGTGGGCTCTTGAGTTTGGCTTCTTGCGGAAAAGTGCCTCCTTTCAAAGCCAACTTGCCTAACTATCCTGCGGCCCGTGCTGGGCTTTAGACTACAAAAATTCCATAAGGACGAGGATTTCTCCCAGACCAAAGCTGCCCCCTCCTCCAAACCTGGCTGCCATCAGAGGCCCAAACGCGCCCCACAAAATGACATCTGCATTGAGGGTTCTTGAGTTTGGCTTCTTGGGGAAAAGTGCCTCCTTTCGGAGCCAACTTGCCTAACTTGCCTGCGGCCCGTCCTGGGCTTTTGCCTCCAAAAATTCCAGAAGGACGAGGATTTCTCCCAGGCCAAAGCTGCCCCCTCCTCCAAACCTGGCTGCCATCGGAGGCCCAAACGCGCCCTACAAAATGACATCTGCCAAGTGGGCTCTTGAGTTTGGCTTCCTGGGGAAAAGTGCCTCATTTCGGAGTCAACTTGCCTGCAGCCCGTGCAGGGCTTTTGCCTACAAAAATTCCATAAGGACGAGGATTTCTCCCAGACCAAAGCTGCCCCCTCCTCCAAACCTGGCTGCCATCGGAGGCCCAAACGCGCCCTACAAAATGACACCTGCCAAGTGGGCTCTTGAGTTTGGCTTCTTGGGGAAAAGTGCCTCCTTTCAAAGCCAACTTGCCTGCGGCCCGTCCTGGGCTTTTGAGTACACAAATTCCATAAGGACGAGGATTTCTCCCAGACCAAAGCTGCCCCCTCCTCCAAACCTGGCTGCCATCGGAGGCCCAAACGCGCCCTACAAAATGACACCTGCCAAGTGGGCTCTTGAGTTTGGCTTCTTGGGGAAACTGCTTCCTTTCGGAGCCAAAATTCCTAACTTGCCTGCGGCCCGTCCTGGGCTTTAGACTACAAAAATTCCAGAAGGACGAGGATTTCTCCCAGACCAAAGCTGCCCCCTCCTCCAAACCTGGCTGCCATCGGAGGCCCAAACGCGCCCCACAAAATGACACCTGCATTGAGGGTTCTTGAGTTTGGCTTCCTGGGGAAAAGTGCCTCCTTTCGGAGTCAACTTGCCTGCGGCCCATGCAGGGCTTTTGCCTACAAAAATTCCATAAGGACGAGGATTTCTCCCAGACCAAAGCTGCCCCCTCCTCCAAACCTGGCTGCCATCGGAGGCCCAAACGTGCCCTACAAAATGACACCTGCCAAGTGGGCTCTTGAGTTTGGCTTCTTGGGTGGAAGTGCCTCATTTCAAAGCCAACTAGCCTGCGGCCCGTGCTGGGCTTTTGCCTACAAAAATTCCATAAGGACGGGGATTTCTCCCAGACCAAAGCTGCCCCCTCCTCCAAACCTGGCTGCCATCGGAGGCCCAAACGCGCCCTACAAAATGACATCTGCCAAGTGGGCTCCTGAGTTTGGCTTCTTGGGGAAAGTGCCTCCTTTCAAAGCCAACTTGCCTGCGGCCCGTGCTGGGCATTAGACTACAAAAATTCCATAACGACGAGGATTTCTCCCAGACCAAAGCTGCCCCCTCCTCCAAACCTGGCTGCCATCAGAGGCCCAAACGCGCCCCACAAAATGACATCTGCCATGTGGGCTGTTGAGTTTGGCTTCTTGGGGAAAAGTGCCTCCTTTCGGAGCCAACTTGCCTAACTTGCCTGCAGCCCGTCCTGGGCTTTTGCCTCCAAAAATTCCAGAAGGACGAGGATTTCTCCCAGACCAAAGGTGCCCCCTCCTCCAAACCTGGCTGCCATCGGAGGCCCAAACGCGCCCCACAAAATGACACCTGCATTGAGGGTTCTTGAGTTTGGCTTCCTGGGGAAAAGTGCCTCCTTTCGGAGTGAACTTGCCTGCGGCCCATGCAGGGCTTTTGCCTCCAAAAATTCCATAAGGACGAGGATTTCTCCCAGACCAAAGCTGCCCCCTCCTCCAAACCTGGCTGCCATCGGAGGCCCAAACGCGCCCTACAAAATGACATCTGCCAAGTGGGCTCTTGAGTTTGGCTTCTTGCGGAAAAGTGCCTCCTTTCAAAGCCAACTTGCCTAACTAGCCTGCGGCCCGTGCTGGGCATTAGACTACAAAAATTCCATAACGACGAGGATTTCTCCCAGACCAAATCTACCCCCTCCTCCAAACCTGGCTGCCATCAGAGGCCCAAACGCGCCCCACAAAATGACATCTGCATTGAGGGTTCTTGAGTTTGGCTTCTCTGGGGAAAAGTGCCTCCTTTCGGAGCCAACTTGCCTAACTTGCCTGCGGCCCGTCCTGGGCTTTTGCCTCCAAAAATTCCAGAAGGACGAGGATTTCTCCCAGGCCAAAGCTGCCCCCTCCTCCAAACCTGGCTGCCATCGGAGGCCCAAACCCGCCCTACAAAATGACATCTGCCAAGTGGGCTCTTGAGTTTGGCTTCTTGGGTGGAAGTACCTCCTTTCAAAGCCAACTTGCCTGCGGCCCGTCCTGGGCTTTTGCCTACAAAAATTCCATAAGGACGAGGATTTCTCCCAGACCAAAGCTGCCCCCTCCTCCAAACCTGGCTGCCATCGGAGGCCCAAACGCGCCCTACAAAATGACATCTGCCAAGTGGGCTCTTGAGTTTGGCTTCTTGGGGAAAAGTGCCTCCTTTCAAAGCCAACTTGCCTAACTAGCCTGCGGCTCGTGCTGGGCTTTAGACTACAAAAATTCCATAAGGACGAGGATTTCTCCCAGACCAAAGCTGCCCCCTCCTCCAAACCTGGCTGCCATCGGAGGCCCAAACGTGCCCTACAAAATGACACCTGCCAAGTGGGCTCTTGAGTTTGGCTTCTTGGGTGGAAGTGCCTCCTTTCAAAGCCAACTTGCCTGCGGCCCGTCCTGGGCTTTTGCCTACAAAAATTCCATAAGGACGAGGATTTCTCCCAGACCAAAGCTGCCCCCTCCTCCAAACCTGGCTGCCATCGGAGGCCCAAACGCGCCCTACAAAATGACACCTGCCAAGTGGGCTCTTGAGTTTTGGTTCTTGGGGAAAAGTGCTTCCTTTCGGAGCCAAAATGCCTAACTTGCCTGCGGCCCGTCCTGGGCTTTTGAGTACAAAAATTCCAGAAGGACGAGGATTTCTCCCAGACCAAAGCTGCCCCCTCCTCCAAACCTGGCTGCCATCAGAGGCCCAAACGCGCCCTACAAAAGGACATCTGCATTGTGGGTTCTCGAGTTTGGCTTCTTGGGGAAAAGTGCCTCCTTTCAAAGCCAACTTGCCTAACTTGCCTGCGGCCCGTCCTGGGCTTTTGCCTACAACAATTCCATAAGGACAAGGATTTCTCCCAGACCAAAGCTGCCCCCTCCTCCAAACCTGGCTGCCATCGGAGGCCCAAACGCGCCCCACAAAATGACATCTGCCAAGTGGGCTCCTGAGTTTGGCTTCTTGGGGGAAAGTGCCTCATTTCGGAGCCAACTTGCCTGCGGCCCGTGCTGGGCTTTTGCCTACAAAAATTCCATAAGGACGAGGATTTCTCCCAGACCAAAGCTGCCCCCTCCTCCAAACCTGGCTGCCATCGGAGGCCCAAACGCGCCCCACAAAATGACATCTGCCAAGTGGGCTCTTGAGTTTGGCTTCTTGGGGAAAAGTGCCTCCTTTCGGAGCCAACTTGCCTAACTTGCCTGCGGCCCGTCCTGGGCTTTTGCCTCCAAAAATTCCAGAAGGACGAGGATTTCTCCCAGGCCAAAGCTGCCCCCTCCTCCAAACCTGGCTGCCATCGGAGGCCCAAACGTGCCCTACAAAATGACACCTGCCAAGTGGGCTCTTGAGTTTGGCTTCTTGGGTGGAAGTGCCTCCTTTCAAAGCCAACTTGCCTGCGGCCCGTCCTGGGCTTTTGCCTACAAAAATTCCATAAGGACGAGGATTTCTCCCAGACCAAAGCTGCCCCCTCCTCCAAACCTGGCTGCCATCGGAGGCCCAAACGCGCCCCACAAAATGACATCTGCCAAGTGGGCTCTTGAGTTTGGCTTCTTGGGGAAAAGTGCTTCCTTTCGGAGCCAAAATTCCTAACTTGCCTGCGGCCCGTCCTGGGCTTTAGACTACAAAAATTCCAGAAGGACGAGGATTTCTCCCAGACCAAAGCTGCCCCCTCCTCCAAACCTGGCTGCCATCGGAGGCCCAAACGTGCCCTACAAAATGACACCTGCCAAGTGGGCTCTTGAGTTTGGCTTCTTGGGGAAAAGTGACTCCTTTCAAAACCAACTTGCCTGCGTCCCGTCCCGGGCTTTTGCTACAAAAATTCCATAAGGACGAGGATTCCTCCCAGACCAAAGCTGCCCCCTCCTCCAAACCTGGCTGCCATCGGAGGCCCAAACGCGCCCTACAAAATGACATCTGCCAAGTGGGCTCTTGAGTTTGGCTTCCTGGGGAAAAGTGCCTCCTTTCGGAGTCAACTTGCCTGCGGCCCATGCAGGGCTTTTGCCGACAAAAATTCCATAAGGACGGGGATTTCTCCCAGACCAAAGGTGCCCCCTCCTCCAAACCTGGCTGCCATCGGAGGCCCAAACGCGCCCTACAAAATGACACCTGCCAAGTGGGCTCTTGAGTTTGGGTTCTTGGGGAAAAGTGCTTCCTTTCGGAGCCAAAATGCCTAACTTGCCTGCAGCACGTCCTGGGCTTTTGAGTACAAAAATTCCAGAAGGACGAGGATTTCTCCCAGACCAAAGCTGCCCCCTCCTCCAAACCTGGCTGCCATCAGAGGCCCAAACGCGCCCTACAAAAGGACATCTGCATTGTGGGCTCTTGAGTTTGGCTTCTTGGGGAAAAGTGCCTCCTTTCAAAGCCAACTTGCCTAACTTGCCTGCGGCCCGTCCTGGGCTTTTGCCTACAAAAATTCCAGAAGGACGAGGATTTCTCCCAGACCAAAGCTGCCCCCTCCTCCAAACCTGGCTGCCATCGGAGGCCCAAACGCGCCCTACAAAATGACATCTGCCAAGTGGGCTCTTGAGTTTGGCTTCTTGGGGAAAAGTGCCTCCTTTCGGAGTCAACTTGCCGGCGGCCCATGCAGGGCTTTTGCCTACAAAAATTCCATAAGGACGAGGATTTCTCCCAGACCAAAGCTGCCCCCTCCTCCAAACCTGGCTGCCATCGGAGGCCCAAACGCGCCCTACAAAATGACATCTGCCAAGTGGGCTCTTGAGTTTGGCTTCTTGGGTGGAAGTGCCTCCTTTCAAAGCCAACTTGCCTGCAGCCCGTGCAGGGCTTTTGCCTCCAAAAATTCCATAAGGACGAGGATTTCTCCCAGACCAAAGCTGCCCCCTCCTCCAAACCTGGCTGCCATCGGAGGCCTAAACGCGCCCTACAAAATGACACCTGCCAAGTGGGCTCTTGAGTTTGGCTTCTTGGGTGGAAGTACCTCCTTTCAAAGCCAACTTGCCTGCGGCCCGTCCTGGGCTTTTGCCTACAAAAATTCCATAAGGACGAGGATTTCTCCCAGACCAAAGCTGCCCCCTCCTCCAAACCTGGCTGCCATCGGAGGCCCAAACGCGCCCTACAAAATGACATCTGCCAAGTGGGCTCTTGAGTTTGGCTTCTTGGGGGAAAGTGCCTCCTTTCAAAGCCAAGTTGCCTAACTAGCCTGCGGCCCGTGCTGGGCTTTAGACTACAAAAATTCCATAAGGACGAGGATTTCTCCCAGACCAAAGCTGCCCCCTCCTCCAAACCTGGCTGCCATCAGAGGCCCAAACGCGCCCTACAAAATGACATCTGCCAAGTGGGCTCTTGAGTTTGGCTTCTTGGGGAAAAGTGCCTCCTTTCGGAGCCAACTTGCCTAACTTGCCTGCGGCCCGTCCTGGGCTTTTGCTACAAAAATTCCAGAAGGACGAGGATTTCTCCCAGACCAAAGCTGCCCCCTCCTCCAAACCTGGCTGCCATCGGAGGCCCAAACGTGCCCTACAAAATGACATCTGCCAAGTGGGCTCTTGAGTTTGGCTTCTTGGGGAAAAGTGACTCCTTTCAAAACCAACTTGACTGTGTCCCGTCCCGGGCTTTTGCTACAAAAATTCCATAAGGACGAGGATTCCTCCCAGACCAAAGCTGCCCCCTCCTCCAAACCTGGCTGCCATCGGAGGCCCAAACGCGCCCCACAAAATGACACCTGCATTGAGGGTTCTTGAGTTTGGCTTCCTGGGGAAAAGTGCCTCCTTTCGGAGTCAACTTGCCTGCGGCCCATGCCGGGCTTTTGCCGACAAAAATTCCATAAGGACGGGGATTTCTCCCAGACCAAAGCTGCCCCCTCCTCCAAACCTGGCTGCCATCGGAGGCCCAAACGCGCCCTACAAAATGACACCTGCATTGTGGGTTCTTGAGTTTGGCTTCTTGGGGAAAAGTGCCTCCTTTCAAAGCCAACTTGCCTGCGGCCCGTCCTGGGCTTGTGCCTACAAAAATTCCATAAGGACGAGGATTTCTCCCAGAACAAAGCTGCCCCCTCCTCCAAACCTGGCTGCCATCGGAGGCCCAAACGCGCCCTACAAAATGACATCTGCCAAGTGGGCTCTTGAGTTTGGGTTCTTGGCGAAAAGTGCTTCCTTTCGGAGCCAACTTGCCTAACTTGCCTGCGGCCCGTCCTGGGCTTTTGCCTACAAAAATTCCAATTAGGACAAGGATTTCTCCCAGACCAAAGCTGCCCCCTCCTCCAAACCTGGCTGCCATCGGAGGCCCAAACGCGCCCTACAAAATGACATCTGCCAAGTGGGCTCTTGAGTTTGGCTTCTTGGGGAAAAGTGCCTCCTTTCGGAGTCAACTTACCGGCGGCCCATGCAGGGCTTTTGCCTACAAAAATTCCATAAGGACGAGGATTTCTCCCAGACCAAAGCTGCCCCCTCCTCCAAACCTGGCTGCCATCGGAGGCCCAAACGTGCCCTACAAAATGACATCTGCCAAGTGGGCTCTTGAGTTTGGCTTTTTGGGTGGAAGTGCCTCCTTTCAAAGCCAACTTGCCTGCGGCCCGTCCTGGGCTTTTGCCTCCAAAAATTCCATAAGGACGAGGATTTCTCCCAGACCAAAGCTGCCCCCTCCTCCAAACCTGGCTGCCATCGGAGGCCCAAACGCGCCCTACAAAATGACACCTGCCAAGTGGGCTCTTGAGTTTGGCTTCTTGGGTGGAAGTACCTCCTTTCAAAGCCAACTTGCCTGCGGCCCGTGCTGGGCTTTTGCCTACAAAAATTCCATAAGGACGAGGATTTCTCCCAGACCAAAGCTGCCCCCTCCTCCAAACCTGGCTGCCATCGGTGGCCCAAACGCGCCCTACAAAATGACATCTGCCAAGTGGGCTCTGGAGTTTGGCTTCTTGGGGAAAAGTGCCTCCTTTCAAAGCCAACTTGCCTGCAGCCCGTGCTGGGCTTTAGACTACAAAAATTCCATAAGGACGAGGATTTCTCCCAGACCAAAGCTGCCCCCTCCTCCAAACCTGGCTGCCATCGGAGGCCCAAACGCGCCCTACAAAATGACACCTGCCAAGTGGGCTCTTGAGTTTGGCTTCTTGGGGAAAAGTGACTCCTTTCAAAACCAACTTGCCTGCGTCCCGTCCCGGGCTTTTGCTACAAAAATTCCATAAGGACGAGGATTCCTCCCAGACCAAAGCTGCCCCCTCCTCCAAACCTGGCTGCCATCGGAGGCCCAAACGCGCCCTACAAAATGACATCTGCCAAGTGGGCTCTTGAGTTTGGCTTCCTGGGGAAAAGTGCCTCTTTTCGGAGTCAACTTGCCTGCGGCCCGTCCTGGGCTTTTGCCTACAAAAATTCCAGAAGGACGAGGATTTCTCCCAGACCAAAGCTGCCCCCTCCTCCAAACCTGGCTGCCATCGGAGGCCCAAACGCGCCCCACAAAATGACACCTGCATTGAGGGTTCATGAGTTTGGCTTCCTGGGGCAAAATGCCTCCTTTCGGAGTCAACTTGCCTGCGGCCCATGCAGGGCTTTTGCCTCCAAAAATTCCATAAGGACGAGGATTTCTCCCAGACCAAAGCTGCCCCCTCCTCCAAACCTGGCTGCCATCGGAGGCCCAAACGCGCCCTACAAAATGACATCTGCCAAGTGGGCTCTTGAGTTTGGCTTCTTGGGGAAAAGTGCCTCCTTTCAAAGCCAACTTGTCTAACTAGCCTGCGGCCCGTGCTGGGCTTTAGACTACAAAAATTCCATAAGGACGAGGATTTCTCCCAGACCAAAGCTGCCCCCTCCTCCAAACCTGGCTGCCATCGGAGGCCCAAACGTGCCCTACAAAATGACACCTGCCAAGTGGGCTCTTGAGTTTGGCTTCTTGGGTGGAAGTGCCTCCTTTCAAAGCCAACTTGCCTGCGGCCCGTGCTGGGCTTTTGCCTACAAAAATTCCATAAGGACGAGGATTTCTCCCAGACCAAAGCTGCCCCCTCCTCCAAACCTGGCTGCCATCGGAGGCCCAAACGCGCCCCACAAAATGACATCTGCCAAGTGGGCTCTTGAGTTTGGCTTCTTGGGGAAAAGTGCCTCCTTTCGGAGCCAACTTACCTAACTTGCCTGCGGCCCGTCCTGGGCTTTTGCCTCCAAAAATTCCATAAGGACGAGGATTTCTCCCAGGCCAAAGCTGGCCCCTCCTCCAAACCTGGCTGCCATCGGAGGCCCAAACGCGCCCTACAAAATGACATCTGCCAAGTGGGCTCTTGAGTTTGGCTTCTTGGGGGAAAGTGCCTCCTTTCAAAGCCAACTTGCCTAACTAGCCTGCGGCCCGTGCTGGGCTTTAGACTACAAAAATTCCATAAGGACGAGGATTTCTCCCAGACCAAAGCTGCCCCCTCCTCCAAACCTGGCTGCCATCAGAGGCCCAAACGCGCCCTACAAAATGACATCTGCCAAGTGGGCTCTTGAGTTTGGCTTCTTGGGGAAAAGTGCCTCCTTTCGGAGACAACTTGCCTAACTTGCCTGCGGCCCGTCCTGGGCTTTTGCTACAAAAATTCCATAAGGACGAGCATTTCTCCCAGACCAAAGCTGCCCCCTCCTCCAAACCTGGCTGCCATCGGAGGCCCAAACGCGCCCCACAAAATGACACCTGCATTGAGGGTTCTTGAGTTTGGCTTCCTGGGGAAAAGTGCCTCCTTTCGGAGTCAACTTGCCTGCGGCCCATGCAGGGCTTTTGCCGACAAAAATTCCATAAGGACGGGGATTTCTCCCAGACCAAAGCTGCCCCCTCCTCCAAACCTGGCTGCCATCGGAGGCCCAAACGCGCCCTACAAAATGACATCTGCCAAGTGGGCTCTTGAGTTTGGGTTCTTGGCGAAAAGTGCTTCCTTTCGGAGCCAACTTGCCTAACTTGCCTGCGGCCCGTCCTGGGCTTTTGAGTACAAAAATTCCAGAAGGACGAGGATTTCTCCCAGACCAAAGCTGCCCCCTCCTCCAAACCTGGCTGCCATCAGAGGCCCAAACGCGCCCTACAAAAGGACATCTGCATTGTGGGTTCTTGAGTTTGGCTTCTTGGGGAAAAGTGCCTCCTTTCAAAGCCAACTTGCCTAACTTGCCTGCGGCCCGTCCTGGGCTTTTGCCTACAAAAATTCCAATTAGGACAAGGATTTCTCCCAGACCAAAGCTGCCCCCTCCTCCAAACCTGGCTGCCATCGGAGGCCCAAACGCGCCCGACAAAATGACATCTGCCAAGTGGGCTCTTGAGTTTGGCTTCTTGGGGAAAAGTGCCTCCTTTCGGAGTCAACTTGCCGGCGGCCCATTCTGGGCTTTTGCCTACAAAAATTCCATAAGGACGAGGATTTCTCCCAGACCAAAGCTGCCCCCTCCTCCAAACCTGGCTGCCATCGGAGGCCCAAACGTGCCCTACAAAATGACATCTGCCAAGTGGGCTCTTGAGTTTGGCTTTTTGGGTGGAAGTGCCTCCTTTCAAAGCCAACTTGCCTGCGGCCCGTCCTGGGCTTTTGCCTCCAAAAATTCCATAAGGACGAGGATTTCTCCCAGACCAAAGCTGCCCCCTCCTCCAAACCTGGCTGCCATCGGAGGCCCAAACGCGCCCTACAAAATGACATCTGCCAAGTGGGCTCTTGAGTTTGGCTTCTTGGGTGGAAGTACCTCCTTTCAAAGCCAACTTGCCTGCGGCCCGTGCTGGGCTTTTGCCTACAAAAATTCCATAAGGACGAGGATTTCTCCCAGACCAAAGCTGCCCCCTCCTCCAAACCTGGCTGCCATCGGTGGCCCAAACGCGCCCTACAAAATGACATCTGCCAAGTGGGCTCTGGAGTTTGGCTTCTTGGGGAAAAGTGCCTCCTTTCAAAGCCAACTTGCCTGCAGCCCGTGCTGGGCTTTAGACTACAAAAATTCCATAAGGACGAGGATTTCTCCCAGACCAAAGCTGCCCCCTCCTCCAAACCTGGCTGCCATCGGAGGCCCAAACGCGCCCCACAAAATGACATCTGCATTGAGGGTTCTTGAGTTTGGCTTCTTGGGGAAAAGTGCCTCCTTTCGGAGCCAACTTGCCTAATTTGCCTGCGGCCCGTCCTGGGCTTTTGCTACAAAAATTCCATAAGGACGAGGATTTCTCCCAGACCAAAGCTGCCCCCTCCTCCAAACCTGGCTGCCATCGGAGGCCCAAACGCGCCCTACAAAATGACACCTGCCAAGTGGGCTCTTGAGTTTGGCTTCTTGGGGAAAAGTGCCTCCTTTCAAAGCCAACTTGCCTAACTTGCCTGCGGCCCATGCGGGGTTTTTGCCTACAAAAATTCCAGAAGGACGAGGATTTCTCCCAGACCAAAGCTGCCCCCTCCTCCAAACCTGGCTGCCATCGGAGGCCCAAACGCGCCCTACAAAATGACACCTGCCAAGTGGGCTCTTGAGTTTGGCTTCTTGGGGAAAAGTGACTCCTTTCAAAACCAACTTGCCTGCGTCCCGTCCCGGGCTTTTGCTAAAAAAATTCCATAAGGACGAGGATTCCTCCCAGACCAAAGCTGCCCCCTCCTCCAAACCTGGCTGCCATCGGAGGCCCAAACGCGCCCTACAAAATGACATCTGCCAAGTGGGCTCTTGAGTTTGGCTTTCTGGGGAAAAGTGCCTCCTTTCGAAGTCAACTTGCCTGCGGCCCATTCTGGGCTTTTGCCTACAAAAATTCCATAAGGACGAGGATTTCTCCCAGACCAAAGCTGCCCCCTCCTCCAAACCTGGCTGTCATCGGAGGTCCAAACGTGCCCTACAAAATGACATCTGCCAAGTGGGCTCTTGAGTTTGGCTTCTTGGGTGGAAGTACCTCCTTTCAAAGCCAACTTGCCTGCGGCCCGTCCTGGGCTTTTGCCTACAAAAATTCCATAAGGACGAGGATTTCTCCCAGACCAAAGCTGCCCCCTCCTCCAAACCTGGCTGCCATCGGAGGCCCAAACGCGCCCTACAAAATGACATCTGCCAAGTGGGCTCTTGAGTTTGGCTTCTTGGGGAAAAGTGCCTCCTTTCAAAGCCAACTTGTCTAACTAGCCTGCGGCCCGTGCTGGGCTTTAGACTACAAAAATTCCATAAGGACGAGGATTTCTCCCAGACCAAAGCTGCCCCCTCCTCCAAACCTGGCTGCCATCGGAGGCCCAAACGTGCCCTACAAAATGACACCTGCCAAGTGGGCTCTTGAGTTTGGCTTCTTGGGTGGAAGTGCCTCCTTTCAAAGCCAACTTGCCTGCGGCCCGTCCTGGGCTTTTGCCTACAAAAATTCCATAAGGACGAGGATTTCTCCCAGACCAAAGCTGCCCCCTCCTCCAAACCTGGCTGCCATCGGAGGCCCAAACGCGCCCCACAAAATGACATCTGCCAAGTGGGCTCTTGAGTTTGGCTTCTTGGGGAAAAGTGCCTCCTTTCGGAGCCAACTTGCCTAACTTGCCTGCGGCCCGTCCTGGGCTTTTGCCTCCAAAAATTCCATAAGGACGAGGATTTCTCCCAGGCCAAAGCTGCCCCCTCCTCCAAACCTGGCTGCCATCGGAGGCCCAAACGTGCCCTACAAAATGACACCTGCCAAGTGGGCTCTTGAGTTTGGCTTCTTGGGGAAAAGTGACTCCTTTCAAAGCCAACTTGCCTGCGTCCCGTCCCGGGCTTTTGCTACAAAAATTCCATAAGGACGAGGATTCCTCCCAGACCAAAGCTGCCCCCTCCTCCAAACCTGGCTGCCATCGGAGGCCCAAACGCGCCCTACAAAATGACACCTGCCAAGTGGGCTCTTGAGTTTTGGTTCTTGGGGAAAAGTGCTTCCTTTCGGAGCCAAAATGCCTAACTTGCCTGCGGCCCGTCCTGGGCTTTTGAGTACAAAAATTCCAGAAGGACGAGGATTTCTCCCAGACCAAAGCTGCCCCCTCCTCCAAACCTGGCTGCCATCAGAGGCCCAAACGCGCCCTACAAAAGGACACCTGCCAAGTGGGCTCTTGAGTTTGGCTTCTTGGGTGGAAGTGCCTCCTTTCAAAGCCAACTTGCCTGCGGCCCGTCCTGGGCTTTTGCTAAAAAAATTCCATAAGGACGAGGATTTCTCCCAGACCAAAGCTGCCCCCTCCTCCAAACCTGGCTGCCATCGGAGGCCCAAACGCGCCCTACAAAATGACATCTGCCAAGTGGGCTCTTGAGTTTGGCTTCTTGGGTGGAAGTACCTCCTTTCAAAGCCAACTTGCCTGCGGCCCGTCCTGGGCTTTTGAGTACAAAAATTCCAGAAGGACGAGGATTTCTCCCAGACCAAAGCTGCCCCCTCCTCCAAACCTGGCTGCCATCAGAGGCCCAAACGCGCCCTACAAAAGGACACCTGCCAAGTGGGCTCTTGAGTTTGGCTTCTTGGGGAAAAGTGCCTCCTTTCAAAGCCAACTTGCCTGCGGCCCGTCCTGGGCTTTTGCCTCCAAAAATTCCATAAGGACGAGGATTTCTCCCAGACCAAAGCTGCCCCCTCCTCCAAACCTGGCTGCCATCGGTGGCCCAAACGCGCCCTACAAAATGACATCTGCCAAGTGGGCTCCTGAGTTTGGCTTCTTGGGGGAAAGTGCCTCCTTTCAAAGCCAACTTGCCTGCAGCCCGTGCTGGGCTTTAGACTACAAAAATTCCATAAGGACGAGGATTTCTCCCAGACCAAAGCTGCCCCCTCCTCCAAACCTGGCTGCCATCGGAGGCCCAAACGCGCCCCACAAAATCACATCTGCATTGAGGGTTCTTGAGTTTGGCTTCTTGGGGAAAAGTGCCTCCTTTCGGAGCCAACTTGCCTAACTTGCCTGCGGCCCGTCCTGGGCTTTTGCTACAAAAATTCCATAAGGACGAGGATTTCTCCCAGACCAAAGCTGCCCCCTCCTCCAAACCTGGCTGCCATCGGAGGCCCAAACGTGTCCTACAAAATGACACCTGCCAAGTGGGCTCTTGAGTTTGGCTTCTTGGGGAAAAGTGACTCCTTTCAAAACCAACTTGCCTGCGTCCCGTCCCGGGCTTTTGCTAAAAAAATTCCATAAGGACGAGGATTCCTCCCAGACCAAAGCTGCCCCCTCCTCCAAACCTGGCTGCCATCGGAGGCCCAAACGCGCCCTACAAAATGACATCTGCCAAGTGGGCTCTTGAGTTTGGCTTTCTGGGGAAAAGTGCCTCCTTTCGGAGTCAACTTGCCTGCGGCCCATTCTGGGCTTTTGCCTACAAAAATTCCATAAGGACGAGGATTTCTCCCAGACCAAAGCTGCCCCCTCCTCCAAACCTGGCTGTCATCGGAGGCCCAAACCCGCCCTACAAAATGACATCTGCCAAGTGGGCTCTTGAGTTTGGCTTCTTGGGTGGAAGTACCTCCTTTCAAAGCCAACTTGCCTGCGGCCCGTCCTGGGCTTTTGCCTACAAAAATTCCATAAGGACGAGGATTTCTCCCAGACCAAAGCTGCCCCCTCCTCCAAACCTGGCTGCCATCGGAGGCCCAAACGCGCCCTACAAAATGACATCTGCCAAGTGGGCTCTTGAGTTTGGCTTCTTGGGGAAAAGTGCCTCCTTTCAAAGCCAACTTGTCTAACTAGCCTGCGGCCCGTGCTGGGCTTTAGACTACAAAAATTCCATAAGGACGAGGATTTCTCCCAGACCAAAGCTGCCCCCTCCTCCAAACCTGGCTGCCATCGGAGGCCCAAACGTGCCCTACAAAATGACACCTGCCAAGTGGGCTCTTGAGTTTGGCTTCTTGGGTGGAAGTGCCTCCTTTCAAAGCCAACTTGCCTGCGGCCAGTGCTGGGCTTTTGCCTACAAAAATTCCATAAGGACGAGGATTTCTCCCAGACCAAAGCTGCCCCCTCCTCCAAACCTGGCTGCCATCGGAGGCCCAAACGCGCCCCACAAAATGACATCTGCCAAGTGGGCTCTTGAGTTTGGCTTCTTGGGGAAAAGTGCCTCCTTTCGGAGCCAACTTACCTAACTTGCCTGCGGCCCGTCCTGGGCTTTTGCCTCCAAAAATTCCATAAGGACGAGGATTTCTCCCAGGCCAAAGCTGCCCCCTCCTCCAAACCTGGCTGCCATCGGAGGCCCAAACGCGCCCTACAAAATGACATCTGCCAAGTGGGCTCTTGAGTTTGGCTTCTTGGGGGAAAGTGCCTCCTTTCAAAGCCAACTTGCCTAACTAGCCTGCGGCCCGTGCTGGGCTTTAGACTACAAAAATTCCAGAAGGACGAGGATTTCTCCCAGACCAAAGCTGCCCCCTCCTCCAAACCTGGCTGCCATCAGAGGCCCAAACGCGCCCCACAAAATGACATCTGCCAAGTGGGCTCTTGAGTTTGGCTTCTTGGGGAAAAGTGCCTCCTTTCGGAGCCAACTTGCCTAACTTGCCTGCGGCCCGTCCTGGGCTTTTGAGTACAAAAATTCCAGAAGGACGAGGATTTCTCCCAGACCAAAGCTGCCCCCTCCTCCAAACCTGGCTGCCATCGGAGGCCCAAACGCGCCCCACAAAATGACACCTGCATTGAGGGTTCTTGAGTTTGGATTCCTGGGGAAAAGTGCCTCCTTTCGGAGTCAACTTGCCTGCGGCCCATGCAGGGCTTTTGCCTCCAAAAATTCCAGAAGGACGAGGATTTCTCCCAGGCCAAAGCTGCCCCCTCCTCCAAACCTGGCTGCCATCGGAGGCCCAAACGCGCCCTACAAAATGACACCTGCCAAGTGGGCTCTTGAGTTTGGCTTCTTGGGGAAAAGTGTCTCCTTTCAAAACCAACTTGCCTGCGGCCCGTCCTGGGCTTTTGCCTACAAAAATTCCATAAGGACGAGGATTTCTCCCAGACCAAAGCTGCCCCCTCCTCCAAACCTGGCTGCCATCAGAGGCCCAAATGCGCCCCACAAAATGACACCTGCATTGAGGGTTCTTGAGTTTGGCTTCCTGGGGAAAAGTGCCTCCTTTCGGAGTCAACTTGCCTGCGGCCCATGCAGGGCTTTTGCCGACAAAAATTCCATAAGGACGGGGATTTCTCCCAGACCAAAGCTGCCCCCTCCTCCAAACCTGGCTGCCATCGGAGGCCCAAACGCGCCCTATAAAATGACATCTGCCAAGTGGGCTCTTGAGTTTGGGTTCTTGGCGAAAAGTGCTTCCTTTCGGAGCCAACTTGCCTAACTTGCCTGCGGCCCGTCCTGGGCTTTTGAGTACAAAAATTCCAGAAGGACGAGGATTTCTCCCAGACCAAAGCTGCCCCCTCCTCCAAACCTGGCTGCCATCAGAGGCCCAAACGCGCCCTACAAAAGGACATCTGCATTGTGGGTTCTTGAGTTTGGCTTCTTGGGGAAAAGTGCCTCCTCTCAAAGCCAACTTGCATAACTTGCCTGCGGCCCGTCCTGGGCTTTTGCCTACAAAAATTCCAATTAGGACAAGGATTTCTCCCAGACCAAAGCTGCCCCCTCCTCCAAACCTGGCTGCCATCGGAGGCCCAAACGCGCCCTACAAAATGACATCTGCCAAGTGGGCTCTTGAGTTTGGCTTCTTGGGGAAAAGTGCCTCCTTTCGGAGTCAACTTGCCGGCGGCCCATGCAGGGCTTTTGCCTACAAAAATTCCATAAGGACGAGGATTTCTCCCAGACCAAAGCTGCCCCCTCCTCCAAACCTGGCTGCCATCGGAGGCCCAAACGTGCCCTACAAAATGACATCTGCCAAGTGGGCTCTTGAGTTTGGCTTTTTGGGTGGAAGTGCCTCCTTTCAAAGCCAACTTGCCTGCGGCCCGTCCTGGGCTTTTGCCTCCAAAAATTCCATAAGGACGAGGATTTCTCCCAGACCAAAGCTGCCCCCTCCTCCAAACCTGGCTGCCATCGGAGGCCCAAACGCGCCCTACAAAATGACATCTGCCAAGTGGGCTCTTGAGTTTGGCTTCTTGGGTGGAAGTACCTCCTTTCAAAGCCAACTTGCCTGCGGCCCGTGCTGGGCTTTTGCCTCCAAAAATTCCATAAGGACGAGGATTTCTCCCAGACCAAAGCTGCCCCCTCCTCCAAACCTGGCTGCCATCGGTGGCCCAAACGCCCCCTACAAAATGACATCTGCCAAGTGGGCTCTGGAGTTTGGCTTCTTGGGGAAAAGTGCCTCCTTTCAAAGCCAACTTGCCTGCAGCCCGTGCTGGGCTTTAGACTACAAAAATTCCATAAGGACGAGGATTTCTCCCAGACCAAAGCTGCCCCCTCCTCCAAACCTGGCTGCCATCGGAGGCCCAAACGCGCCCCACAAAATGACATCTGCATTGAGGGTTCTTGAGTTTGGCTTCTTGGGGAAAAGTGCCTCCTTTCGGAGCCAACTTGCCTAATTTGCCTGTGGCCCGTCCTGGGCTTTTGCTACAAAAATTCCATAAGGACGAGGATTTCTCCCAGACCAAAGCTGCCCCCTCCTCCAAACCTGGCTGCCATCGGAGGCCCAAACGCGCCCTACAAAATGACATCTGCATTGTGGGTTCTTGAGTTTGGCTTCTTGGGGAAAAGTGCCTCCTTTCAAAGCCAACTTGCCTAACTTGCCTGCGGCCCATGCGGGGTTTTTGCCTACAAAAATTCCAGAAGGACGAGGATTTCTCCCAGACCAAAGCTGCCCCCTCCTCCAAACCTGGCTGCCATCGGAGGCCCAAACGCGCCCTACAAAATGACACCTGCCAAGTGGGCTCTTGAGTTTGGCTTCTTGGGGAAAAGTGACTCCTTTCGGAGTCAACTTGCCTGCGGCCCATGCAGGGCTTTTGCCTACAAAAATTCCATAAGGACGGGGATTTCTCCCAGACCAAAGCTGCCCCCTCCTCCAAACCTGGCTGCCATCGGAGGCCCAAACGCGCCCTACAAAATGACATCTGCCAAGTGGGCTCTTGAGTTTGGGTTCTTGGCGAAAAGTGCTTCCTTTCGGAGCCAACTTGCCTAACTTGCCTGCGGCCCGTCCTGGGCTTTTGAGTACAAAAATTCCAGAAGGACGAGGATTTCTCCCAGACCAAAGCTGCCCCCTCCTCCAAACCTGGCTGCCATCAGAGGCCCAAACGCGCCCTACAAAAGGACATCTGCATTGTGGGTTCTTGAGTTTGGCTTCTTGGGGAAAAGTGCCTCCTTTCAAAGCCAACTTGCCTAACTTGCCTGCGGCCCGTCCTGGGCTTTTGCCTACAAAAATTCCAATTAGGACAAGGATTTCTCCCAGACCAAAGCTGCCCCCTCCTCCAAACCTGGCTGCCATCGGAGGCCCAAACGCGCCCTACAAAATGACATCTGCCAAGTGGGCTCTTGAGTTTGGCTTCTTGGGGAAAAGTGCCTCCTTTCGGAGTCAACTTGCCGGCGGCCCATGCAGGGCTTTTGCCTACAAAAATTCCATAAGGACGAGGATTTCTCCCAGACCAAAGCTGCCCCCTCCTCCAAACCTGGCTGCCATCGGAGGCCCAAACGTGCCCTACAAAATGACATCTGCCAAGTGGGCTCTTGAGTTTGGCTTTTTGGGTGGAAGTGCCTCCTTTCAAAGCCAACTTGCCTGCGGCCCGTCCTGGGCTTTTGCCTCCAAAAATTCCATAAGGACGAGGATTTCTCCCAGACCAAAGCTGCCCCCTCCTCCAAACCTGGCTGCCATCGGAGGCCCAAACGCGCCCTACAAAATGACATCTGCCAAGTGGGCTCTTGAGTTTGGCTTCTTGGATGGAAGTACCTCCTTTCAAAGCCAACTTGCCTGCGGCCCGTGCTGGGCTTTTGCCTACAAAAATTCCATAAGGACGAGGATTTCTCCCAGACCAAAGCTGCCCCCTCCTCCAAACCTGGCTGCCATCGGTGGCCCAAACGCGCCCTACAAAATGACATCTGCCAAGTGGGCTCTGGAGTTTGGATTCTTGGGGAAAAGTGCCTCCTTTCAAAGCCAACTTGCCTGCAGCCCGTGCTGGGCTTTAGACTACAAAAATTCCATAAGGACGAGGATTTCTCCCAGACCAAAGCTGCCCCCTCCTCCAAACCTGGCTGCCATCGGAGGCCCAAACGCGCCCCACAAAATGACATCTGCATTGAGGGTTCTTGAGTTTGGCTTCTTGGGGAAAAGTGCCTCCTTTCGGAGCCAACTTGCCTAATTTGCCTGCGGCCCGTCCTGGGCTTTTGCTACAAAAATTCCATAAGGACGAGGATTTCTCCCAGACCAAAGCTGCCCCCTCCTCCAAACCTGGCTGCCATCGGAGGCCCAAACGCGCCCTACAAAATGACACCTGCCAAGTGGGCTCTTGAGTTTGGCTTCTTGGGGAAAAGTGCCTCCTTTCAAAGCCAACTTGCCTAACTTGCCTGCGGCCCATGCGGGGTTTTTGCCTACAAAAATTCCAGAAGGACGAGGATTTCTCCCAGACCAAAGCTGCCCCCTCCTCCAAACCTGGCTGCCATCGGAGGCCCAAACGCGCCCTACAAAATGACACCTGCCAAGTGGGCTCTTGAGTTTGGCTTCTTGGGGAAAAGTGACTCCTTTCAAAACCAACTTGCCTGCGTCCCGTCCCGGGCTTTTGCTAAAAAAATTCCATAAGGACGAGGATTTCTCCCAGACCAAAGCTGCCCCCTCCTCCAAACCTGGCTGCCATCGGAGGCCCAAACGCGCCCTACAAAATGACATCTGCCAAGTGGGCTCTTGAGTTTGGCTTTCTGGGGAAAAGTGCCTCCTTTCGAAGTCAACTTGCCTGCGGCCCATTCTGGGCTTTTGCCTACAAAAATTCCATAAGGACGAGGATTTCTCCCAGACCAAAGCTGCCCCCTCCTCCAAACCTGGCTGTCATCGGAGGTCCAAACGTGCCCTACAAAATGACATCTGCCAAGTGGGCTCTTGAGTTTGGCTTCTTGGGTGGAAGTACCTCCTTTCAAAGCCAACTTGCCTGCGGCCCGTCCTGGGCTTTTGCCTACAAAAATTCCATAAGGACGAGGATTTCTCCCAGACCAAAGCTGCCCCCTCCTCCAAACCTGGCTGCCATCGGAGGCCCAAACGCGCCCTACAAAATGACATCTGCCAAGTGGGCTCTTGAGTTTGGCTTCTTGGGGAAAAGTGCCTCCTTTCAAAGCCAACTTGTCTAACTAGCCTGCGGCCCGTGCTGGGCTTTAGACTACAAAAATTCCATAAGGACGAGGATTTCTCCCAGACCAAAGCTGCCCCCTCCTCCAAACCTGGCTGCCATCGGAGGCCCAAACGTGCCCTACAAAATGACACCTGCCAAGTGGGCTCTTGAGTTTGGCTTCTTGGGTGGAAGTGCCTCCTTTCAAAGCCAACTTGCCTGCGGCCCGTCCTGGGCTTTTGCCTACAAAAATTCCATAAGGACGAGGATTTCTCCCAGACCAAAGCTGCCCCCTCCTCCAAACCTGGCTGCCATCGGAGGCCCAAACGCGCCCCACAAAATGACATCTGCCAAGTGGGCTCTTGAGTTTGGCTTCTTGGGGAAAAGTGCCTCCTTTTGGAGCCAACTTGCCTAACTTGCCTGCGGCCCGTCCTGGGCTTTTGCCTCCAAAAATTCCATAAGGACGAGGATTTCTCCCAGGCCAAAGCTGCCCCCTCCTCCAAACCTGGCTGCCATCGGAGGCCCAAACGTGCCCTACAAAATGACACCTGCCAAGTGGGCTCTTGAGTTTGGCTTCTTGGGGAAAAGTGACTCCTTTCAAAGCCAACTTGCCTGCGTCCCGTCCCGGGCTTTTGCTACAAAAATTCCATAAGGACGAGGATTCCTCCCAGACCAAAGCTGCCCCCTCCTCCAAACCTGGCTGCCATCGGAGGCCCAAACGCGCCCTACAAAATGACACCTGCCAAGTGGGCTCTTGAGTTTTGGTTCTTGGGGAAAAGTGCTTCCTTTCGGAGCCAAAATGCCTAACTTGCCTGCGGCCCGTCCTGGGCTTTTGAGTACAAAAATTCCAGAAGGACGAGGATTTCTCCCAGACCAAAGCTGCCCCCTCCTCCAAACCTGGCTGCCATCAGAGGCCCAAACGCGCCCTACAAAAGGACATCTGCATTGTGGGTTCTCGAGTTTGGCTTCTTGGGGAAAAGTGCCTCCTTTCAAAGCCAACTTGCCTAACTTGCCTGCGGCCCGTCCTGGGCTTTTGCCTACAACAATTCCGTAAGGACAAGGATTTCTCCCAGACCAAAGCTGCCCCCTCCTCCAAACCTGGCTGCCATCGGAGGCCCAAACGTGCGCTACAAAATGACACCTGCCAAGTGGGCTCTTGAGTTTGGCTTCTTGGGTGGAAGTGCCTCCTTTCAAAGCCAACTTGCCTGCGGCCCGTCCTGGGCTTTTGCCTCCAAAAATTCCATAAGGACGAGGATTTCTCCCAGACCAAAGCTGCCCCCTCCTCCAAACCTGGCTGCCATCGGAGGCCCAAACGCGCCCTACAAAATGACATCTGCCAAGTGGGCTCTTGAGTTTGGCTTCTTGGGTGGAAGTACCTCCTTTCAAAGCCAACTTGCCTGCGGCCCGTGCTGGGCTTTTGCCTACAAAAATTCCATAAGGACGAGGATTTCTCCCAGACCAAAGCTGCCCCCTCCTCCAAACCTGGCTGCCATCGGTGGCCCAAACGCGCCCTACAAAATGACATCTGCCAAGTGGGCTCCTGAGTTTGGCTTCTTGGGGGAAAGTGCCTCCTTTCAAAGCCAACTTGCCTGCAGCCCGTGCTGGGCTTTAGACTACAAAAATTCCATAAGGACGAGGATTTCTCCCAGACCAAAGCTGCCCCCTCCTCCAAACCTGGCTGCCATCGGAGGCCCAAACGCGCCCCACAAAATCACATCTGCATTGAGGGTTCTTGAGTTTGGCTTCTTGGGGAAAAGTGCCTCCTTTCGGAGCCAACTTGCCTAACTTGCCTGCGGCCCGTCCTGGGCTTTTGCTACAAAAATTCCATAAGGACGAGGATTTCTCCCAGACCAAAGCTGCCCCCTCCTCCAAACCTGGCTGCCATCGGAGGCCCAAACGCGCCCTACAAAATGACACCTGCCAAGTGGGCTCTTGAGTTTGGCTTCTTGGGGAAAAGTGACTCCTTTCAAAACCAACTTGCCTGCGTCCCGTCCCGGGCTTTTGCTAAAAAAATTCCATAAGGACGAGGATTCCTCCCAGACCAAAGCTGCCCCCTCCTCCAAACCTGGCTGCCATCGGAGGCCCAAACGCGCCCTACAAAATGACATCTGCCAAGTGGGCTCTTGAGTTTGGCTTTCTGGGGAAAAGTGCCTCCTTTCGGAGTCAACTTGCCTGCGGCCCATTCTGGGCTTTTGCCTACAAAAATTCCATAAGGACGAGGATTTCTCCCAGACCAAAGCTGCCCCCTCCTCCAAACCTGGCTGTCATCGGAGGCCCAAACGTGCCCTACAAAATGACATCTGCCAAGTGGGCTCTTGAGTTTGGCTTCTTGGGTGGAAGTACCTCCTTTCAAAGCCAACTTGCCTGCGGCCCGTCCTGGGCTTTTGCCTACAAAAATTCCATAAGGACGAGGATTTCTCCCAGACCAAAGCTGCCCCCTCCTCCAAACCTGGCTGCCATCGGAGGCCCAAACGCGCCCTACAAAATGACATCTGCCAAGTGGGCTCTTGAGTTTGGCTTCTTGGGGAAAAGTGCCTCCTTTCAAAGCCAACTTGTCTAACTAGCCTGCGGCCCGTGCTGGGCTTTAGACTACAAAAATTCCATAAGGACGAGGATTTCTCCCAGACCAAAGCTGCCCCCTCCTCCAAACCTGGCTGCCATCGGAGGCCCAAACGTGCCCTACAAAATGACACCTGCCAAGTGGGCTCTTGAGTTTGGCTTCTTGGGTGGAAGTGCCTCCTTTCAAAGCCAACTTGCCTGCGGCCCGTGCTGGGCTTTTGCCTACAAAAATTCCATAAGGACGAGGATTTCTCCCAGACCAAAGCTGCCCCCTCCTCCAAACCTGGCTGCCATCGGAGGCCCAAACGCGCCCCACAAAATGACATCTGCCAAGTGGGCTCTTGAGTTTGGCTTCTTGGGGAAAAGTGCCTCCTTTCGGAGCCAACTTGCCTAACTTGCCTGCGGCCCGTCCTGGGCTTTTGCCTCCAAAAATTCCAGAAGGACGAGGATTTCTCCCAGGCCAAAGCTGCCCCCTCCTCCAAACCTGGCTGCCATCGGAGGCCCAAACGTGCCCTACAAAATGACACCTGCCAAGTGGGCTCTTGAGTTTGGCTTCTTGGGGAAAAGTGACTCCTTTCAAAGCCAACTTGCCTGCGTCCCGTCCCGGGCTTTTGCTACAAAAATTCCATAAGGACGAGGATTTCTCCCAGACCAAAGCTGCCCCCTCCTCCAAACCTGGCTGCCATCAGAGGCCCAAACGCGCCCTACAAAAGGACATCTGCATTGTGGGTTCTTGAGTTTGGCTTCTTGGGGAAAAGTGCCTCCTTTCAAAGCCAACTTGCCTAACTTGCCTGCGGCCCGTCCTGGGCTTTTGCCTACAACAATTCCCTAAGGACAAGGATTTCTCCCAGACCAAAGCTGCCCCCTCCTCCAAACCTGGCTGCCATCGGAGGCCCAAACGTGCGCTACAAAATGACACCTGCCAAGTGGGCTCTTGAGTTTGGCTTCTTGGGTGGAAGTGCTTCCTTTCAAAGCCAACTTGCCTGCGGCCCGTCCTGGGCTTTTGCCTCCAAAAATTCCATAAGGACGAGGATTTCTCCCAGACCAAAGCTGCCCCCTCCTCCAAACCTGGCTGCCATCGGAGGCCCAAACGCGCCCTACAAAATGACATCTGCCAAGTGGGCTCTTGAGTTTGGCTTCTTGGGTGGAAGTACCTCCTTTCAAAGCCAACTTGCCTGCGGCCCGTGCTGGGCTTTTGCCTACAAAAATTCCATAAGGACGAGGATTTCTCCCAGACCAAAGCTGCCCCCTCCTCCAAACCTGGCTGCCATCGGTGGCCCAAACGCGCCCTACAAAATGACATCTGCCAAGTGGGCTCCTGAGTTTGGCTTCTTGGGGGAAAGTGCCTCCTTTCAAAGCCAACTTGCCTGCAGCCCGTGCTGGGCTTTAGACTACAAAAATTCCATAAGGACGAGGATTTCTCCCAGACCAAAGCTGCCCCCTCCTCCAAACCTGGCTGCCATCGGAGGCCCAAACGCGCCCCACAAAATCACATCTGCATTGAGGGTTCTTGAGTTTGGCTTCTTGGGGAAAAGTGCCTCCTTTCGGAGCCAACTTGCCTAACTTGCCTGCGGCCCATGCGGGGTTTTTGCCTACAAAAATTCCATAAGGACGAGGATTTCTCCCAGACCAAAGCTGCCCCCTCCTCCAAACCTGGCTGCCATCGGAGGCCCAAACGTGCCCTACAAAATGACATCTGCCAAGTGGGCTCTTGAGTTTGGCTCTCTGGGGAAAAGTGCCTCCTTTCGGAGTCAACTTGCCTGCGGCCCATGCAGGGCTTTTGCCTCCAAAAATTCCATAAGGACGAGGATTTCTCCCAGACCAAAGCTGCCCCCTCCTCCAAACCTGGCTGCCATCGGAGGCCCAAACGCGCCCTACAAAATGACATCTGCCAAGTGGGCTCTTGAGTTTGGCTTCTTGCGGAAAAGTGCCTCCTTTCAAAGCCAACTTGCCTAACTATCCTGCGGCCCGTGCTGGGCTTTAGACTACAAAAATTCCATAAGGACGAGGATTTCTCCCAGACCAAAGCTGCCCCCTCCTCCAAACCTGGCTGCCATCAGAGGCCCAAACGCGCCCCACAAAATGACATCTGCCAAGTGGGCTCTTGAGTTTGGCTTCGTGGGGAAAAGTGCCTCCTTTCGGAGCCAACTTGCCTAACTTGCCTGCGGCCCGTCCTGGGCTTTTGCCTCCAAAAATTCCAGAAGGACGAGGATTTCTCCCAGACCAAAGCTGCCCCCTCCTCTAAACCTGGCTGCCATCGGAGGCCCAAACGTGCCCTACAAAATGACATCTGCCAAGTGGGCTCTTGAGTTTGGCTTCTTGGGTGGAAGTGCCTCCTTTCAAAGCCAACTTGCCTGCGGCCCGTCCTGGGCTTTTGCCTACAAAAATTCCATAAGGACGAGGATTTCTCCCAGACCAAAGCTGCCCCCTCCTCCAAACCTGGCTGCCATCGGAGGCCCAAACGCGCCCTACAAAATGACACCTGCCAAGTGGGCTCTTGAGTTTGGCTTCTTGGTGAAAAGTGCCTCCTTTCGGAGTCAACTTGCCGGCGGCCCATGCAGGGCTTTTGCCTCCAAAAATTCCATAAGGACGAGGATTTCTCCCAGACCAAAGCTGCCCCCTCCTCCAAACCTGGCTGCCATCGGAGGCCCAAACGCGCCCTACAAAATGACACCTGCCAAGTGGGATCTTGAGTTTGGCTTCTTGGGGAAAAGTGCCTCCTTTCGGAGCCAACTTGCCTAACTAGCCTGCGGCCCGTGCTGGGCTTTTGCCTACAAAAATTCCATAAGGACGAGGATTTCTCCCAGACCAAAGCTGCCCCCTCCTCCAAACCTGGCTGCCATCGGAGGCCCAAACGTGCCCTACAAAATGACACCTGCCAAGTGGGCTCTTGAGTTTGGCTTGTTGGGGAGAAGTGCCTCCTTTCGGAGCCAACTTGCCTAACTTGCCTGCGGCCCGTCCTGGGCTTTTGAGTACAAAAATTCCAGAAGGACAAGGATTTCTCCCAGACCAAAGCTGCCCCCTCCTCCAAACCTGGCTGCCATCGGAGGCCCAAACGCGCCCTACAAAATGACACCTGCCAAGTGGGCTCTTGAGTTTGGCTTCTTGGGGAAAAGTGACTCCTTTCAAAGCCAACTTGCCTGCGTCCCGTCCCGGGCTTTTGCTACAAAAATTCCATAAGGACGAGGATTCCTCCCAGACCAAAGCTGCCCCCTCCTCCAAACCTGGCTGCCATCGGAGGCCCAAACGCGCCCTACAAAATGACACCTGCCAAGTGGGCTCTTGAGTTTTGGTTCTTGGGGAAAAGTGCTTCCTTTCGGAGCCAAATTGCCTAACTTGCCTGCGGCCCGTCCTGGGCTTTTGAGTACAAAAATTCCAGAAGGACGAGGATTTCTCCCAGACCAAAGCTGCCCCCTCCTCCAAACCTGGCTGCCATCGGAGGCCCAAACGCGCCCTACAAAATGACACCTGCCAAGTGGGCTCTTGAGTTTGGCTTCTTGGGGAAAAGTGCCTCTTTCGGAGCCAACTTGCCTAACTTGCCTGCGGCCCGTCCTGGTCTTTTGCCTACAAAAATTCCAGAAGGACGAGGATTTCTCCCAGACCAAAGCTGCCCCCTCCTCCAAACCTGGCTGCCATCGGTGGCCCAAACGTGCCCTACAAAATGACATCTGCCAAGTGGGCTCCTGAGTTTGGCTTCTTGGGGGAAAGTGCCTCCTTTCAAAGCCAACTTGCCTGCGGCCCGTGCTGGGCTTTAGACTACAAAAATTCCATAAGGACGAGGATTTCTCCCAGACCAAAGCTGCCCCCTCCTCCAAACCTGGCTGCCATCGGAGGCCCAAACGCGCCCCACAAAATGACATCTGCATTGAGGGTACTTGAGTTTGGCTTCTTGGGGAAAAGTGCCTCCTTTCGGAGCCAACTTGCCTAACTTGCCTGCGGCCCGTCCTGGGCTATTGCCTACAAAAATTCCAGAAGGACGAGGATTTCTCCCAGACCAAAGCTGCCCCCTCCTCCAAACCTGGCTGCCATCGGAGGCCCAAACGCGCCCCACAAAATGACACCTGCATTGAGGGTTCTTGAGTTTGGATTCCTGGGGAAAAGTGCCTCCATTCGGAGTCAACTTGCCTGCGGCCCATGCAGGGCTTTTGCCTCCAAAAATTCCAGAAGGACGAGGATTTCTCCCAGGCCAAAGCTGCCCCTTCCTCCAAACCTGGCTGCCATCGGAGGCCCAAACGTGCCCTACAAAATGACACCTGCCAAGTGGGCTCTTGAGTTTGGCTTCTTGGGGAAAAGTGCCTCCTTTCGGAGCCAACTTGCCTAACTTGCCTGCGGCAAATCCTCGGCTTTTGCTACAAAAATTCCAGAAGGACGAGGATTTCTCCCAGACCAAAGCTGCCCCCTCCTCCAAACCTGGCTGCCATCGGAGGCCCAAACGCGCCCTACAAAATGACATCTGCATTGTGGGTTCTTGAGTTTGGCTTCTTGGGGAAAAGTGCCTCCTTTCAAAGCCAACTTGCCTAACTTGCCTGCGGCCCATGCGGGGTTTTTGCCTACAAAAATTCCAGAAGGACGAGGATTTCTCCCAGACCAAAGCTGCCCCCTCCTCCAAACCTGGCTGCCATCGGAGGCCCAAACGCGCCCTACAAAATGACACCTGCCAAGTGGGCTCTTGAGTTTGGCTTCTTGGGGAAAAGTGACTCCTTTCAAAACCAACTTGCCTGCGTCCCGTCCCGGGCTTTTGCTACAAAAATTCCATAAGGACGAGGATTCCTCCCAGACCAAAGCTGCCCCCTCCTCCAAACCTGGCTGCCATCGGAGGCCCAAACGCGCCCCACAAAATGACACCTGCATTGAGGGTTCTTGAGTTTGGATTCCTGGGGAAAAGTGCCTCCTTTCGGAGTCAACTTGCCTGCGGCCCATGCAGGGCGTTTGCCTCCAAAAATTCCAGAAGGACGAGGATTTCTCCCAGGCCAAAGCTGCCCCCTCCTCCAAACCTGGCTGCCATCGGAGGCCCAAACGTGCCCTACAAAATGACATCTGCCAAGTGGGCTCTTGAGTTTGGCTTCTTGGGTGGAAGTACCTCCTTTCAAAGCCAACTTGCCTGCGGCCCGTCCTGGGATTTTGCCAAGAAATATTCCATAAGGACGAGGATTTCTCCCAGACCAAAGCTGCCCCCTCCTCCAAACCTGGCTGCCATCGGAGGCCCAAACGCGCCCCACAAAATGACATCTGCCAAGTGGGCTCTTGAGTTTGGCTTCTTGGGGGAAAGTGCCTCCTTTCAAAGCCAACTTGCCTAACTAGCCTGCGGCCCGTGCTGGGCTTTAGACTACAAAAATTCCATAAGGACGAGGATTTCTCCCAGACCAAAGCTGCCCCTCCTCCAAACCTGGCTGCCATCAGAGGCCCAAACGCGCCCTACAAAATGACATCTGCCAAGTGGGCTCTTGAGTTTGGCTTCTTGGGGAAAAGTGCCTCCTTTCGGAGCCAACTTGCCTAACTTGCCTGCGGCCCGTCCTGGGCTTTTGCCTCCAAAAATTCCAGAAGGACGAGGATTTCTCCCAGACCAAAGCTGCCCCCTCCTCCAAACCTGGCTGCCATCGGAGGCCCAAACGCGCCCCACAAAATGACACCTGCATTGAGGGTTCTTGAGTTTGGCTTCCTGGGGAAAAGTGCCTCCTTTCGGAGTCAACTTGCCTGCGGCCCATGCAGGGCTTTTGCCTCCAAAAATTCCAGAAGGACGAGGATTTCTCCCAGGCCAAAGCTGCCCCCTCCTCCAAACCTGGCTGCCATCGGAGGCCCAAACGTGCCCTACAAAATGACACCTGCCAAGTGGGCTCTTGAGTTTGGCTTCTTGGGGAAAAGTGACTCCTTTCAAAACCAACTTGCCTGCGTCCCGTCCCGGGCTTTTGCTACAAAAATTCCATAAGGACGAGGATTCCTCCCAGACCAAAGCTGCCCCCTCCTCCAAACCTGGCTGCCATCGGAGGCCCAAACGCGCCCCACAAAATGACACCTGCATTGAGGGTTCTTGAGTTTGGCTTCCTGGGGAAAAGTGCCTCCTTTCGGAGTCAACTTGCCTGCGGCCCATGCAGGGCTTTTGCCTACAAAAATTCCATAAGGACGGGGATTTCTCCCAGACCAAAGCTGCCCCCTCCTCCAAACCTGGCTGCCATCGGAGGCCCAAACGCGCCCTACAAAATGACACCTGCCAAGTGGGCTCTTGAGTTTGGCTTCTTGGGGGAAAGTGCCTCCTTTCAAAGCCAACTTGCCTGCGGCCCGTCCTGGGCTTGTGCCTACAAAAATTCCATAAGGACGAGGATTTCTCCCAGAACAAAGCTGCCCCCTCCTCCAAACCTGGCTGCCATCGGAGGCCCAAACGCGCCCTACAAAATGACATCTGCCAAGTGGGCTCTTGAGTTTGGGTTCTTGGCGAAAAGTGCTTCCTTTCGGAGCCAACTTGCCTAACTTGCCTGCGGCCCGTCCTGGGCTTTTGAGTACAAAAATTCCAGAAGGACGAGGATTTCTCCCAGACCAAAGCTGCCCCCTCCTCCAAACCTGGCTGCCATCGGAGGCCCAAACGTGCCCTACAAAATGACACCTGCCAAGTGGGCTCTTGAGTTTGGCTTCTTGGGGAAAAGTGACTCCTTTCAAAGCCAGCTTGCCTGCGTCCCGTCCCGGGCTTTTGCTACAAAAATTCCATAAGGACGAGGATTCCTCCCAGACCAAAGCTGCCCCCTCCTCCAAACCTGGCTGCCATCGGAGGCCCAAACGCGCCCTACAAAATGACACCTGCCAAGTGGGCTCTTGAGTTTTGGTTCTTGGGGAAAAGTGCTTCCTTTCGGAGCCAAAATGCCTAACTTGCCTGCGGCCCGTCCTGGGCTTTTGAGTACAAAAATTCCATAAGGACGAGGATTTCTCCCAGACCAAAGCTGCCCCCTCCTCCAAACCTGGCTGCCATCAGAGGCCCAAACGCGCCCTACAAAAGGACATCTGCATTGTGGGTTCTCGAGTTTGGCTTCTTGGGGAAAAGTGCCTCCTTTCAAAGCCAACTTGATTAACTTGCCTGCGGCCCGTCCTGGGCTTTTGCCTACAACAATTCCATAAGGACAAGGATTTCTCCCAGACCAAAGCTGCCCCCTCCTCCAAACCTGGCTGCCATCGGAGGCCCAAACGCGCCCTACAAAATGACATCTGCCAAGTGGGCTCTTGAGTTTGGCTTCTTGCGGAAAAGTGCCTCCTTTCGGAGTCAACTTGCCGGCGGCCCATGCAGGGCTTTTGCCTACAAAAATTCCAGAAGGACGAGGATTTCTCCCAGACCAAAGCTGCCCCCTCCTCCAAACCTGGCTGCCATCAGAGGCCCAAACGCGCCCCACAAAATGACACCTGCATTGAGGGTTCTTGAGTTTGGCTTCGTGGGGAAAAGTGCCTCCTTTCGGAGCCAACTTGCCTAACATGCCTGCGGCCCGTCCTGGGCTTTTGCCTCCAAAAATTCCAGAAGGACGAGGATTTCTCCCAGACCAAAGCTGCCCCCTCCTCCAAACCTGGCTGCCATCGGAGGCCCAAACGTGCCCTACAAAATGACACCTGCCAAGTGGGCTCTTGAGTTTTGGTTCTTGGGTGGAAGTGCTTCCTTTCGGAGCCAAAATGCCTAACTTGCCTGCGGCCCGTCCTGGGCTTTAGACTACAAAAATTCCATAAGGACGAGGATTCCTCCCAGACCAAAGCTGCCCCCTCCTCCAAACCTGGCTGCCATCGGAGGCCCAAACGCGCCCTACAAAATGACACCTGCCAAGTGGGCTCTTGAGTTTTGGTTCTTGGGGAAAAGTGCTTCCTTTCGGAGCCAAAATGCCTAACTTGCCTGCGGCCCGTCCTGGGCTTTTGAGTACAAATATTCCAGAAGGACGAGGATTTCTCCCAGACCAAAGCTGCCCCCTCCTCCAAACCTGGCTGCCATCGGAGGCCCAAACCCGCCCTACAAAATGACATCTGCCAAGTGGGCTCTTGAGTTTGGCTTCTTGGGTGGAAGTACCTCCTTTCAAAGCCAACTTGCCTGCGGCCCGTGCTGGGCTTTTGCCTACAAAAATTCCATAAGGACGAGGATTTCTCCCAGACCAAAGCTGCCCCCTCCTCCAAACCTGGCTGCCATCGGAGGCCCAAACGCGCCCTACAAAATGACATCTGCCAAGTGGGCTCTTGAGTTTGGCTTCTTGGGGAAAAGTGCCTCCTTTCAAAGCCAACTTGCCTAACTAGCCTGCGGCCCGTGCTGGGCTTTAGACTACAAAAATTCCATAAGGACGAGGATTTCTCCCAGACCAAAGCTGCCCCCTCCTCCAAACCTGGCTGCCATCGGAGGCCCAAACGTGCCCTATAAAATGACACCTGCCAAGTGGGCTCTTGAGTTTGGCTTCTTGGGTGGAAGTGCCTCCTTTCAAAGCCAACTTGCCTGCGGCCCGTCCTGGGCTTTTGCCTACAAAAATTCCATAAGGACGAGGATTTCTCCCAGACCAAAGCTGCCCCCTCCTCCAAACCTGGCTGCCATCGGAGGCCCAAACGCGCCCCACAAAATGACATCTGCATTGAGGGTTCTTGAGTTTGGCTTCTTGGGGAAAAGTGCTTCCTTTCCGAGCCAACTTGCCTAACTTGCCTGCGGCCCGTCCTGGGCTTTAGACTACAAAAATTCCATAAGGACGAGGATTCCTCCCAGACCAAAGCTGCCCCCTCCTCCAAACCTGGCTGCCATCGGAGGCCCAAACGCGCCCTACAAAATGACACCTGCCAAGTGGGCTCTTGAGTTTGGCTTCTTGCGGAAAAGTGCCTCCTTTCGGAGTCAACTTGCCGGCGGCCCATGCAGGGCTTTTGCCTCCAAAAATTCCAGAAGGACGAGGATTTCTCCCAGACCAAAGCTGCCCCCTCCTCCAAACCTGGCTGCCATCGGAGGCCCAAACGCGCCCCACAAAATGACATCTGCCAAGTGGGCTCTTGAGTTTGGCTTCTTGGGGAAAAGTGCTTCCTTTCGGAGCCAAAATTCCTAACTTGCCTGCGGCCCGTCCTGGGCTTTAGACTACAAAAATTCCAGAAGGACGAGGATTTCTCCCAGACCAAAGCTGCCCCCTCCTCCAAACCTGGCTGCTATCGGAGGCCCAAACGTGCCCTACAAAATGACACCTGCCAAGTGGGCTCTTGAGTTTGGCTTCTTGGGGAAAAGTGACTCCTTTCAAAGCCAACTTGCCTGCGTCCCGTCCCGGGCTTTTGCTACAAAAATTCCATAAGGACGAGGATTCCTCCCAGACCAAAGCTGCCCCCTCCTCCAAACCTGGCTGCCATCGGAGGCCCAAACGCGCCCTACAAAATGACATCTGCCAAGTGGGCTCTTGAGTTTGGCTTCCTGGGGAAAAGTGCCTCCTTTCGGAGTCAACTTGCCTGCGGCCCATGCAGGGCTTTTGCCGACAAAAATTCCATAAGGACGGGGATTTCTCCCAGACCAAAGGAGCCCCCTCCTCCAAACCTGGCTGCCATCGGATGCCCAAACGCGCCCTACAAAATGACACCTGCCAAGTGGGCTCTTGAGTTTGGGTTCTTGGGGAAAAGTGCTTCCTTTCGGAGCCAAAATGCCTAACTTGCCTGCAGCCCGTCCTGGGCTTTTGAGTACAAAAATTCCAGAAGGACGAGGATTTCTCCCAGACCAAAGCTGCCCCCTCCTCCAAACCTGGCTGCCATCAGAGGCCCAAACGCGCCCTACAAAAGGACATCTGCATTGTGGGTTCTTGAGTTTGGCTTCTTGGGGAAAAGTGCCTCCTTTCAAAGCCAACTTGCCTAACTTGCCTGCGGCCCGTCCTGGGCTTTTGCCTACAAAAATTCCAGAAGGACAAGGATTTCTCCCAGACCAAAGCTGCCCCCTCCTCCAAACCTGGCTGCCATCGGAGGCCCAAACGCGCCCTACAAAATGACATCTGCCAAGTGGGCTCTTGAGTTTGGCTTCTTGGGGAAAAGTGCCTCCTTTCGGAGTCAACTTGCCGGCGGCCCATTCAGGGCTTTTGCCTACAAAAATTCCATAAGGACGAGGATTCCTCCCAGACCAAAGCTGCCCCCTCCTCCAAACCTGGCTGCCATCGGAGGCCCAAACGTGCCCTACAAAATGACATCTGCCAAGTGGGCTCTTGAGTTTGGCTTCTTGGGTGGAAGTGCCTCCTTTCAAAGCCAACTTGCCTGCAGCCCGTGCAGGGCTTTTGCCTCCAAAAATTCCATATGGACGAGGATTTCTCCCAGACCAAAGCTGCCCCCTCCTCCAAACCTGGCTGCCATCGGAGGCCCAAACGCGCCCTACAAAATGACATCTGCCAAGTGGGCTCTTGAGTATGGCTTCTTGGGTGGAAGTACCTCCTTTCAAAGCCAACTTGCCTGCGGCCCGTGCTGGGCTTTTGCCTACAAAAATTCCATAAGGACGAGGATTTCTCCCAGACCAAAGCTGCCCCCTCCTCCAAACCTGGCTGCCATCGGTGGCCCAAACGCGCCCCACAAAATGACATCTGCCAAGTGGGCTCCTGAGTTTGGCTTCTTGCGGAAAAGTGCCTCCTTTCAAAGCCAACTTGCCTGCAGCCCGTGCTGGGCTTTAGACTACAAAAATTCTATAAGGACGAGGATTTCTCCCAGACCAAAGCTGCCCCCTCCTCCAAACCTGGCTGCCATCGGAGGCCCAAACGCGCCCCACAAAATGACATCTGCATTGAGGGTTCTTGAGTTTGGCTTCTTGGGGAAAAGTGCCTCCTTTCGGAGCCAACTTGCCTAACTTGCCTGCGGCCCGTCCTGGGCTTTTGCTACAAAAATTCCATAAGGACGAGGATTTCTCCCAGACCAAAGCTGCCCCCTCCTCCAAACCTGGCTGCCATCGGAGGCCCAAACGCGCCCTACAAAATGACATCTGCATTGTGGGTTCTTGAGTTTGGCTTCTTGGGGAAAAGTGCCTCCTTTCAAAGCCAACTTGCCTAACTTGCCTGCGGCACATGCGGGGTTTTTGCCTACAAAAATTCCATAAGGACGAGGATTTCTCCCAGACCAAAGCTGCCCCCTCCTCCAAACCTGGCTGCCATCGGAGGCCCAAACGCGCCCTACAAAATGACACCTGCCAAGTGGGCTCTTGAGTTTGGCTTCTTGGGGAAAAGTGACTCCTTTCAAAACCAACTTGTCTGCGTCCCGTCCCGGGCTTTTGCTACAAAAATTCCATATGGACGAGGATTCCTCCCAGACCAAAGCTGCCCCCTCCTCCAAACCTGGCTGCCATCGGAGGCCCAAACGCGCCCCACAAAATCACATCTGCCAAGTGGGCTCTTGAGTTTGGCTTCTCTGGGGAAAAGTGCCTCCTTTCGCAGTCAACTTGCCTGCGGCCCATGCAGGGCTTTTGCCTACAAAAATTCCATAAGGACGAGGATTCCTCCCAGACCAAAGCTGCCCCCTCCTCCAAACCTGGCTGTCATCGGAGGCCCAAACGCGCCCTACAAAATGACATCTGCCAAGTGGGCTCTTGAGTTTGGCTTCTTGGGTGGAAGTACCTCCTTTCAAAGCCAACTTGCCTGCGGCCCGTCCTGGGCTTTTGCCTACAAAAATTCCAGAAGGACGAGGATTTCTCCCAGACCAAAGCTGCCCCCTCCTCCAAACCTGGCTGCCATCGGAGGCCCAAACGCGCCCTACAAAATGACATCTGCCAAGTGGGCTCTTGAGTTTGGCTTCTTGCGGAAAAGTGCCTCCTTTCAAAGCCAACTTGCCTAACTAGCCTGCGGCCCGTGCTGGGCTTTAGACTACAAAAATTCCAGAAGGACGAGGATTTCTCCCAGACCAAAGCTGCCCCCTCCTCCAAACCTGGCTGCCATCGGAGGACCAAACGCGCGCCACAAAATGACACCTGCATTGAGGGTTCTTGAGTTTGGCTTCCTGGGGAAAAGTGCTTCCTTTCGGAGTCAACTTGCCTGCGTCCCATGCAGGGCTTTTGCCTACAAAAATTCCAGAAGGACGAGGATTTCTCCCAGACCAAAGCTGCCCCCTCCTCCAAACCTGGCTGCCATCGGAGGCCCAAACGTGCCCTACAAAATGACACCTGCCAAGTGGGCTCTTGAGTTTGGCTTCTTGGGTGGAAGTGCCTCCTTTCAAAGCCAACTTGCCTGCGGCCCGTCCTGGGCTTTTGCCTACAAAAATTCCATAAGGACGAGGATTTCTCCCAGACCAAAGCTGCCCCCTCCTCCAAACCTGGCTGCCATCGGAGGCCCAAACGTGCCCTACAAAATGACATTTGCCAAGTGGGCTCTTGAGTTTGGCTTCTTGCGGAAAAGTGCCTCCTTTCAAAGCCAACTTGCCTAACTAGCCTGCGGCCCGTGCTGGGCTTTAGACTACAAAAATTCCATAAGGACGAGGATTTCTCCCAGACCAAAGCTGCCCCCTCCTCCAAACCTGGCTGCCATCAGAGGCCCAAACGCGTCCCACAAAATGACATCTGCATTGAGGGTTCTTGAGTTTGGCTTCTTGGGGAAAAGTGCCTCCTTTCGGAGCCAACTTGCCTAACTTGCCTGCGGCCCGTCCTGGGCTTTTGCCTCCAAAAATTCCAGAAGGACGAGGATTTCTCCCAGGCCAAAGCTGCCCCCTCCTCCAAACCTGGCTGCCATCGGAGGCCCAAACGCGCCCTACAAAATGACACCTGCCAAGTGGGCTCTTGAGTTTGGCTTCCTGGGGAAAAGTGCCTCCTTTCGGAGTCAACTTGCCTGCGGCCCATGCAGGGCTTTTGCCTACAAAAATTCCATAAGGACGAGGATTTCTCCCAGACCAAAGCTGCCCCCTCCTCCAAACCTGGCTGCCATCGGAGGCCCAAACGTGCCCTACAAAATGACACCTGCCAAGTGGGCTCTTGAGTTTGGCTTCTTGGGTGGAAGTGCCTCCTTTCAAAGCCAACTTGCCTGCGGCCCGTCCTGGGCTTTTGCCTACAAAAATTCCATAAGGACGAGGATTTCTCCCAGACCAAAGCTGCCCCCTCCTCCAAACCTGGCTGCCATCGGAGGCCCAAACGCGCCCTACAAAATGACATCTGCCAAGTGGGCTCTTGAGTTTGGCTCTCTGGGGAAAAGTGCCTCCTTTCGGAGTCAACTTGCCTGCGGCCCATGCAGGGCTTTTGCCTACAAAAATTCCATAAGGACGAGGATTTCTCCCAGACCAAAGCTGCCCCCTCCTCCAAACCTGGCTGTCATCGGAGGCCCAAACGCGCCCTACAAAATGACATCTGCCAAGTGGGCTCTTGAGTTTGGCTTCTTGGGTGGAAGTACCTCCTTTCAAAGCCAACTTGCCTGCAGCCCGTCCTGGGCTTTTGCCTACAAAAATTCCATAAGGACGAGGATTTCTCCCAGACCAAAGCTGCCCCCTCCTCCAAACCTGGCTGCCATCGGAGGCCCAAACGCGCCCTACAAAATGACATCTGCCAAGTGGGCTCTTGAGTTTGGCTTCTTGGGGAAAAGTGCCTCCTTTCAAAGCCAACTTGCCTAACTAGCCTGCGGCCCGTGCTGGGCTTTAGACTACAAAAATTCCATAAGGACGAGGATTTCTCCCAGACCAAAGCTGCTCCCTCCTCCAAACCTGGCTGCCATCGGAGGACCAAACGCGCCCCACAAAATGACACCTGCATTGAGGGTTCTTGAGTTTGGCTTCCTGGGGAAAAGTGCCTCCTTTCGGAGTCAACTTGCCTGCGGCCCGTCCTGGGCTTTTGCCTCCAAAAATGCCAGAAGGACGAGGATTTCTCCCAGACCAAAGCTGCCCCCTCCTCCAAACCTGGCTGCCATCGGAGGCCCAAACGTGCCCTACAAAATGACATCTGCCAAGTGGGCTCTTGAGTTTGGCTTCTTGGGTGGAAGTGCCTCCTTTCAAAGCCAACTTGCCTGCGGCCCGTCCTGGGCTTTTGCCTACAAAAATTCCATAAGGACGAGGATTTCTCCCAGACCAAAGCTGCCCCCTCCTCCAAACCTGGCTGCCATCGGAGGCCCAAACGCGCCCTACAAAATGACATTTGCCAAGTGGGCTCTTGAGTTTGGCTTCTTGCGGAAAAGTGCCTCCTTTCAAAGCCAACTTGCCTAACTATCCTGCGGCCCGTGCTGGGCTTTAGACTACAAAAATTCCATAAGGACGAGGATTTCTCCCAGACCAAAGCTGCCCCCTCCTCCAAACCTGGCTGCCATCAGAGGCCCAAACGCGCCCCACAAAATGACATCTGCATTGAGGGTTCTTGAGTTTGGCTTCTTGGGGAAAAGTGCCTCCTTTCGGAGCCAACTTGCCTAACTTGCCTGCGGCCCGTCCTGGGCTTTTGCCTCCAAAAATTCCAGAAGGACGAGGATTTCTCCCAGGCCAAAGCTGCCCCCTCCTCCAAACCTGGCTGCCATCGGAGGCCCAAACGCGCCCTACAAAATGACATCTGCCAAGTGGGCTCTTGAGTTTGGCTTCCTGGGGAAAAGTGCCTCATTTCGGAGTCAACTTGCCTGCGGCCCTTGCAGGGCTTTTGCCTACAAAAATTCCATAAGGACGAGGATTTCTCCCAGACCAAAGCTGCCCCCTCCTCCAAACCTGGCTGCCATCGGAGGCCCAAACGCGCCCTACAAAATGACACCTGCCAAGTGGGCTCCTGAGTTTGGCTTCTTGTGGAAAGTGCCTCCTTTCAAAGCCAACTTGCCTGCGGCCCGTGCTGGGCATTAGACTACAAAAATTCCATAAGGACGAGGATTTCTCCCAGACCAAATCTGCCCCCTCCTCCAAACCTGGCTGCCATCAGAGGCCCAAATGCGCCCCACAAAATGACATCTGCCATGTGGGCTCTTGAGTTTGGCTTCTTGGGGAAAAGTGCCTCCTCTCGGAGCCAACTTGCCTAACTTGCCTGCAGCCCGTCCTGGGCTTTTGCCTCCAAAAATTCCAGAAGGACGAGGATTTCTCCCAGACCAAAGCTGCCCCCTCCTCCAAACCTGGCTGCCATCGGAGGCCCAAACGCGCCCCACAAAATGACACCTGCATTGAGGGTTCTTGAGTTTGGCTTCTTGGGGAAAAGTGCCTCCTTTCGGAGTCAACTTGCCTGCGGCCCGTCCTGGGCTTTTGCCTCCAAAAATTCCATAAGGACGAGGATTTCTCCCAGACCAAAGCTGCCCCCTCCTCCAAACCTGGCTGCCATCGGAGGCCCAAACGCGCCCTACAAAATGACATTTGCCAAGTGGGCTCTTGAGTTTGGCTTCTTGCGGAAAAGTGCCTCCTTTCAAAGCCAACTTGCCTAACTATCCTGCGGCCCGTGCTGGGCTTTAGACTACAAAAATTCCATAAGGACGAGGATTTCTCCCAGACCAAAGCTGCCCCCTCCTCCAAACCTGGCTGCCATCAGAGGCCCAAACGCGCCCCACAAAATGACATCTGCATTGAGGTTTCTTGAGTTTGGCTTCTTGGGGAAAAGTGCCTCCTTTCGGAGCCAACTTGCCTAACTTGCCTGCGGCCCGTCCTGGGCTTTTGCCTCCAAAAATTCCAGAAGGACGAGGATTTCTCCCAGGCCAAAGCTGCCCCCTCCTCCAAACCTGGCTGCCATCGGAGGCCCAAACGCGCCCTACAAAATGACATCTGCCAAGTGGGCTCTTGAGTTTGGCTTCCTGGGGAAAAGTGCCTCATTTCGGAGTCAACTTGCCTGCGGCCCTTGCAGGGCTTTTGCCTACAAAAATTCCATAAGGACGAGGATTTCTCCCAGACCAAAGCTGCCCCCTCCTCCAAACCTGGCTGCCATCGGAGGCCCAAACGCGCCCTACAAAATGACACCTGCCAAGTGGGCTCCTGAGTTTGGCTTCTTGTGGAAAGTGCCTCCTTTCAAAGCCAACTTGCCTGCGGCCCGTGCTGGGCATTAGACTACAAAAATTCCATAAGGACGAGGATTTCTCCCAGACCAAATCTGCCCCCTCCTCCAAACCTGGCTGCCATCAGAGGCCCAAATGCGCCCCACAAAATGACATCTGCCATGTGGGCTCTTGAGTTTGGCTTCTTGGGGAAAAGTGCCTCCTCTCGGAGCCAACTTGCCTAACTTGCCTGCAGCCCGTCCTGGGCTTTTGCCTCCAAAAATTCCAGAAGGACGAGGATTTCTCCCAGACCAAAGCTGCCCCCTCCTCCAAACCTGGCTGCCATCGGAGGCCCAAACGCGCCCCACAAAATGACACCTGCATTGAGGGTTCTTGAGTTTGGCTTCTTGGGGAAAAGTGCCTCCTTTCGGAGTCAACTTGCCTGCGGCCCGTCCTGGGCTTTTGCCTCCAAAAATTCCATAAGGACGAGGATTTCTCCCAGACCAAAGCTGCCCCCTCCTCCAAACCTGGCTGCCATCGGAGGCCCAAACGTGCCCTACAAAATGACACCTGCCAAGTGGGCTCTTGAGTTTGGCTTCTTGGGTGGAAGTGCCTCCTTTCAAAGCCAACTTGCCTGCGGCCCATCCTGGGCTTTTGCCTACAAAAATTCCATAAGGACGAGGATTTCTCCCAGACCAAAGCTGCCCCCTCCTCCAAACCTGGCTGCCATCGGAGGCCCAAACGCGCCCTACAAAATGACATCTGCCAAGTGGGCTCTTGAGTTTGGCTTCTTGCGGAAAAGTGCCTCCTTTCAAAGCCAACTTGCCTAACTAGCCTGCGGCCCGTGCTGGGCATTAGACTACAAAAATTCCATAAGGACGAGGATTTCTCCCAGACCAAAGCTGCCCCCTCCTCCAAACCTGGCTGCCATCAGAGGCCCAAACGCGCCCCACAAAATGACATCTGCATTGAGGGTTCTTGAGTTTGGCTTCTTGGGGAAAAGTGCCTCCTTTCGGAGCCAACTTGCCTAACTTGCCTGCGGCCCGTCCTGGGCTTTTGCCTCCAAAAATTCCAGAAGGACGAGGATTTCTACCAGGCCAAAGCTGCCCCCTCCTCCAAACCTGGCTGTCATCGGAGGCCCAAACCCGCCCTACAAAATGACATCTGCCAAGTGGGCTCTTGAGTTTGGCTTCTTGGGTGGAAGTACCTCCTTTCAAAGCCAACTTGCCTGCGGCCCGTCCTGGGCTTTTGCCTACAAAAATTCCATAAGGACGAGGATTTCTCCCAGACCAAAGCTGCCCCCTCCTCCAAACCTGGCTGCCATCGGAGGCCCAAACGCGCCCTACAAAATGACATCTGCCAAGTGGGCTCTTGAGTTTGGCTTCTTGGGGAAAAGTGCCTCCTTTCAAAGCCAACTTGCCTAACTAGCCTGCGGCCCGTGCTGGGCTTTAGACTACAAAAATTCCATAAGGACGAGGATTTCTCCCAGACCAAAGCTGCCCCCTCCTCCAAACCTGGCTGCCATCGGAGGCCCAAACGTGCCCTACAAAATGACACCTGCCAAGTGGGCTCTTGAGTTTGGCTTCTTGGGTGGAAGTGCCTCCTTTCAAAGCCAACTTGCCTGCGGCCCGTCCTGGGCTTTTGCCTACAAAAATTCCATAAGGACGAGGATTTCTCCCAGACCAAAGCTGCCCCCTCCTCCAAACCTGGCTGCCATCGGAGGCCCAAACGCGCCCCACAAAATGACATCTGCCAAGTGGGCTCTTGAGTTTGGCTTCTTGGGGAAAAGTGCCTCCTTTCGGAGCCAACTTGCCTAACTTGCCTGCGGCCCGTCCTGGGCTTTTGCCTCCAAAAATTCCAGAAGGACGAGGATTTCTCCCAGGCCAAAGCTGCCCCCTCCTCCAAACCTGGCTGCCATCGGAGGCCCAAACGTGCCCTACAAAATGACACCTGCCAAGTGGGCTCTTGAGTTTGGCTTCTTGGGGAAAAGTGACTCCTTTCAAAGCCAACTTGCCTGCGTCCCGTCCCGGGCTTTTGCCTCCAAAAATTCCATAAGGACGAGGATTTCTCCCAGACCAAAGCTGCCCCCTCCTCCAAACCTGGCTGCCATCGGAGGCCCAAACGCGCCCTACAAAATGACACCTGCCAAGTGGGCTCTTGAGTTTTGGTTCTTGGGGAAAAGTGCTTCCTTTCGGAGCGAAAATGCCTAATTTGCCTGCGGCCCGTCCTGGGCTTTTGAGTACAAAAATTCCAGAAGGACGAGGATTTCTCCCAGACCAAAGCTGCCCCCTCCTCCAAACCTGGCTGCCATCAGAGGCCCAAACGCGCCCTACAAAAGGACATCTGCATTGTGGGTTCTCGAGTTTGGCTTCTTGGGGAAAAGTGCCTCCTTTCAAAGCCAACTTGCCTAACTTGCCTGCGGCCCGTCCTGGGCTTTTGCCTACAACAATTCCATAAGGACAAGGATTTCTCCCAGACCAAAGCTGCCCCCTCCTCCAAACCTGGCTGCCATCGGAGGCCCAAACGCGCCCTACAAAATGACATCTGCCAAGTGGGCTCCTGAGTTTGGCTTCTTGGGGGAAAGTGCCTCATTTCGGAGCCAACTTGCCTGCGGCCCGTGCTGGGCTTTTGCCTACAAAAATTCCATAAGGACGAGGATTTCTCCCAGACCAAAGCTGCCCCCTCCTCCAAACCTGGCTGCCATCGGAGGCCCAAACGTGCCCTACAAAATGACACCTGCCAAGTGGGCTCTTGAGTTTGGCTTCTTGGGTGGAAGTGCCTCCTTTCAAAGCCAACTTGCCTGCGGCCCGTCCTGGGCTTTTGCCTCCAAAAATTCCAGAAGGACGAGGATTTCTCCCAGACCAAAGCTGCCCCCTCCTCCAAACCTGGCTGCCATCGGAGGCCCAAACGTGCCCTACAAAATGACACCTGCCAAGTGGGCTCTTGAGTTTGGCTTCTTGGGTGGAAGTGCCTCCTTTCAAAGCCAACTTGCCTGCGGCCCGTCCTGGGCTTTTGCCTACAAAAATTCCATAAGGACGAGGATTTCTCCCAGACCAAAGCTGCCCCCTCCTCCAAACCTGGCTGCCATCGGAGGCCCAAACGCGCCCCACAAAATGACATCTGCCAAGTGGGCTCTTGAGTTTGGCTTCTTGGGGAAAAGTGCTTCCTTTCGGAGCCAAAATTCCTAACTTGCCTGCGGCCCGTCCTGGGCTTTAGACTACAAAAATTCCAGAAGGACGAGGATTTCTCCCAGACCAAAGCTGCCCCCTCCTCCAAACCTGGCTGCTATCGGAGGCCCAAACGTGCCCTACAAAATGACACCTGCCAAGTGGGCTATTGAGTTTGGCTTCCTGGGGAAAAGTGCCTCCTTTCGGAGTCAACTTGCCTGCGGCCCATGCAGGGCTTTTGCCGACAAAAATTCCATAAGGACGGGGATTTCTCCCAGACCAAAGGTGCCCCCTCCTCCAAACCTGGCTGCCATCGGAGGCCCAAACGCGCCCTACAAAATGACACCTACCAAGTGGGCTCTTGAGTTTGGGTTCTTGGGGAAAAGTGCTTCCTTTCGGAGCCAAAATGCCTAACTTGCCTGCAGCCCGTCCTGGGCTTTTGAGTACAAAAATTCCAGAAGGACGAGGATTTCTCCCAGACCAAAGCTGCCCCCTCCTCCAAACCTGGCTGCCATCAGAGGCCCAAACGCGCCCTACAAAAGGACATCTGCATTGTGGGTTCTTGAGTTTGGCTTCTTGGGGAAAAGTGCCTCCTTTCAAAGCCAACTTGCCTAACTTGCCTGCGGCCCGTCCTGGGCTTTTGCCTACAAAAATTCCAGAAGGACAAGGATTTCTCCCAGACCAAAGCTGCCCCCTCCTCCAAACCTGGCTGCCATCGGAGGCCCAAACGCGCCCTACAAAATGACATCTGCCAAGTGGGCTCTTGAGTTTGGCTTCTTGGGGAAAAGTGCCTCCTTTCGGAGTCAACTTGCCGGCGGCCCATGCAGGGCTTTTGCCTACAAAAATTCCATAAGGACGAGGATTTCTCCCAGACCAAAGCTGCCCCCTCCTCCAAACCTGGCTGCCATCGGAGGCCCAAACGCGCCCTACAAAATGACATCTGCCAAGTGGGCTCTTGAGTTTGGCTTCTTGGGTGGAAGTGCCTCCTTTCAAAGCCAACTTGCCTGCAGCCCGTGCAGGGCTTTTGCCGACAAAAATTCCATAAGGACGAGGATTTCTCCCAGACCAAAGCTGCCCCCTCCTCCAAACCTGGCTGCCATCGGAGGCCCAAACGCGCCCTACAAAATGACATCTGCCAAGTGGGCTCTTGAGTTTGGCTTCTTGGGTGGAAGTACCTCCTTTCAAAGCCAACTTGCCTGCGGCCCGTGCTGGGCTTTTGCCTACAAAAATTCCATAAGGACGAGGATTTCTCCCAGACCAAAGCTGCCCCCTCCTCCAAACCTGGCTGCCATCGGTGGCCCAAACGCGCCCCACAAAATGACATCTGCCAAGTGGGCTCCTGAGTTTGGCTTCTTGGGGGAAAGTGCCTCCTTTCAAAGCCAACTTGCCTGCAGCCCGTGCTGGGCTTTAGACTACAAAAATTCTATAAGGACGAGGATTTCTCCCAGACCAAAGCTGCCCCCTCCTCCAAACCTGGCTGCCATCGGAGGCCCAAACGCGCCCCACAAAATGACATCTGCATTGAGGGTTCTTGAGTTTGGCTTCTTGGGGAAAAGTGCCTCCTTTCGGAGCCAACTTGCCTAACTTGCCTGCGGCCCGTCCTGGGCTTTTGCTACAAAAATTCCATAAGGACGAGGATTTCTCCCAGACCAAAGCTGCCCCCTCCTCCAAACCTGGCTGCCATCGGAGACCCAAACGCGCCCTACAAAATGACATCTGCATTGTGGGTTCTTGAGTTTGGCTTCTTGGGGAAAAGTGCCTCCTTTCAAAGCCAACTTGCCTAACTTGCCTGCGGCCCATTCGGGGTTTTTGCCTCCAAAAATTCCATAAGGACGAGGATTTCTCCCAGACCAAAGCTGCCCCCTCCTCCAAACCTGGCTGTCATCGGAGGCCCAAACGCGCCCTACAAAATGACATCTGCCAAGTGGGCTCTTGAGTTTGGCTTCTTGGGTGGAAGTACCTCTTTTCAAAGCCAACTTGCCTGCGGCCCGTCCTGGGCTTTTGCCTACAAAAATTCCATAAGGACGAGGATTTCTCCCAGACCAAAGCTGCCCCCTCCTCCAAACCTGGCTGCCATCGGAGGCCCAAACGCGCCCTACAAAATGACATCTGCCAAGTGGGCTCTTGAGTTTGGCTTCTTGCGGAAAAGTGCCTCCTTTCAAAGCCAACTTGCCTAACTAGCCTGCGGCCCGTGCTGGGCTTTAGACTACAAAAATTCCATAAGGACGAGGATTTCTCCCAGACCAAAGCTGCCCCCTCCTCCAAACCTGGCTGCCATCGGAGGACCAAACGCGCGCCACAAAATGACACCTGCATTGAGGGTTCTTGAGTTTGGCTTCCTGGGGAAAAGTGCTTCCTTTCGGAGTCAACTTGCCTGCGTCCCATGCAGGGCTTTTGCCTACAAAAATTCCATAAGGACGAGGATTTCTCCCAGACCAAAGCTGCCCCCTCCTCCAAACCTGGCTGCCATCGGAGGCCCAAACGTGCCCTACAAAATGACACCTGCCAAGTGGGCTCTTGAGTTTGGCTTCTTGGGTGGAAGTGCCTCCTTTCAAAGCCAACTTGCCTGCGGCCCGTCCTGGGCTTTTGCCTACAAAAATTCCATAAGGACGAGGATTTCTCCCAGACCAAAGCTGCCCCCTCCTCCAAACCTGGCTGCCATCGGAGGCCCAAACGCGCCCTACAAAATGACATTTGCCAAGTGGGCTCTTGAGTTTGGCTTCTTGGGGAAAAGTGCCTCCTTTCAAAGCCAACTTGCCTAACTATCCTGCGGCCCGTGCTGGGCTTTAGACTACAAAAATTCCATAAGGACGAGGATTTCTCCCAGACCAAAGCTGCCCCCTCCTCCAAACCTGGCTGCCATCAGAGGCCCAAACGCGCCCCACAAAATGACATCTGCCAAGTGGGCTCTTGAGTTTGGCTTCTTGCGGAAAAGTGCCTCCTTTCGGAGTCAACTTGCCTGCGGCCCATTCTGGCCTTTTGCCTACAAAAATTCCATAAGGACGAGGATTTCTCCCAGACCAAAGCTGCCCCCTCCTCCAAACCTGGCTGCCATCGGAGGCCCAAACGCGCCCTACAAAATGACACCTGCCAAGTGGGCTCTTGAGTTTGGCTTCTTGGGGGAAAGTGCCTCCTTTCAAAGCCAACTTGCCTGCGGCCCGTCCTGGGCTTTTGAGTACACAAATTCCATAAGGACGAGGATTTCTCCCAGACCAAAGCTGCCCCCTCCTCCAAACCTGGCTGCCATCGGAGGCCCAAACGCGCCCTACAAAATGACATCTGCCAAGTGGGCTCTTGAGTTTGGCTTCTTGGGGAAAAGTGCTTCCTTTCGGAGCCAAAATTCCTAACTTGCCTGCGGCCCGTCCTGGGCTTTAGACTACAAAAATTCCAGAAGGACGAGGATTTCTCCCAGACCAAAGCTGCCCCCTCCTCCAAACCTGGCTGCCATCGGAGGCCCAAACGCGCCCCACAAAATGACACCTGCATTGAGGGTTCTTGAGTTTGGCTTCCTGGGGAAAAGTGCCTCCTTTCGGAGTCAACTTGCCTGCGGCCCATGCAGGGCTTTTGCCTACAAAAATTCCATAAGGACGAGGATTTCTCCCAGACCAAAGCTGCCCCCTCCTCCAAACCTGGCTGCCATCGGAGGCCCAAACGTGCCCTACAAAATGACACCTGCCAAGTGGGCTCTTGAGTTTGGCTTCTTGGGTGGAAGTGCCTCCTTTCAAAGCCAACTTGCCTGCGGCCCGTCCTGGGCTTTTGCCTACAAAAATTCCATAAGGACGAGGATTTCTCCCAGACCAAAGCTGCCCCCTCCTCCAAACCTGGCTGCCATCGGAGGCCCAAACGCGCCCTACAAAATGACATCTGCCAAGTGGGCTCTTGAGTTTGGCTCTCTGGGGAAAAGTGCCTCCTTTCGGAGTCAACTTGCCTGCGGCCCATGCAGGGCTTTTGCCTACAAAAATTCCATAAGGACGAGGATTTCTCCCAGACCAAAGCTGCCCCCTCCTCCAAACCTGGCTGTCATCGGAGGCCCAAACGCGCCCTACAAAATGACATCTGCCAAGTGGGCTCTTGAGTTTGGCTTCTTGGGTGGAAGTACCTCCTTTCAAAGCCAACTTGCCTGCGGCCCGTCCTGGGCTTTTGCCTACAAAAATTCCAGAAGGACGAGGATTTCTCCCAGACCAAAGCTGCCCCCTCCTCCAAACCTGGCTGCCATCGGAGGCCCAAACGCGCCCTACAAAATGACATCTGCCAAGTGGGCTCTTGAGTTTGGCTTCTTGGGGAAAAGTGCCTCCTTTCAAAGCCAACTTGCCTAACTAGCCTGCGGCCCGTGCTGGGCTTTAGACTACAAAAATTCCATAAGGACGAGGATTTCTCCCAGACCAAAGCTGCCCCCTCCTCCAAACCTGGCTGCCATCGGAGGACCAAACGCGCCCCACAAAATGACACCTGCATTGAGGGTTCTTGAGTTTGGCTTCCTGAGGAAAAGTGCCTCCTTTCGGAGTCAACTTGCCTGCGGCCCGTCCTGGGCTTTTGCCTCCAAAAATTCCAGAAGGACGAGGATTTCTCCCAGACCAAAGCTGCCCCCTCCTCCAAACCTGGCTGCCATCGGAGGCCCAAACGTGCCCTACAAAATGACACCTGCCAAGTGGGCTCTTGAGTTTGGCTTCTTGGGTGGAAGTGCCTCCTTTCAAAGCCAACTTGCCTGCGGCCCGTCCTGGGCTTTTGCCTACAAAAATTCCAGAAGGACGAGGATTTCTCCCAGACCAAAGCTGCCCCCTCCTCCAAACCTGGCTGCCATCGGAGGCCCAAACGCGCCCTACAAAATGACATTTGCCAAGTGGGTTCTTGAGTTTGGCTTCTTGGGGAAAAGTGCCTCCTTTCAAAGCCAACTTGCCTAACTATCCTGCGGCCCGTGCTGGGCTTTAGACTACAAAAATTCCATAAGGACGAGGATTTCTCCCAGACCAAAGCTGCCCCCTCCTCCAAACCTGGCTGCCATCAGAGGCCCAAACGCGCCCCACAAAATGACATCTGCATTGAGGGTTCTTGAGTTTGGCTTCTTGGGGAAAAGTGCCTCCTTTCGGAGCCAACTTGCCTAACTTGCCTGCGGCCCGTCCTGGGCTTTTGCCTACAAAAATTCCAGAAGGACGAGGATTTCTCCCAGGCCAAAGCTGCCCCCTCCTCCAAACCTGGCTGCCATCGGAGGCCCAAACGCGCCCTACAAAATGACATCTGCCAAGTGGGCTCTTGAGTTTGGCTTCTTGGGTGGAAGTACCTCCTTTCAAAGCCAACTTGCCTGCGGCCCGTCCTGGGCTTTTGCCTACAAAAATTCCATAAGGACGAGGATTTCTCCCAGACCAAAGCTGCCCCCTCCTCCAAACCTGGCTGCCATCGGAGGCCCAAACGCGCCCTACAAAATGACATCTGCCAAGTGGGCTCTTGAGTTTGGCTTCTTGCGGAAAAGTGCCTCCTTTCAAAGCCAACTTGCCTAACTAGCCTGCGGCCCGTGCTGGGCTTTAGACTACAAAAATTCCATAAGGACGAGGATTTCTCCCAGACCAAAGCTGCTCCCTCCTCCAAACCTGGCTGCCATTGGAGGACCAAACGCGCGCCACAAAATGACACCTGCATTGAGGGTTCTTGAGTTTGGCTTCCTGGGGAAAAGTGCTTCCTTTCGGAGTCAACTTGCCTGCGTCCCATGCAGGGCTTTTGCCTCCAAAAATTCCAGAAGGACGAGGATTTCTCCCAGACCAAAGCTGCCCCCTCCTCCAAACCTGGCTGCCATCGGAGGCCCAAACGTGCCCTACAAAATGACACCTGCCAAGTGGGCTCTTGAGTTTGGCTTCTTGGGTGGAAGTGCCTCCTTTCAAAGCCAACTTGCCTGCGGCCCGTCCTGGGCTTTTGCCTACAAAAATTCCATAAGGACGAGGATTTCTCCCAGACCAAAGCTGCCCCCTCCTCCAAACCTGGCTGCCATCGGAGGCCCAAACGCGCCCTACAAAATGACATTTGCCAAGTGGGCTCTTGAGTTTGGCTTCTTGCGGAAAAGTGCCTCCTTTCAAAGCCAACTTGCCTAACTATCCTGCGGCCCGTGCTGGGCTTTAGACTACAAAAATTCCATAAGGACGAGGATTTCTCCCAGACCAAAGCTGCCCCCTCCTCCAAACCTGGCTGCCATCAGAGGCCCAAAGGCGCCCCACAAAATGACATCTGCCAAGTGGGCTCTTGAGTTTGGCTTCCTGGGGAAAAGTGCCTCCTTTCGGAGTCAACTTGCCTGCGGCCCATTCTGGGCTTTTGCCTACAAAAATTCCATAAGGACGAGGATTTCTCCCAGACCAAAGCTGCCCCCTCCTCCAAACCTGGCTGCCATCGGAGGCCCAAACGCGCCCTACAAAATGACACCTGCCAAGTGGGCTCTTGAGTTTGGCTTCTTGGGGGAAAGTGCCTCCTTTCAAAGCCAACTTGCCTGCGGCCCGTCCTGGGCTTTTGAGTACACAAATTCCATAAGGACGAGGATTTCTCCCAGACCAAAGCTGCCCCCTCCTCCAAACCTGGCTGCCATCGGAGGCCCAAACGCGCCCTACAAAATGACATCTGCCAAGTGGGCTCTTGAGTTTGGCTTCTTGGGGAAGAGTGCTTCCTTTCGGAGCCAAAATTCCTAACTTGCCTGCGGCCCGTCCTGGGCTTTAGACTACAAAAATTCCAGAAGGACGAGGATTTCTCCCAGACCAAAGCTGCCCCCTCCTCCAAACCTGGCTGCCATCGGAGGCCCAAACGCGCCCCACAAAATGACACCTGCATTGAGGGTTCTTGAGTTTGGCTTCCTGGGGAAAAGTGCCTCCTTTCGGAGTCAACTTGCCTGCGGCCCATGCAGGGCTTTTGCCTACAAAAATTCCATAAGGACGAGGATTTCTCCCAGACCAAAGCTGCCCCCTCCTCCAAACCTGGCTGCCATCGGAGGCCCAAACGTGCCCTACAAAATGACACCTGCCAAGTGGGCTCTTGAGTTTGGCTTCTTGGGTGGAAGTGCCTCCTTTCAAAGCCAACTTGCCTGCGGCCCGTCCTGGGCTTTTGCCTCCAAAAATTCCATAAGGACGAGGATTTCTCCCAGACCAAAGCTGCCCCCTCCTCCAAACCTGGCTGCCATCGGAGGCCCAAACGCGCCCTACAAAATGACATCTGCCAAGTGGGCTCCTGAGTTTGGCTCTCTGGGGAAAAGTGCCTCCTTTCGGAGTCAACTTGCCTGCGGCCCATGCAGGGCTTTTGCCTACAAAAATTCCATAAGGACGAGGATTTCTCCCAGACCAAAGCTGCCCCCTCCTCCAAACCTGGCTGTCATCGGAGGCCCAAACGCGCCCTACAAAATGACATCTGCCAAGTGGGCTCCTGAGTTTGGCTTCTTGGGTGGAAGTACCTCCTTTCAAAGCCAACTTGCCTGCGGCCCGTCCTGGGCTTTTGCCTACAAAAATTCCATAAGGACGAGGATTTCTCCCAGACCAAAGCTGCCCCCTCCTCCAAACCTGGCTGCCATCGGAGGCCCAAACGCGCCCTACAAAATGACATCTGCCAAGTGGGCTCTTGATTTTGGCTTCTTGGGGAAAAGTGCCTCCTTTCAAAGCCAACTTGCCTAACTAGCCTGCGGCCCGTGCTGGGCTTTAGACTACAAAAATTCCATAAGGACGAGGATTTCTCCCAGACCAAAGCTGCCCCCTCCTCCAAACCTGGCTGCCATCGGAGGACCAAACGCGCCCCACAAAATGACACCTGCATTGAGGGTTCTTGAGTTTGGCTTCCTGAGGAAAAGTGCCTCCTTTCGGAGTCAACTTGCCTGCGGCCCGTCCTGGGCTTTTGCCTCCAAAAATTCCAGAAGGACGAGGATTTCTCCCAGACCAAAGCTGCCCCCTCCTCCAAACCTGGCTGCCATCGGAGGCCCAAACGTGCCCTACAAAATGACACCTGCCAAGTGGGCTCTTGAGTTTGGCTTCTTGGGTGGAAGTGCCTCCTTTCAAAGCCAACTTGCCTGCGGCCCGTCCTGGGCTTTTGCCTACAAAAATTCCATAAGGACGAGGATTTCTCCCAGACCAAAGCTGCCCCCTCCTGCAAACCTGGCTGCCATCGGAGGCCCAAACGCGCCCTACAAAATGACATTTGCCAAGTGGGCTCTTGAGTTTGGCTTCTTGCGGAAAAGTGCCTCCTTTCAAAGCCAACTTGCCTAACTATCCTGCGGCCCGTGCTGGGCTTTAGACTACAAAAATTCCATAAGGACGAGGATTTCTCCCAGACCAAAGCTGCCCCCTCCTCCAAACCTGGCTGCCATCAGAGGCCCAAACGCGCCCCACAAAATGACATCTGCATTGAGGGTTCTTGAGTTTGGCTTCTTGGGGAAAAGTGCCTCCTTTCGGAGCCAACTTGCCTAACTTGCCTGCGGCCCGTCCTGGGCTTTTGCCTCCAAAAATTCCAGAAGGACGAGGATTTCTCCCAGGCCAAAGCTGCCCCCTCCTCCAAACCTGGCTGCCATCGGAGGCCCAAACGCGCCCTACAAAATGACATCTGCCAAGTGGGCTCTTGAGTTTGGCTTCCTGGGGAAAAGTGCCTCATTTCGGAGTCAACTTGCCTGCGGCCCATGCAGGGCTTTTGCCTACAAAAATTCCATAAGGACGAGGATTTCTCCCAGACCAAAGCTGCCCCCTCCTCCAAACCTGGCTGCCATCGGAGGCCCAAACGCGCCCTACAAAATGACACCTGCCAAGTGGGCTCTTGAGTTTGGCTTCTTGGGGGAAAGTGCCTCCTTTCAAAGCCAACTTGCCTGCGGCCCCTCCTGGGCTTTTGAGTACACAAATTCCATAAGGACGAGGATTTCTCCCAGACCAAAGCTGCCCCCTCCTCCAAACCTGGCTGCCATCGGAGGCCCAAACGCGCCCTACAAAATGACACCTGCCAAGTGGGCTCTTGAGTTTGGCTTCTTGGGGAAAAGTGCTTCCTTTCGGAGCCAAAATTCCTAACTTGCCTGCGGCCCGTCCTGGGCTTTAGACTACAAAAATTCCAGAAGGACGAGGATTTCTCCCAGACCAAAGCTGCCCCCTCCTCCAAACCTGGCTGCCATCGGAGGCCCAAACGCGCCCCACAAAATGACACCTGCATTGAGGGTTCTTGAGTTTGGCTTCCTGGGGAAAAGTGCCTCCTTTCGGAGTCAACTTGCCTGCGGCCCATGCAGGGCTTTTGCCGACAAAAATTCCATAAGGACGAGGATTTCTCCCAGACCAAAGCTGCCCCCTCCTCCAAACCTGGCTGCCATCGGAGGCCCAAACGTGCCCTACAAAATGACACCTGCCAAGTGGGCTCTTGAGTTTGGCTTCTTGGGTCGAAGTGCCTCCTTTCAAAGCCAACTAGCCTGCGGCCCGTGCTGGGCTTTTGCCTACAAAAATTCCATAAGGACGGGGATTTCTCCCAGACCAAAGCTGCCCCCTCCTCCAAACCTGGCTGCCATCGGAGGCCCAAACGCGCCCTACAAAATGACATCTGCCAAGTGGGCTCCTGAGTTTGGCTTCTTGGGGGAAAGTGCCTCCTTTCAAAGCCAACTTGCCTGCGGCCCGTGCTGGGCATTAGACTACAAAAATTCCATAAGGACGAGGATTTCTCCCAGACCAAAGCTGCCCCCTCCTCCAAACCTGGCTGCCATCAGAGGCCCAAACGCGCCCCACAAAATGACATCTGCCAAGTGGGCTCTTGAGTTTGGCTTCTTGGGGAAAAGTGCCTCCTTTCGGAGTCAACTTGCCTAACTTGCCTGCGGCCCGTCCTGGGCTTTTGCCTCCAAAAATTCCAGAAGGACGAGGATTTCTCCCAGACCAAAGCTGCCCCCTCCTCCAAACCTGGCTGCCATCGGAGGCCCAAACGTGCCCTACAAAATGACACCTGCCAAGTGGGCTCTTGAGTTTGGCTTCTTGGGTGGAAGTGCCTCCTTTCAAAGCCAACTTGCCTGCGGCCCGTCCTGGGCTTTTGCCTACAAAAATTCCATAAGGACGAGGATTTCTCCCAGGCCAAAGCTGCCCCCTCCTCCAAACCTGGCTGCCATCGGAGGCCCAAACGCGCCCTACAAAATGACATCTGCCAAGTGGGCTCTTGAGTTTGGCTTCTTGCGGAAAAGTGCCTCCTTTCAAAGCCAACTTGCCTAACTATCCTGCGGCCCGTGCTGGGCTTTAGACTACAAAAATTCCATAAGGACGAGGATTTCTCCCAGACCAAAGCTGCCCCCTCCTCCAAACCTGGCTGCCATCAGAGGCCCAAACGCGCCCCACAAAATGACATCTGCATTGAGGGTTCTTGAGTTTGGCTTCTTGGGGAAAAGTGCCTCCTTTCGGAGCCAACTTGCCTAACTTGCCTGCGGCCCGTCCTGGGCTTTTGCCTCCAAAAATTCCAGAAGGACGAGGATTTCTCCCAGGCCAAACCTGCCCCCTCCTCCAAACCTGGCTGCCATCGGAGGCCCAAACGTGCCCTACAAAATGACATCTGCCAAGTGGGCTCTTGAGTTTGGCTTCTTGGGGAAAAGTCACTCCTTTCAAAACCAACTTGCCTGTGTCCCGTCCCGGGCTTTTGCTACAAAAATTCCATAAGGACGAGGATTCCTCCCAGACCAAAGCTGCCCCCTCCTCCAAACCTGGCTGCCATCGGAGGCCCAAATGCGCCCTACAAAATGACATCTGCCAAGTGGGCTCTTGAGTTTGGCTTCGTGGGGAAAAGTGCTTCCTTTCGGAGCCAAAATTCCTAACTTGCCTGCGGCCCGTCCTGGGCTTTAGACTACAAAAATTCCATAAGGACGAGGATTTCTCCCAGACCAAAGCTGCACCCTCCTCCAAACCTGGCTGCCATCGGAGGCCCAAACGCGCCCCACAAAATGACACCTGCATTGAGGGTTCTTGAGTTTGGCTTCCTGGGGAAAAGTGCGTCCTTTCGGAGTCAACTTGCCTGCGGCCCATGCAGGGCTTTTGCCTACAAAAATTTCATAAGGACGAGGATTTCTCCCAGACCAAAGCTGCCCCCTCCTCCAAACCTGGCTGCCATCGGAGGCCCAAACGCGCCCCACAAAATGACACCTGCATTGAGGGTTCTTGAGTTTGGCTTCCTGGGGAAAAGTGCCTCCTTTCGGAGTCAACTTGCCGGCGGCCCATGCAGGGCTTTTGCCTACAAAAATTCCATAAGGACGAGGATTTCTCCCAGACCAAAGCTGCCCCCTCCTCCAAACCTGGCTGCCATCGGAGGCCCAAACGTGCCCTACAAAATGACACCTGCCAAGTGGGCTCTTGAGTTTGGCTTCTTGGGTGGAAGTGCCTCCTTTCAAAGCCAACTTGCCTGCGGCCCGTCCTGGGCTTTTGCCTACAAAAATTCCATAAGGACGAGGATTTCTCCCAGACCAAAGCTGCCCCCTCCTCCAAACCTGGCTGCCATCGGAGGCCCAAACGCGCCCTACAAAATGACATCTGCCAAGTGGGCTCTTGAGTTTGGCTTCTTGCGGAAAAGTGCCTCCTTTCAAAGCCAACTTGCCTAACTAGCCTGCGGCCCGTGCTGGGCATTAGACTACAAAAATTCCATAAGGACGAGGATTTCTCCCAGACCAAAGCTGCCCCCTCCTCCAAACCTGGCTGCCATCGGAGGCCCAAACGCGCCCCACAAAATGACACCTGCATTGAGGGTTCTTGAGTTTGGCTTCCTGGGGAAAAGTGCCTCCTTTCGGAGTCAACTTGCCTAACTTGCCTGCGGCCCATGCGGGGTTTTTGCCTACAAAAATTCCATAAGGACGAGGAATTCTCCCAGACCAAAGCTGCCCCCTCCTCCAAACCTGGCTGCCATCGGAGGCCCAAACGCGCCCTACAAAATGACACCTGCCAAGTGGGCTCTTGAGTTTGGCTTCTTGGGGAAAAGTGACTCCTTTCAAAACCAACTTGCCTGCGTCCCGTCCCGGGCTTTTGCTACAAAAATTCCATAAGGACGAGGATTCCTCCCAGACCAAAGCTGCCCCCTCCTCCAAACCTGGCTGCCATCGGAGGCCCAAACGCGCCCTACAAAATGACATCTGCCAAGTGGGCTCTTGAGTTTGGCTTTCTGGGGAAAAGTGCCTCCTTTCGGAGTCAACTTGCCTGTGGCCCATGCAGGGCTTTTGCCTACAAAAATTCCATAAGGACGAGGATTTCTCCCAGACCAAAGCTGCCCCCTCCTCCAAACCTGGCTGCCATCGGAGGCCCAAACGCGCCCTACAAAATGACATCTGCCAAGTGGGCTCTTGAGTTTGGCTTCTTGGGTGGAAGTACCTCCTATCAAAGCCAACATGCCTGCGGCCCGTCCTGGGCTTTTGCCTCCAAAAATTCCATAAGGACGAGGATTTCTCCCAGACCAAAGCTGCCCCCTCCTCCAAACCTGGCTGCCATCGGAGGCCCAAACGCGCCCTACAAAATGACATCTGCCAAGTGGGCTCTTGAGTTTGGCTTCTTGGGGAAAAGTGCCTCCTTTCAAAGCCAACTTGCCTAACTAGCCTGCGGCCCGTGCTGGGCTTTAGACTACAAAAATTCCATAAGGACGAGGATTTCTCCCAGACCAAAGCTGCCCCCTCCTCCAAACCTGGCTGCCATCGGAGGCCCAAACGCGCCCCACAAAATGACACCTGCATTGAGGGTTCTTGAGTTTGGCTTCCTGGGGAAAAGTGCCTCCTTTCGGAGTCAACTTGCCTGCGGCCCATGCAGGGCTTTTGCCTACAAAAATTCCAGAAGGACGAGGATTTCTCCCAGGCCAAAGCTGCCCCCTCCTCCAAACCTGGCTGCCATCGAAGGCCCAAACGTGCCCTACAAAATGACATCTGCCAAGTGGGCTCTTGAGTTTGGCTTCTTGGGTGGAAGTGCCTCCTTTCAAAGCCAACTTGCCTGCGGCCCGTCCTGGGCTTTTGCCTACAAAAATTCCATAAGGACGAGGATTTCTCCCAGACCAAAGCTGCCCCCTCCTCCAAACCTGGCTGCCATCGGAGGCCCAAACGCGCCCTACAAAATGACATCTGCCAAGTGGGCTCTTGAGTTTGGCTTCTTGCGGAAAAGTGCCTCCTTTCAAAGCCAACTTGCCTAACTTGCCTGCGGGCCGTCCTGGGCTTTTGCCTACAAAAATTCCATAAGGACAAGGATTTCTCCCAGACCAAAGCTGCCCCCTCCTCCAAACCTGGCTGCCATCGGAGGCCCAAACGCGCCCTACAAAATGACATCTGCCAAGTGGGCTCTTGAGTTTGGCTTCTTGGGGAAAAGTGCCTGCTTTCGGAGTCAACTTGCCTGCGGCCCATTCTGGGCTTTTGCCTACAAAAATTCCAGAAGGACGAGGATTTCTCCCAGACCAAAGCTGCCCCCTCCTCCAAACCTGGCTGCCATCGGAGGCCCAAACGTGCCCTACAAAATGACACCTGCCAAGTGGGCTCTTGAGTTTGGCTTCTTGCGGAAAAGTGCGTCCTTTCAAAGCCAACTTGCCTGCGGCCCGTCCTGGGCTTTTGCCTACAAAAATTCCATAAGGACGAGGATTTCTCCCAGACCAAAGCTGCCCCCTCCTCCAAACCTGGCTGCCATCGGAGGCCCAAACGCGCCCTACAAAATGACATTTGCCAAGTGGGCTCTTGAGTTTGGCTTCTTGCGGAAAAGTGCCTCCTTTCAAAGCCAACTTGCCTAACTATCCTGCGGCCCGTGCTGGGCTTTAGACTACAAAAATTCCATAAGGACGAGGATTTCTCCCAGGCCAAAGCTGCCCCCTCCTCCAAACCTGGCTGCCATCAGAGGCCCAAACGCGCCCCACAAAATGACATCTGCATTGAGGGTTCTTGAGTTTGGCTTCTTGGGGAAAAGTGCCTCCTTTCGGAGCCAACTTGCCTAACTTGCCTGCGGCCCGTCCTGGGCTTTTGCCTCCAAAAATTCCAGAAGGACGAGGATTTCTCCCAGGCCAAAGCTGCCCCCTCCTCCAAACCTGGCTGCCATCAGAGGCCCAAACGCGCCCTACAAAAGGACATCTGCATTGTGGGTTCTTGAGTTTGGCTTCTTGGGGAAAAGTGCCTCCTTTCAAAGCCAACTTGCCTGTGGCCCATGCAGGGCTTTTGCCTACAAAAATTCCATAAGGACGAGGATTTCTCCCAGACCAAAGCTGCCCCCTCCTCCAAACCTGGCTGCCATCGGAGGCCCAAACGCGCCCTACAAAATGACATCTGCCAAGTGGGCTCTTGAGTTTGGCTTCTTGGGTGGAAGTACCTCCTATCAAAGCCAACATGCCTGCGGCCCGTCCTGGGCTTTTGCCTCCAAAAATTCCATAAGGACGAGGATTTCTCCCAGACCAAAGCTGCCCCCTCCTCCAAACCTGGCTGCCATCGGAGGCCCAAACGCGCCCTACAAAATGACATCTGCCAAGTGGGCTCTTGAGTTTGGCTTCTTGGGGAAAAGTGCCTCCTTTCAAAGCCAACTTGCCTAACTAGCCTGCGGCCCGTGCTGGGCTTTAGACTACAAAAATTCCATAAGGACGAGGATTTCTCCCAGACCAAAGCTGCCCCCTCCTCCAAACCTGGCTGCCATCGGAGGCCCAAACGCGCCCCACAAAATGACACCTGCATTGAGGGTTCTTGAGTTTGGCTTCCTGGGGAAAAGTGCCTCCTTTCGGAGTCAACTTGCCTGCGGCCCATGCAGGGCTTTTGCCTACAAAAATTCCAGAAGGACGAGGATTTCTCCCAGACCAAAGCTGCCCCCTCCTCCAAACCTGGCTGCCATCGAAGGCCCAAACGTGCCCTACAAAATGACATCTGCCAAGTGGGCTCTTGAGTTTGGCTTCTTGGGTGGAAGTGCCTCCTTTCAAAGCCAACTTGCCTGCGGCCCGTCCTGGGCTTTTGCCTACAAAAATTCCATAAGGACGAGGATTTCTCCCAGACCAAAGCTGCCCCCTCCTCCAAACCTGGCTGCCATCGGAGGCCCAAACGCGCCCTACAAAATGACATCTGCCAAGTGGGCTCTTGAGTTTGGCTTCTTGCGGAAAAGTGCCTCCTTTCAAAGCCAACTTGCCTAACTAGCCTGCGGCCCGTGCTGGGCTTTAGACTACAAAAATTCCATAAGGACGAGGATTTCTCCCAGACCAAAGCTGCCCCCTCCTCCAAACCTGGCTGCCATCAGAGGCCCGAACGCGCCCCACAAAATGACATCTGCATTGAGGGTTCTTAATTTGGCTTCTTGCGGAAAAGTGCCTCCTTTCAAAGCCAACTTGCCTAACGTGCCTGCGGCCCATGCAGGGCTTTTGCCGACAAAAATTCCATAAGGACGAGGATTTCTCCCAGACCAAAGCTGCCCCCTCCTCCAAACCTGGCTGCCATCGGAGGCCCAAACGCGCCCTACAAAATGACACCTGCCAAGTGGGCTCTTGAGTTTGGCTTCTTGGGGGAAAGTGCCTCCTTTCAAAGCCAACTTGCCTGCGGCCCGTCCTGGGCTTTTGAGTACAAAAATTCCATAAGGACGAGGATTTCTCCCAGACCAAAGCTGCCCCCTCCTCCAAACCTGGCTGCCATCGGAGGCCCAAACGCGCCCTACAAAATGACATCTGCCAAGTGGGCTCTTGAGTTTGGGTTCTTGGGGAACAGTGCTTCCTTTCGGAGCCAAAATGCCTAACTTGCCTGCGGCCAGTCCTGGGCTTTTGAGTACAAAAATTCCAGAAGGACGAGGATTTCTCCCAGACCAAAGCTGCCCCCTCCTCCAAACCTGGCTGCCATCGGAGGCCCAAACGCGCCCTACAAAATGACATCTGCCAAGTGGGCTCTTGAGTTTGGCTTCCTGAGGAAAAGTGACTCCTTTCAAAGCCAACTTGCCTAACTTGCCTGCGGGCCGTCCTGGGCTTTTGCCTACAAAAATTCCATAAGGACAAGGATTTCTCCCAGACCAAAGCTGCCCCCTCCTCCAAACCTGGCTGCCATCGGAGGCCCAAACGCGCCCTACAAAATGACATCTGCCAAGTGGGCTCTTGAGTTTGGCTTCTTGGGGAAAAGTGCCTGCTTTCGGAGTCAACTTGCCTGCGGCCCATTCTGGGCTTTTGCCTACAAAAATTCCAGAAGGACGAGGATTTCTCCCAGACCAAAGCTGCCCCCTCCTCCAAACCTGGCTGCCATCGGAGGCCCAAACGTGCCCTACAAAATGACACCTGCCAAGTGGGCTCTTGAGTTTGGCTTCTTGGGGAAAAGTGCGTCCTTTCAAAGCCAACTTGCCTGCGGCCCGTCCTGGGCTTTTGCCTACAAAAATTCCATAAGGACGAGGATTTCTCCCAGACCAAAGCTGCCCCCTCCTCCAAACCTGGCTGCCATCGGAGGCCCAAACGCGCCCTACAAAATGACATTTGCCAAGTGGGCTCTTGAGTTTGGCTTCTTGCGGAAAAGTGCCTCCTTTCAAAGCCAACTTGCCTAACTATCCTGCGGCCCGTGCTGGGCTTTAGACTACAAAAATTCCATAAGGACGAGGATTTCTCCCAGGCCAAAGCTGCCCCCTCCTCCAAACCTGGCTGCCATCAGAGGCCCAAACGCGCCCCACAAAATGACATCTGCATTGAGGGTTCTTGAGTTTGGCTTCTTGGGGAAAAGTGCCTCCTTTCGGAGCCAACTTGCCTAACTTGCCTGCGGCCCGTCCTGGGCTTTTGCCTCCAAAAATTCCAGAAGGACGAGGATTTCTCCCAGGCCAAAGCTGCCCCCTCCTCCAAACCTGGCTGCCATCAGAGGCCCAAACGCGCCCTACAAAAGGACATCTGCATTGTGGGTTCTTGAGTTTGGCTTCTTGGGGAAAAGTGCCTCCTTTCAAAGCCAACTTGCCTAACTTGCCTGCGGCCCGTCCTGGGCTTTTGCCTACAAAAATTCCAGAAGGACAAGGATTTCTCCCAGACCAAAGCTGCCCCCTCCTCCAAACCTGGCTGCCATCGGAGGCCCAAACGCGCCCTACAAAATGACATCTGCCAAGTGGGCTCTTGAGTTTGGCTTCTTGGGGAAAAGTGCCTCCTTTCGGAGTCAACTTGCCGGCGGCCCATGCAGGGCTTTTGCCTACAAAAATTCCATAAGGACGAGGATTTCTCCCAGACCAAAGCTGCCCCCTCCTCCAAACCTGGCTGCCATCGGAGGCCCAAACACGCCCTACAAAATGACATCTGCCAAGTGGGCTCTTGAGTTTGGCTTCTTGGGTGGAAGTGCCTCCTTTCAAAGCCAACTTGCCTGCAGCCCGTGCAGGGCTTTTGCCTCCAAAAATTCCATAAGGACGAGGATTTCTCCCAGACCAAAGCTGCCCCCTCCTCCAAACCTGGCTGCCATCGGAGGCCCAAACGCGCCCTACAAAATGACATCTGCCAAGTGGGCTCTTGAGTTTGGCTTATTGGGTGGAAGTACCTCCTTTCAAAACCAACTTGCCTGCGGCCCGTGCTGGGCTTTTGCCTACAAAAATTCCATAAGGACGAGGATTTCTCCCAGACCAAAGCTGCCCCCTCCTCCAAACCTGGCTGCCATCGGTGGCCCAAACGCGCCCCACAAAATGACATCTGCCAAGTGGGCTCCTGAGTTTGGCTTCTTGGGGGAAAGTGCCTCCTTTCAAAGCCAACTTGCCTGCAGCCCGTGCTGGGCTTTAGACTACAAAAATTCTATAAGGACGAGGATTTCTCCCAGACCAAAGCTGCCCCCTCCTCCAAACCTGGCTGCCATCGGAGGCCCAAACGCGCCCCACAAAATGACATCTGCATTGAGGGTTCTTGAGTTTGGCTTCTTGGGGAAAAGTGCCTCCTTTCGGAGCCAACTTGCCTAACTTGCCTGCGGCCCCTCCTGGGCTTTTGAGTACAAAAATTCCATAAGGACGAGGATTTCTCCCAGACCAAAGCTGCCCCCTCCTCCAAACCTGGCTGCCATCGGAGACCCAAACGCGCCCTACAAAATGACATCTGCATTGTGGGTTCTTGAGTTTGGCTTCTTGGGGAAAAGTGCCTCCTTTCAAAGCCAACTTGCCTAACTTGCCTGCGGCCCATGCGGGGTTTTTGCCTACAAAAATTCCATAAGGACGAGGATTTCTCCCAGACCAAAGCTGCCCCCTCCTCCAAACCTGGCTGTCATCGGAGGCCCAAACGCGCCCTACAAAATGACATCTGCCAAGTGGGCTCTTGAGTTTGGCTTCTTGGGTGGAAGTACCTCCTTTCAAAGCCAACTTGCCTGCGGCCCGTCCTGGGCTTTGCCTACAAAAATTCCATAAGGACGAGGATTTCTCCCAGACCAAAGCTGCCCCCTCCTCCAAACCTGGCTGCCATCGGAGGCCCAAACGCGCCCTACAAAATGACATCTGCCAAGTGGGCTCTTGAGTTTGGCTTCTTGCGGAAAAGTGCCTCCTTTCAAAGCCAACTTGCCTAACTAGCCTGCGGCCCGTGCAGGGCTTTTGCCTACAAAAATTCCATAAGGACGAGGATTTCTCCCAGACCAAAGCTGCCCCCTCCTCCAAACCTGGCTGCCATCGGAGGACCAAACGCGCGCCACAAAATGTCACCTGCATTGAGGGTTCTTGAGTTTGGCTTCCTGGGGAAAAGTGCTTCCTTTCGGAGTCAACTTGCCTGCGTCCCATGCAGGGCTTTTGCCTACAAAAATTCCAGAAGGACGAGGATTTCTCCCAGATCAAAGCTGCCCCCTCCTCCAAACCTGGCTGCCATCGGAGGCCCAAACGTGCCCTACAAAATGACACCTGCCAAGTGGGCTCTTGAGTTTGGCTTCTTGGGGAAAAGTGCCTCCTTTCAAAGCCAACTTGCCTAACTATCCTGCGGCCCGTGCTGGGCTTTAGACTACAAAAATTCCATAAGGACGAGGATTTCTCCCAGACCAAAGCTGGCCCCTCCTCCAAACCTGGCTGCCATCAGAGGCCCAAACGCGCCCCACAAAATGACATCTGCCAAGTGGGCTCTTGAGTTTGGCTTCCTGGGGAAAAGTGCCTCCTTTCGGAGTCAACTTGCCTGCGGCCCATGCAGGGCTTTTGCCTACAAAAATTCCATAAGGACGAGGATTTCTCCCAGACCAAAGCTGCCCCCTCCTCCAAACCTGGCTGCCATTGGAGGCCCAAACGCGCCCTACAAAATGACACCTGCCAAGTGGGCTCTTGAGTTTGGCTTCTTGGGGGAAAGTGCCTCCTTTCAAAGCCAACTTGCCTGCGGCCCGTCCTGGGCTTTTGAGTACACAAATTCCATAAGGACGAGGATTTCTCCCAGACCAAAGCTGCCCCCTCCTCCAAACCTGGCTGCCATCGGAGGCCCAAACGCGCCCTACAAAATGACATCTGCCAAGTGGACTCTTGAGTTTGGCTTCTTGGGGAAAAGTGCTTCCTTTCGGAGCCAAAATTCCTAACTTGCCTGCGGCCCGTCCTGGGCTTTAGACTACAAAAATTCCATAAGGACGAGGATTTCTCCCAGACCAAAGCTGCCCCCTCCTCCAAACCTGGCTGCCATCGGAGGCCCAAACGCGCCCCACAAAATGACACCTGCATTGAGGGTTCTTGAGTTTGGCTTCCTGGGGAAAGTGCCTCCATTCGGAGTCAACTTGCCTGCGGCCCATGCAGGGCTTTTGCCTACAAAAATTCCATAAGGACGAGGATTTCTCCCAGACCAAAGCTGCCCCCTCCTCCAAACCTGGCTGCCATCGGAGGCCCAAACGTGCCCTACAAAATGACACCTGCCAAGTGGGCTCTTGAGTTTGGCTTCTTGGGTGGAAGTGCCTCCTTTCAAAGCCAACTTGCCTGCGGCCCGTCCTGGGCTTTTGCCTACAAAAATTCCATAAGGACGAGGATTTCTCCCAGACCAAAGCTGCCCCCTCCTCCAAACCTGGCTGCCATCGGAGGCCCAAACGCGCCCTACAAAATGACATCTGCCAAGTGGGCTCTTGAGTTTGGCTCTCTGGGGAAAAGTGCCTCCTTTCGGAGTCAACTTGCCTGCGGCCCATGCAGGGCTTTTGCCTACAAAAATTCCATAAGGACGAGGATTTCTCCCAGACCAAAGCTGCCCCCTCCTCCAAACCTGGCTGTCATCGGAGGCCCAAACGCGCCCTACAAAATGACATCTGCCAAGTGGGCTCTTGAGTTTGGCTTCTTGGGTGGAAGTACCTCCTTTCAAAGCCAACTTGCCTGCGGCCCGTCCTGGGCTTTTGCCTACAAAAATTCCATAAGGACGAGGATTTCTCCCAGACCAAAGCTGCCCCCTCCTCCAAACCTGGCTGCCATCGGAGGCCCAAACGCGCCCTACAAAATGACATCTGCCAAGTGGGCTCTTGAGTTTGGCTTCTTGGGGAAAAGTGCCTCCTTTCAAAGCCAACTTGCCTAACTAGCCTGCGGCCCGTGCTGGGCTTTAGACTACAAAAATTCCATAAGGATGAGGATTTCTCCCAGACCAAAGCTGCCCCCTCCTCCAAACCTGGCTGCCATCGGAGGACCAAACGCGCCCCACAAAATGACACCTGCATTGAGGGTTCTTGAGTTTGGCTTCCTGGGGAAAAGTGCCTCCTTTCGGAGTCAACTTGCCTGCGGCCCGTCCTGGGCTTTTGCCTCCAAAAATTCCAGAAGGACGAGGATTTCTCCCAGACCAAAGCTGCCCCCTCCTCCAAACCTGGCTGCCATCGGAGGCCCAAACGTGCCCTACAAAATGACACCTGCCAAGTGGGCTCTTGAGTTTGGCTTCTTGGGTGGAAGTGCCTCCTTTCAAAGCCAACTTGCCTGCGGCCCGTCCTGGGCTTTTGCCTACAAAAATTCCATAAGGACGAGGATTTCTCCCAGACCAAAGCTGCCCCCTCCTCCAAACCTGGCTGCCATCGGAGGCCCAAACGCGCCCTACAAAATGACATTTGCCAAGTGGGCTCTTGAGTTTGGCTTCTTGCGGAAAAGTGCCTCCTTTCAAAGCCAACTTGCCTAACTATCCTGCGGCCCGTGCTGGGCTTTAGACTACAAAAATTCCATAAGGACGAGGATTTCTCCCAGACCAAAGCTGCCCCCTCCTCCAAACCTGGCTGCCATCAGAGGCCCAAACGCGCCCCACAAAATGACATCTGCATTGAGGGTTCTTGAGTTTGGCTTCCTGGGGAAAAGTGCCTCATTTCGGAGTCAACTTGCCTGCGGCCCATGCAGGGCTTTTGCCTACAAAAATTCCATAAGGACGAGGATTTCTCCCAGACCAAAGCTGCCCCCTCCTCCAAACCTGGCTGCCATCGGAGGCCCAAACGCGCCCTACAAAATGACACCTGCCAAGTGGGCTCTTGAGTTTGGCTTCTTGGGGGAAAGTGCCTCCTTTCAAAGCCAACTTGCCTGCGGCCCGTCCTGGGCTTTTGAGTACACAAATTCCATAAGGACGAGGATTTCTCCCAGACCAAAGCTGCCCCCTCCTCCAAACCTGGCTGCCATCGGAGGCCCAAACGCGCCCTACAAAATGACACCTGCCAAGTGGGCTCTTGAGTTTGGCTTCTTGGGGAAAAGTGCTTCCTTTCGGAGCCAAAATTCCTAACTTGCCTGCGGCCCGTCCTGGGCTTTAGACTACAAAAATTCCAGAAGGACGAGGATTTCTCCCAGACCAAAGCTGCCCCCTCCTCCAAACCTGGCTGCCATCGGAGGCCCAAACGCGCCCCACAAAATGACACCTGCATTGAGGGTTCTTGAGTTTGGCTTCCTGGGGAAAAGTGCCTCCTTTCGGAGTCAACTTGCCTGCGGCCCATGCAGGGCTTTTGCCTACAAAAATTCCATAAGGACGAGGATTTCTCCCAGACCAAAGCTGCCCCCTCCTCCAAACCTGGCTGCCATCGGAGGCCCAAACGTGCCCTACAAAATGACACCTGCCAAGTGGGCTCTTGAGTTTGGCTTCTTGGGTGGAAGTGCCTCCTTTCAAAGCCAACTAGCCTGCGGCCCGTGCTGGGCTTTTGCCTACAAAAATTCCATAAGGACGGGGATTTCTCCCAGACCAAAGCTGCCCCCTCCTCCAAACCTGGCTGCCATCGGAGGCCCAAACGCGCCCTACAAAATGACATCTGCCAAGTGGGCTCCTGAGTTTGGCTTCTTGGGGGAAAGTGCCTCCTTTCAAAGCCAACTTGCCTGCGGCCCGTGCTGGGCATTAGACTACAAAAATTCCATAACGACGAGGATTTCTCCCAGACCAAATCTGCCCCCTCCTCCAAACCTGGCTGCCATCAGAGGCCCAAACGCGCCCCACAAAATGACATCTGCCAAGTGGGCTCTTGAGTTTGGCTTCTTGGGGAAAAGTGCCTCCTTTCGGAGCCAACTTGCCTAACTTGCCTGCGGCCCGTCCTGGGCTTTTGCCTCCAAAAATTCCAGAAGGACGAGGATTTCTCCCAGACCAAAGCTGCCCCCTCCTCCAAACCTGGCTGCCATCGGAGGCCCAAACGTGCCCTACAAAATGACACCTGCCAAGTGGGCTCTTGAGTTTGGCTTCTTGGGTGGAAGTGCCTCCTTTCAAAGCCAACTTGCCTGCGGCCCGTCCTGGGCTTTTGCCTACAAAAATTCCATAAGGACGAGGATTTCTCCCAGGCCAAAGCTGCCTCCTCCTCCAAACCTGGCTGCCATCGGAGGCCCAAACGCGCCCTACAAAATGACATCTGCCAAGTGGGCTCTTGAGTTTGGCTTCTTGCGGAAAAGTGCCTCCTTTCAAAGCCAACTTGCCTAACTATCCTGCGGCCCGTGCTGGGCTTTAGACTACAAAAATTCCATAAGGACGAGGATTTCTCCCAGACCAAAGCTGCCCCCTCCTCCAAACCTGGCTGCCATCAGAGGCCCAAACGCGCCCCACAAAATGACATCTGCATTGAGGGTTCTTGAGTTTGGCTTCTTGGGGAAAAGTGCCTCCTTTCGGAGCCAACTTGCCTAACTTGCCTGCGGCCCGTCCTGGGCTTTTGCCTCCAAAAATTCCAGAAGGACGAGGATTTCTCCCAGGCCAAACCTGCCCCCTCCTCCAAACCTGGCTGCCATCGGAGGCCCAAACGTGCCCTACAAAATGACACCTGCCAAGTGGGCTCTTGAGTTTGGCTTCTTGGGGAAAAGTCACTCCTTTCAAAACCAACTTGCCTGTGTCCCGTCCCGGGCTTTTGCTACAAAAATTCCATAAGGACGAGGATTCCTCCCAGACCAAAGCTGCCCCCTCCTCCAAACCTGGCTGCCATCGGAGGCCCAAACGCGCCCTACAAAATGACATCTGCCAAGTGGGCTCTTGAGTTTGGCTTCTTGGGGAAAAGTGACTCCTTTCAAAACCAACTTGCCTGTGTCCCGTCCCGGGCTTTTGCCTACAAAAATTCCATAAGGACGAGGATTTCTCCCAGACCAAAGCTGCCCCCTCCTCCAAACCTGGCTGCCATCGGAGGCCCAAACGCGCCCTACAAAATGACATCTGCCAAGTGGGCTCTTGAGTTTGGCTTCCTGGGGAAAAGTGCCTCCTTTCGGAGTCAACTTGCCTGCGGCCCATGCAGGGCTTTTGCCGACAAAAATTCCATAAGGACGAGGATTTCTCCCAGACCAAAGCTGCCCCCTCCTCCAAACCTGGCTGCCATCGGAGGCCCAAACGCGCCCTACAAAATGACACCTGCCAAGTGGGCTCTTGAGTTTGGCTTCCTGGGGAAAAGTGCCTCCTTTCGGAGTCAACTTGCCGGCGGCCCATGCAGGGCTTTTGCCTACAAAAATTCCATAAGGACGAGGATTTCTCCCAGACCAAAGCTGCCCCCTCCTCCAAACCTGGCTGCCATCGGAGGCCCAAACGCGCCCCACAAAATGACACCTGCATTGAGGGTTCTTGAGTTTGGCTTCCTGGGGAAAAGTGCCTCCTTTCGGAGTCAACTTGCCTAACTTGCCTGCGGCCCATGCGGGGTTTTTGCCTACAAAAATTCCATAAGGACGAGGAATTCTCCCAGACCAAAGCTGCCCTCTCCTCCAAACCTGGCTGCCATCGGATGCCCAAACGCGCCCTACAAAATGACATCTGCCAAGTGGGCTCTTGAGTTTGGCTTCTTGGGGAAAAGTGACTCCTTTCAAAACCAACTTGCCTGCGTCCCGTCCCGGGCTTTTGCTACAAAAATTCCATAAAGACGAGGATTTCTCCCAGACCAAAGCTGCCCCCTCCTCCAAACCTGGCTGCCATCGGAGGCCCAAACGCGCCCTACAAAATGACATCTGCCAAGTGGGCTCTTGAGTTTGGCTTTCTGGGGAAAAGTGCCTCATTTCGGAGTCAACTTGCCTGTGGCCCATGCAGGGCTTTTGCCTACAAAAATTCCATAAGGACGAGGATTTCTCCCAGACCAAAGCTGCCCCCTCCTCCAAACCTGGCTGCCATCGGAGGCCCAAACGCGCCCTACAAAATGACATCTGCCAAGTGGGCTCTTGAGTTTGGCTTCTTGGGTGGAAGTACCTCCTATCAAAGCCAACATGCCTGCGGCCCGTCCTGGGCTTTTGCTACAAAAATTCCATAAGGACGAGGATTTCTCCCAGACCAAAGCTGCCCCCTCCTCCAAACCTGGCTGCCATCGGAGGCCCAAACGCGCCCTACAAAATGACATCTGCCAAGTGGGCTCTTGAGTTTGGCTTCTTGGGGAAAAGTGCCTCCTTTCAAAGCCAACTTGCCTAACTAGCCTGCGGCCCGTGCTGGGCTTTAGACTACAAAAATTCCATAAGGACGAGGATTTCTCCCAGACCAAAGCTGCCCCCTCCTCCAAACCTGGCTGCCATCGGAGGCCCAAACGCGCCCCACAAAATGACACCTGCATTGAGGGTTCTTGAGTTTGGCTTCCTGGGGAAAAGTGCCTCCTTTCGGAGTCAACTTGCCTGCGGCCCATGCAGGGCTTTTGCCTACAAAAATTCCAGAAGGACGAGGATTTCTCCCAGACCAAAGCTGCCCCCTCCTCCAAACCTGGCTGCCATCGAAGGCCCAAACGTGCCCTACAAAATGACATCTGCCAAGTGGGCTCTTGAGTTTGGCTTCTTGGGTGGAAGTGCCTCCTTTCAAAGCCACCTTGCCTGCGGCCCGTCCTGGGCTTTTGCCTACAAAAATTCCATATGGACGAGGATTTCTCCCAGACCAAAGCTGCCCCCTCCTCCAAACCTGGCTGCCATCGGAGGCCCAAACGCGCCCTACAAAATGACATCTGCCAAGTGGGCTCTTGAGTTTGGCTTCTTGCGGAAAAGTGCCTCCTTTCAAAGCCAACTTGCCTAACTAGCCTGCGGCCCGTGCTGGGCTTTAGACTACAAAAATTCCATAAGGACGAGGATTTCTCCCAGACCAAAGCTGCCCCCTCCTCCAAACCTGGCTGCCATCAGAGGCCCAAACGCGCCCCACAAAATGACATCTGCATTGAGGGTTCTTAATTTGGCTTCTTGCGGAAAAGTGCCTCCTTTCAAAGCCAACTTGCCTAACGTGCCTGCGGCCCATGCAGGGCTTTTGCCGACAAAAATTCCATAAGGACGAGGATTTCTCCCAGACCAAAGCTGCCCCCTCCTCCAAACCTGGCTGCCATCGGAGGCCCAAACGCGCCCTACAAAATGACACCTGCCAAGTGGGCTCTTGAGTTTGGCTTCTTGGGGGAAAGTGCCTCCTTTCAAAGCCAACTTGCCTGCGGCCCGTCCTGGGCTTTTGAGTACAAAAATTCCATAAGGACGAGGATTTCTCCCAGACCAAAGCTGCCCCCTCCTCCAAACCTGGCTGCCATCGGAGGCCCAAACGCGCCCTACAAAATGACATCTGCCAAGTGGGCTCTTGAGTTTGGGTTCTTGGGGAAAAGTGCTTCCTTTCGGAGCCAAAATGCCTAACTTGCCTGCGGCCCGTCCTGGGCTTTTGAGTACAAAAATTCCAGAAGGACGAGGATTTCTCCCAGACCAAAGCTGCCCCCTCCTCCAAACCTGGCTGCCATCGGAGGCCCAAACGCGCCCTACAAAAGGACATCTGCATTGTGGGTTCTTGAGTTTGGCTTCCTGAGGAAAAGTGACTCCTTTCAAAGCCAACTTGCCTAACTTGCCTGCGGCCCGTCCTGGGCTTTTGCCTCCAAAAATTCCAGAAGGACGAGGATTTCTCCCAGGCCAAAGCTGCCCCCTCCTCCAAACCTGGCTGCCATCGGAGGCCCAAACGTGCCCTACAAAATGACGTCTGCCAAGTGGGCTCTTGAGTTTGGCTTCTTGGGGAAAAGTGACTCCTTTCAAAACCAACTTGCCTGTGTCCCGTCCTGGGCTTTTGCCTCCAAAAATTCCATAAGGACGAGGATTTCTCCCAGACCAAAGCTGCCCCCTCCTCCAAACCTGGCTGCCATCGGAGGCCCAAACGCGCCCTACAAAATGACATCTGCCAAGTGGGCTCTTGAGTTTAGCTTCCTGGGGAAAAGTGCCTCCTTTCGGAGTCAACTTGCCTGCGGCCCATGCAGGGCTTTTGCCGACAAAAATTCCATAAGGACGAGGATTTCTCCCAGACCAAAGCTGCCCCCTCCTCCAAACCTGGCTGCCATCGGAGGCCCAAACGCGCCCTACAAAATGACACCTGCCAAGTGGGCTCTTGAGTTTGGCTTCTTGGGGGAAAGTGCCTCCTTTCAAAGCCAACTTGCCTGCGGCCCGTCCTGGGCTTTTGAGTACAAAAATTCCATAAGGACGAGGATTTCTCCCAGACCAAAGCTGCCCCCTCCTCCAAACCTGGCTGCCATCGGAGGCCCAAACGCGCCCTACAAAATGACATCTGCCAAGTGGGCTCTTGAGTTTGGCTTCTTGGGGAAAAGTGCTTCCTTTCGGAGCCAAAATTCCTAACTTGCCTGCGGCCCGTCCTGGGCTTTAGACTACAAAAATTCCAGAAGGACGAGGATTTCTCCCAGACCAAAGCTGCCCCCTCCTCCAAACCTGGCTGCCATCGGAGGCCCAAACGCGCCCCACAAAATGACACCTGCATTGAGGGCTCTTGAGTTTGTCTTTCTGGGGAAAAGTGCCTCCTTTCGGAGTCAACTTGCCTGCGGCCCGTCCTGGGCTTTTGCCTCCAAAAATTCCATAAGGACGAGGATTTCTCCCAGACCAAAGCTGCCCCCTCCTCCAAACCTGGCTGCCATCGGAGGCCCAAACGTGCCCTACAAAATGACACCTGCCAAGTGGGCTCTTGAGTTTGGCTTCTTGCGGAAAAGTGCCTCCTTTCAAAGCCAACTTGCCTAACTAGCCTGCGGCCCGTGCTGGGCATTAGACTACAAAAATTCCATAACGACGGGTATTTCTCCCAAACCAAATCTGCCCCCTCCTCCAAACCTGGCTGCCATCAGAGGCCCACAAATGCGCCCCACAAAATGACATCTGCCAAGTGGGCTCTTGAGTTTGGCTTCTTGGGGAAAAGTGCCTCCTTTTGGAGCCAACTTGCCTAACTTGCCTGCGGCCCGTCCTGGGCTTTTGCCTCCAAAAATTCCATAAGGACGAGGATTTCTCCCAGACCAAAGCTGCCCCCTCCTCCAAACCTGGCTGCCATCGGAGGCCCAAACGTGCCCTACAAAATGACACCTGCCAAGTGGGTTCTTGAGTTTGGCTTCTTGGGGAAAAGTGCTTCCTTTCAAAACCACCTTGCCTGCGTCCCGTCCCGGGCTTTTGCTACAAAAATTCCATAAGGACGAGGATTCCTCCCAGACCAAAGCTGCCCCCTCCTCCAAACCTGGCTGCCATCGGAGGCCCAAACGCGCCCTACAAAATGACATCTCCCAAGTGGGCTCTTGAGTTTGGCTTCCTGGGGAAAAGTGCCTCCTTTCGGAGTCAACTTGCCTGCGGCCCATGCAGGGCTTTTGCCGACAAAAATTCCATAAGGACGGGGATTTCTCCCAGACCAAAGCTGCCCCCTCCTCCAAACCTGGCTGCCATCGGAGTCCCAAACGCGCCCTACAAAATGACACCTGCCAAGTGGGCTCTTGAGTTTGGCTTCTTGGGGGAAAGTGCCTCCTTTCAAAGCCAACTTGCCTGCGGCCCGTCCTGGGCTTTAGACTACAAAAATTCCATAAGGACGAGGATTTCTCCCAGAACAAAGCTGCCCCCTCCTCCAAACCTGGCTGCCATCGGAGGCCCAAACGCGCCCTACAAAATGACACCTGCCAAGTGGGCTCTTGAGTTTGGGTTCTTGGGGAAAAGTGCTTCCTTTCGGAGCCAACTTGCCTAACTTGCCTTTGGCCCGTCCTGGGCTTTTGAGTACAAGAATTCCAGAAGGACGAGGATTTCTCCCAGACCAAAGCTGCCCCCTCCTCCAAACCTGGCTGCCATCGGAGGCCCAAACGTGCCCTACAAAATGACACCTGCCAAGTGGGCTCTTGAGTTTGGCTTCTTGGGGGAAAGTGCCTCCTTTCAAAGCCAACTTGCCTGCGGCCCGTCCTGGGCTTTTGAGTACAAAAATTCCATAAGGACGAGGATTTCTCCCAGACCAAAGCTGCCCCCTCCTCCAAACCTGGCTGCCATCGGAGGCCCAAACGCGCCCTACAAAATGACATCTGCCAAGTGGGCTCTTGAGTTTGTCTTTCTGGGGAAAAGTGCCTCCTTTCGGAGTCAACTTGCCTGCGGCCCATGCAGGGGTTTTGCTACAAAAATTCCATAAGGACGAGGATTTCTCCCAGACCAAAGCTGCCCCCTCCTCCAAACCTGGCTGCCATCGGAGGCCCAAACGCGCCCTACAAAATGACATCTGCCAAGTGGGCTCTTGAGTTTGGCTTCTTGGGGGAAAGTGCCTCCTTTCAAAGCCAACTTGCCTAACTAGCCTGCAGCCCGTCCTGGGTTTAGACTACAAAAATTCCATAAGGACGAGGATTTCTCCCAGTCCAAAGCTGCCCCCTCCTCCAAACCTGGCTGCCATCAGAGGCCCAAACGCGCCCCACAAAATGACATCTGCCATGTGGGCTCTTGAGTTTGGCTTCCTGGGGAAAAGTGCCTCCTTTCGGAGTCAACTTGCCTGCGGCCCATGCAGGGCTTTTGCCTACAAAAATTCCATAAGGACGAGGATTTCTCCCAGACCAAAGCTGCCCCCTCCTCCAAACCTGGCTGCCATCGGAGGCCCAAACGCGCCCTACAAAATGACACCTGCCAAGTGGGCTCTTGAGTTTGGCTTCTTGGGTGGAAGTGCCTCCTTTCAAAGCCAACATGCGTGCGGCCCGTCCTGGGCTTTTGCCTACAAAAATTCCATAAGGACGAGGATTTCTCCCAGACCAAAGCTGCCCCCTCCTCCAAACCTGGCTGCCATCGGAGGCCCAAACGCGCCCTACAAAATGACATCTGCCAAGTGGGCTCTTGAGTTTGGCTTCTTGCGGAAAAGTGCCTCCTTTCAAAGCCAACTTGCCTAACTAGCCTGCGGCCCGTCCGGGGCATTAGACTACAAAAATTCCATAACGACGAGGATTTCTCCCAGACCAAATCTGCCCCCTCCTCCAAACCTGGCTGCCATCAGAGGCCCAAACGCGCCCCACAAAATGACATCTGCCAAATGGGCTCTTGAGTTTGGCTTCTTGGGGAAAAGTGCTTCCTTTCGGAGCCAAAATTCCTAACTTGCCTGCGGCCAGTCCTGGGCTTTAGACTACAAAAGTTCCAGAAGGACGAGGATTTCTCCCAGACCAAAGCTGCCCCCTCCTCCAAACCTGGCTGCCATCGGAGGCCCAAACGCGCCCCACAAAATGACACCTGCATTGAGGGTTCTTGAGTTTGGCTTCCTGGGGAAAAGTGCCTCCTTTTGGAGTCAACTTGCCTGCGGCCCATGCAGGGCTTTTGCCTACAAAAATTCCATAAGGACGAGGATTTCTCCCAGACCAAAGCTGCCCCCTCCTCCAAACCTGGCTGCCATCGGAGGCCCAAACGTGCCCTACAAAATGACACCTGCCAAGTGGGCTCTTGAGTTTGGCTTCTTGCGGAAAAGTGCCTCCTTTCAAAGCCAACTTGCCTAACTATCCTGCGGCCCGTGCTGGGCTTTAGACTACAAAAATTCCATAAGGACGAGGATTTCTCCCAGACCAAAGCTGCCCCCTCCTCCAAACCTGGCTGCCATCAGAGGCCCAAACGCGCCCCACAAAATGACATCTGCATTGAGGGTTCTTGAGTTTGGCTTCTTGGGGAAAAGTGCCTCCTTTCGGAGCCAACTTGCCTAACTTGCCTGCGGCCCGTCCTGGGCTTTTGCCTCCAAAAATTCCAGAAGGACGAGGATTTCTCCCAGGCCAAAGCTGCCCCCTCCTCCAAACCTGGCTGCCATCGGAGGCCCAAACGCGCCCTACAAAATGACATCTGCCAAGTGGGCTCTTGAGTTTGGCTTCCTGGGGAAAAGTGCCTCCTTTCGGAGTCAACTTGCCTGCGGCCCATGCAGGGCTTTTGCCTACAAAAATTCCATAAGGACGAGGATTTCTCCCAGACCAAAGCTGCCCCCTCCTCCAAACCTGGCTGCCATCGGAGGCCCAAACGTGCCCTACAAAATGACACCTGCCAAGTGGGCTCTTGAGTTTGGCTTCTTGGGGGAAAGTGCCTCCTTTCAAAGCCAACTTGCCTGCGGCCCGTCCTGGGCTTTTGCCTACAAAAATTCCATAAGGACGAGGATTTCTCCCAGGCCAAAGCTGCCCCCTCCTCCAAACCTGGCTGCCATCAGAGGCCCAAACGCGCCCCACAAAATGACATCTGCCAAGTGGGCTCTTGAGTTTGGCTTCTTGGGGAAAAGTGCCTCCTTTCGGAGCCAAAATTCCTAACTTGCCTGCGGCCAGTCCTGGGTTTTAGACGACAAAAGTTCCAGAAGGACGAGGATTTCTCCCAGACCAAAGCTGCCCCCTCCTCCAAACCTGGCTGCCATCGGAGGCCCAAACGCGCCCCACAAAATGACACCTGCATTGAGGGTTCTTGAGTTTGGCTTCCTGGGGAAAAGTGCCTCCTTTCGGAGTCAACTTGCCTGCGGCCCATGCAGGGCTTTTGCCTACAAAAATTCCATAAGGACGAGGATTTCTCCCAGACCAAAGCTGCCCCCTCCTCCAAACCTGGCTGCCATCGGAGGCCCAAACGTGCCCTACAAAATGACACCTGCCAAGTGGGCTCTTGAGTTTGGCTTCTTGGGGAAAAGTGCCTCCTTTCAAAGCCAACTTGCCTAACTATCCTGCGGCCCGTGCTGGGCTTTAGACTACAAAAATTCCATAAGGACGAGGATTTCTCCCAGACCAAAGCTGCCCCCTCCTCCAAACCTGGCTGCCATCAGAGGCCCAAACGCGCCCCACAAAATGACATCTGCATTGAGGGTTCTTGAGTTTGGCTTCTTGGGGAAAAGTGCCTCCTTTCGGAGCCAACTTGCCTAACTTGCCTGCGGCCCGTCCTGGGCTTTTGCCTCCAAAAATTCCAGAAGGACGAGGATTTCTCCCAGGCCAAAGCTGCCCCCTCCTCCAAACCTGGCTGCCATCGGAGGCCCAAACGCGCCCTACAAAATGACATCTGCCAAGTGGGCTCTTGAGTTTGGCTTCCTGGGGAAAAGTGCCTCCTTTCGGAGTCAACTTGCCTGCGGCCCATGCAGGGCTTTTGCCTACAAAAATTCCATAAGGACGAGGATTTCTCCCAGACCAAAGCTGCCCCCTCCTCCAAACCTGGCTGCCATCGGAGGCCCAAACGCGCCCTACAAAATGACACCTGCCAAGTGGGCTCTTGAGTTTGGCTTCTTGGGGGAAAGTGCCTCCTTTCAAAGCCAACTTGCCTGCGGCCCGTCCTGGGCTTTAGACTACAAAAATTCCAGAAGGACGAGGATTTCTCCCAGACCAAAGCTGCCCCCTCCTCCAAACCTGGCTGCCATCGGAGGCCCAAACGCGCCCCACAAAATGACACCTGCATTGAGGGTTCTTGAGTTTGGGTTCCTGGGGAAAAGTGCCTCCTTTCGGAGTCAACTTGCCTGCGGCCCATGCAGGGCTTTTGCCTACAAAAATTCCATAAGGACGAGGATTTCTCCCAGACCAAAGCTGCCCCCTCCTCGAAACCTGGCTGCCATCGGAGGCCCAAACGTGCCCTACAAAATGACACCTGCCAAGTGGGCTCTTGAGTTTGGCTTCTTGGGTGGAAGTGCCTCCTTTCAAAGCCAACTTGCCTGCGGCCCGTCCTGGGCTTTTGCCTACAAAAATTCCATAAGGACGAGGATTTCTCCCAGACCAAAGCTGCCCCCTCCTCCAAACCTGGCTGCCATCGGAGGCCCAAACGCGCCCTACAAAATGACATCTGCCAAGTGGGCTCTTGAGTTTGGCTCTCTGGGGAAAAGTGCCTCCTTTCGGAGTCAACTTGCCTGCGGCCCATGCAGGGCTTTTGCCTACAAAAATTCCATAAGGACGAGGATTTCTCCCAGACCAAAGCTGCCCCCTCCTCCAAACCTGGCTGTCATCGGAGGCCCAAACGCGCCCTACAAAATGACATCTGCCAAGTGGGCTCTTGAGTTTGGCTTCTTGGGTGGAAGTACCTCCTTTCAAAGCCAACTTGCCTGCGGCCCGTCCTGGGCTTTTGCCTACAAAAATTCCATAAGGACGAGGATTTCTCCCAGACCAAAGCTGCCCCCTCCTCCAAACCTGGCTGCCATCGGAGGCCCAAACGCGCCCTACAAAATGACATCTGCCAAATGGGCTCTTGAGTTTGGCTTCTTGGGGAAAAGTGCCTCCTTTCAAAGCCAACTTGCCTAACTAGCCTGCGGCCCGTGCTGGGCTTTAGACTACAAATATTCCATAAGGACGAGGATTTCTCCCAGACCAAAGCTGCCCCCTCCTCCAAACCTGGCTGCCATCGGAGGACCAAACGCGCCCCACAAAATGACACCTGCATTGAGGGTTCTTGAGTTTGGCTTCCTGGGGAAAAGTGCCTCCTTTCGGAGTCAACTTGCCTGCGGCACGTCCTGGGCTTTTGCCTCCAAAAATGCCAGAAGGACGAGGATTTCTCCCAGACCAAAGCTGCCCCCTCCTCCAAACCTGGCTGCCATCGGAGGCCCAAACGTGCCCTACAAAATGACACCTGCCAAGTGGGCTCTTGAGTTTGGCTTCTTGGGTGGAAGTGCCTCCTTTCAAAGCCAACTTGCCTGCGGCCCGTCCTGGGGTTTTGCCTACAAAAATTCCATAAGGACGAGGATTTCTCCCAGACCAAAGCTGCCCCCTCCTCCAAACCTGGCTGCCATTGGAGGCCCAAACGCGCCCTACAAAATGACATTTGCCAAGTGGGCTCTTGAGTTTGGCTTCTTGCGGAAAAGTGCCTCCTTTCAAAGCCAACTTGCCTAACTATCCTGCGGCCCGTGCTGGGCTTTAGACTACAAAAATTCCATAAGGACGAGGATTTCTCCCAGACCAAAGCTGCCCCCTCCTCCAAACCTGGCTGCCATCAGAGGCCCAAACGCGCCCCACAAAATGACATCTGCATTGAGGGTTCTTGAGTTTGGCTTCTTGGGGAAAAGTGCCTCCTTTCGGAGCCAACTTGCCTAACTTGCCTGCGGCCCGTCCTGGGCTTTTGCCTCCAAAAATTCCAGAAGGACGAGGATTTCTCCCAGGCCAAAGCTGCCCCCTCCTCCAAACCTGGCTGCCATCGGAGGCCCAAACGCGCCCTACAAAATGACATCTGCCAAGTGGGCTCTTGAGTTTGGCTTCCTGGGGAAAAGTGCCTCATTTCGGAGTCAACTTGCCTGCGGCCCGTCCTGGGCTTTTGCCTACAAAAATTCCATAAGGACGAGGATTTCTCCCAGACCAAAGCTGCCCCCTCCTCCAAACCTGGCTGCCATCGGAGGCCCAAACGCGCCCCACAAAATGACACCTGCCAAGTGGGCTCTTGAGTTTGGCTTCTTGGGGGAAAGTGCCTCCTTTCAAAGCCAACTTGCCTGCGGCCCGTCCTGGGCTTTTGAGTACACAAATTCCATAAGGACGAGGATTTCTCCCAGACCAAAGCTGCCCCCTCCTCCAAACCTGGCTGCCATCGGAGGCCCAAACGCGCCCTACAAAATGACACCTGCCAAGTGGGCTCTTGAGTTTGGCTTCTTGCGGAAAAGTGCTTCCTTTCGGAGCCAAAATTCCTAACTTGCCTGCGGCCCGTCCTGGGCTTTAGACTACAAAAATTCCAGAAGGACGAGGATTTCTCCCAGACCAAAGCTGCCCCCTCCTCCAAACCTGGCTGCCATCGGAGGCCCAAACGCGCCCCACAAAATGACACCTGCATTGAGGGTTCTTGAGTTTGGCTTCCTGGGGAAAAGTGCCTCCTTTCGGAGTCAACTTGCCTGCGGCCAATGCAGGGCTTTTGCCTACAAAAATTCCATAAGGACGAGGATTTCTCCCAGACCAAAGCTGCCCCCTCCTCCAAACCTGGCTGCCATCGGAGGCCCAAACGTGCCCTACAAAATGACACCTGCCAAGTGGGCTCTTGAGTTTGGCTTCTTGGGTGGAAGTGCCTCCTTTCAAAGCCAACTAGCCTGCGGCCCATGCAGGGCTTTTGCCTACAAAAATTCCATAAGGACGGGGATTTCTCCCAGACCAAAGCTGCCCCCTCCTCCAAACCTGGCTGCCATCGGAGGCCCAAACGCGCCCTACAAAATGACATCTGCCAAGTGGGCTCCTGAGTTTGGCTTCTTGGGGGAAAGTGCCTCCTTTCAAAGCCAACTTGCCTGCGGCCCGTGCTGGGCATTAGACTACAAAAATTCCATAACGACGAGGATTTCTCCCAGACCAAATCTGCCCCCTCCTCCAAACCTGGCTGCCATCAGAGGCCCAAACGCGCCCCACAAAATGACATCTGCCAAGTGGGCTCTTGAGTTTGGCTTCTTGGGGAAAAGTGCCTCCTTTCGGAGTCAACTTGCCTGCGGCCCATGCAGGGCTTTTGCCTCCAAAAATTCCATAAGGACGAGGATTTCTCCCAGACCAAAGCTGCCCCCTCCTCCAAACCTGGCTGCCATCGGAGGCCCAAACGCGCCCTACAAAATGACATCTGCCAAGTGGGCTCTTGAGTGTGGCTTCTTGCGGAAAATTGCCTCCTTTCGGAGCCAACTTGCCTAACTAGCCTGCGGCCCGTGCTGGGCATTAGACTACAAAAATTCCATAACGACGAGGATTTCTCCCAGACCAAATCTACCCCCTCCTCCAAACCTGGCTGCCATCAGAGGCCCAAACGCGCCCCACAAAATGACATCTGCCAAGTGGGCTCTTGAGTTTGGGTTCTTGGGGAAAAGTGCCTCCTTTCGGAGCCAACTTGCCTAACTTGCCTGCGGCCCGTCCTGGGCTTTTGCCTCCAAAAATTCCATAAGGACGAGGATTTCTCCCAGACCAAAGCTGCCCCCTCCTCCAAACCTGGCTGCCATCGGAGGCCCAAACGTGCCCTACAAAATGACATCTGCCAAGTGGGCTCTTGAGTTTGGCTTCTTGGGTGGAAGTGCCTCCTTTCAAAGCCAACTTGCCTGCGGCCCGTCCTGGGCTTTAGACTACAAAAATTCCAGAAGGACGAGGATTTCTCCCAGACCAAAGCTGCCCCCTCCTCCAAACCTGGCTGCCATCGGAGGCCCAAACGCGCCCTACAAAATGACATCTGCCAAGTGGGCTCTTGAGTTTGGCTTCTTGCGGAAAAGTGCCTCCTTTCAAAGCCAACTTGCCTAACTATCCTGCGGCCCGTGCTGGGCTTTAGACTACAAAAATTCCATAAGGACGAGGATTTCTCCCAGACCAAAGCTGCCCCCTCCTCCAAACCTGGCTGCCATCGGAGGCCCAAACGTGCCCTACAAAATGACACCTGCCAAGTGGGCTCTTGAGTTTGGCTTCTTGGGGAAAAGTGACTCCTTTCAAAGCCAACTTGCCTGCGTCCCGTCCCGGGCTTTTGCTACAAAAATTCCATAAGGACGAGGATTCCTCCCAGACCAAAGCTGCCCCCTCCTCCAAACCTGGCTGCCATCGGAGGCCCAAACGCGCCCTACAAAATGACACCTGCCAAGTGGGCTCTTGAGTTTTGGTTCTTGGGGAAAAGTGCTTCCTTTCGGAGCCAAAATGCCTAACTTGCCTGCGGCCCGTCCTGGGCTTTTGAGTACAAAAATTCCAGAAGGACGAGGATTTCTCCCAGACCAAAGCTGCCCCCTCCTCCAAACCTGGCTGCCATCAGAGGCCCAAACGCGCCCTACAAAAGGACATCTGCATTGTGGGTTCTCGAGTTTGGCTTCTTGGGGAAAAGTGCCTCCTTTCAAAGCCAACTTGCCTAACTTGCCTGCGGCCCGTCCTGGGCTTTTGCCTACAAAAATTCCATAAGGACAAGGATTTCTCCCAGACCAAAGCTGCCCCCTCCTCCAAACCTGGCTGCCATCGGAGGCCCAAACGCGCCCTACAAAATGACATCTGCCAAGTGGGCTCTTGAGTTTGGCTTCTTGGGTGGAAGTGCCTCCTTTCAAAGCCAACTTGCCTGCGGCCCGTCCTGGGCTTTTGCCTACAAAAATTCCATAAGGACGAGGATTTCTCCCAGACCAAAGCTGCCCCCTCCTCCAAACCTGGCTGCCATCGGAGGCCCAAACGCGCCCCACAAAATGACATCTGCCAAGTGGGCTCTTGAGTTTGGCTTCTTGGGGAAAAGTGCCTCCTTTCGGAGCCAACTTGCCTAACTTGCCTGCGGCCCGTCCTGGGCTTTTGCCTCCAAAAATTCCATAAGGACGAGGATTTCTCCCAGACCAAAGCTGCCCCCTCCTCCAAACCTGGCTGCCATCGGAGGCCCAAACGTGCCCTACAAAATGACACCTGCCAAGTGGGCTCTTGAGTTTGGCTTCTTGGGTGGAAGTGCCTCCTTTCAAAGCCAACTTGCCTGCGGCCCGTCCTGGGCTTTTGCCTACAAAAATTCCATAAGGACGAGGATTTCTCCCAGACCAAAGCTGCCCCCTCCTCCAAACCTGGCTGCCATCGGAGGCCCAAACGCGCCCCACAAAATGACATCTGCCAAGTGGGCTCTTGAGTTTGGCTTCTTGGGGAAAAGTGACTCCTTTCAAAACCAACTTGCCTGCGTCCCGTCCCGGGCTTTTGCTACAAAAATTCCATAAGGACGAGGATTCCTCCCAGACCAAAGCTGCCCCCTCCTCCAAACCTGGCTGCCATCGGAGGCCCAAACGCGCCCTACAAAATGACATCTGCCAAGTGGGCTCTTGAGTTTGGCTTCCTGGGGAAAAGTGCCTCCTTTCGGAGTCAACTTGCCTGCGGCCCATGCAGGGCTTTTGCCGACAAAAATTCCATAAGGACGGGGATTTCTCCCAGACCAAAGGTGCCCCCTCCTCCAAACCTGGCTGCCATCGGAGGCCCAAACGCGCCCTACAAAATGACACCTGCCAAGTGGGCTCTTGAGTTTGGGTTCTTGGGGAAAAGTGCTTCCTTTCGGAGCCAAAATGCCTAACTTGCCTGCAGCCCGTCCTGGGCTTTTGAGTACAAAAATTCCATAAGTACGAGGATTTCTCCCAGACCAAAGCTGCCCCCTCCTCCAAACCTGGCTGCCATCAGAGGCCCAAACGCGCCCTACAAAAGGACATCTGCATTGTGGGTTCTTGAGTTTGGCTTCTTGGGGAAAAGTGCCTCCTTTCAAAGCCAACTTGCCTAACTTGCCTGCGGCCCGTCCTGGGCTTTTGCCTACAAAAATTCCAGAAGGACAAGGATTTCTCCCAGACCAAAGCTGCCCCCTCCTCCAAACCTGGCTGCCATCGGAGGCCCAAACGCGCCCTACAAAATGACATCTGCCAAGTGGGCTCTTGAGTTTGGCTTCTTGGGGAAAAGTGCCTCCTTTCGGAGTCAACTTGCCGGCGGCCCATGCAGGGCTTTTGCCTACAAAAATTCCATAAGGACGAGGATTTCTCCCAGACCAAAGCTGCCCCCTCCTCCAAACCTGGCTGCCATCGGAGGCCCAAACGTGCCCTACAAAATGACATCTGCCAAGTGGGCTCTTGAGTTTGGCTTCTTGGGTGGAAGTGCCTCCTTTCAAAGCCAACTTGCCTGCAGCCCGTGCAGGGCTTTTGCCTCCAAAAATTCCATAAGGACGAGGATTTCTCCCAGACCAAAGCTGCCCCCTCCTCCAAACCTGGCTGCCATCGGAGGCCCAAACGCGCCCTACAAAATGACACCTGCCAAGTGGGCTCTTGAGTTTGGCTTCTTGGGTGGAAGTACCTCCTTTCAAAGCCAACTTGCCTGCGGCCCGTGCTGGGCTTTTGCCTACAAAAATTCCATAAGGACGAGGATTTCTCCCAGACCAAAGCTGCCCCCTCCTCCAATCCTGGCTGCCATCGGTGGCCCAAACGCGCCCCACAAAATGACATCTGCCAAGTGGGCTCCTGAGTTTGGCTTCTTGGGGGAAAGTGCCTCCTTTCAAAGCCAACTTGCCTGCAGCCCGTGCTGGGCTTTAGACTACAAAAATTCTATAAGGACGAGGATTTCTCCCAGACCAAAGCTGCCCCCTCCTCCAAACCTGGCTGCCATCGGAGGCCCAAACGCGCCCCACAAAATGACATCTGCATTGAGGGTTCTTGAGTTTGGCTTCTTGGGGAAAAGTGCCTCCTTTCGGAGCCAACTTGCCTAACTTGCCTGCGGCCCGTCCTGGGCTTTTGCTACAAAAATTCCATAAGGACGAGGATTTCTCCCAGACCAAAGCTGCCCCCTCCTCCAAACGTGGCTGCCATCGGAGACCCAAACGCGCCCTACAAAATGACATCTGCATTGTGGGTTCTTGAGTTTGGCTTCTTGCGGAAAAGTGCCTCCTTTCAAAGCCAACTTGCCTAACTTGCCTGCGGCCCATGCGGGGTTTTTGCCTACAAAAATTCCATAAGGACGAGGATTTCTCCCAGACCAAAGCTGCCCCCTCCTCCAAACCTGGCTGTCATCGGAGGCCCAAACGCGCCCTACAAAATGACATCTGCCAAGTGGGCTCTTGAGTTTGGCTTCTTGGGTGGAAGTACCTCCTTTCAAAGCCAACTTGCCTGCGGCCCGTCCTGGGCTTTTGCCTACAAAAATTCCATAAGGACGAGGATTTCTCCCAGACCAAAGCTGCCCCCTCCTCCAAACCTGGCTGCCATCGGAGGCCCAAACGCGCCCTACAAAATGACATCTGCCAAGTGGGCTCTTGAGTTTGGCTTCTTGGGGAAAAGTGCCTCCTTTCAAAGCCAACTTGCCTAACTAGCCTGCGGCCCGTGCTGGGCTTTAGACTACAAAAAATTCCATAAGGACGAGGATTTCTCCCAGACCAAAGCTGCCCCCTCCTCCAAACCTGGCTGCCATCGGAGGACCAAACGCGCGCCACAAAATGACACCTGCATTGAGGGTTCTTGAGTTTGGCTTCCTGGGGAAAAGTGCTTCCTTTCGGAGTCAACTTGCCTGCGTCCCATGCAGGGCTTTTGCCTACAAAAATTCCAGAAGGACGAGGATTTCTCCCAGACCAAAGCTGCCCCCTCCTCCAAACCTGGCTGCCATCGGAGGCCCAAACGTGCCCTACAAAATGACACCTGCCAAGTGGGCTCTTGAGTTTGGCTTCTTGGGTGGAAGTGCCTCCTTTCAAAGCCAACTTGCCTGCGGCCCGTCCTGGGCTTTTGCCTCCAAAAATTCCAGAAGGACGAGGATTTCTCCCAGACCAAAGCTGCCCCCTCCTCCAAACCTGGCTGCCATCGGAGGCCCAAACGCGCCCTACAAAATGACATCTGCCAAGTGGGCTCTTGAGTTTGGCTTCTTGGGGAAAAGTGCCTCCTTTCAAAGCCAACTTGCCTAACTATCCTGCGGCCCGTGCTGGGCTTTAGACTACAAAAATTCCAGAAGGACGAGGATTTCTCCCAGACCAAAGCTGCCCCCTCCTCCAAACCTGGCTGCCATCGGAGGCCCAAACGCGCCCTACAAAATCACATCTGCCAAGTGGGCTCTTGAGTTTGGCTTCTTGGGGAAAAGTGCCTCCTTTCAAAGCCAACTTGCCTAACTAGCCTGCGGCCCGTGCTGGGCTTTAGACTACAAAAAATTCCATAAGGACGAGGATTTCTCCCAGACCAAAGCTGCCCCCTCCTCCAAACCTGGCTGCCATCGGAGGACCAAACGCGCGCCACAAAATGACACCTGCATTGAGGGTTCTTGAGTTTGGCTTCCTGGGGAAAAGTGCTTCCTTTCGGAGTCAACTTGCCTGCGTCCCATGCAGGGCTTTTGCCTCCAAAAATTCCAGAAGGACGAGGATTTCTCCCAGACCAAAGCTGCCCCCTCCTCCAAACCTGGCTGCCATCGGAGGCCCAAACGTGCCCTACAAAATGACACCTGCCAAGTGGGCTCTTGAGTTTGGCTTCTTGGGTGGAAGTGCCTCCTTTCAAAGCCAACTTGCCTGCGGCCCTTGCAGGGCTTTTGCCTACAAAAATTCCATAAGGACGAGGATTTCTCCCAGACCAAAGCTGCCCCCTCCTCCAAACCTGGCTGCCATCGGAGGCCCAAACGCGCCCTACAAAATGACATTTGCCAAGTGGGCTCTTGAGTTTGGCTTCTTGGGGAAAAGTGCCTCCTTTCAAAGCCAACTTGCCTAACTATCCTGCGGCCCGTGCTGGGCTTTAGACTACAAAAATTCCATAAGGACGAGGATTTCTCCCAGACCAAAGCTGCCCCCTCCTCCAAACCTGGCTGCCATCAGAGGCCCAAACGCGCCCCACAAAATGACATCTGCCAAGTGGGCTCTTGAGTTTGGCTTCCTGGGGAAAAGTGCCTCCTTTCGGAGTCAACTTGCCTGCGGCCCATGCAGGGCTTTTGCCTACAAAAATTCCATAAGGACGAGGATTTCTCCCAGACCAAAGCTGCCCCCTCCTCCAAACCTGGCTGCCATCGGAGGCCCAAACGCGCCCTACAAAATGACACCTGCCAAGTGGGCTCTTGAGTTTGGCTTCTTGGGGGAAAGTGCCTCCTTTCAAAGCCAACTTGCCTGCGGCCCGTCCTGGGCTTTTGAGTACACAAATTCCATAAGGACGAGGATTTCTCCCAGACCAAAGCTGCCCCCTCCTCCAAACCTGGCTGCCATCGGAGGCCCAAACGCGCCCTACAAAATGACATCTGCCAAGTGGGCTCTTGAGTTTGGCTTCTTGGGGAAAAGTGCCTCCTTTCGGAGCCAAAATTCCTAACTTGCCTGCGGCCCGTCCTGGGCTTTAGACTACAAAAATTCCAGAAGGACGAGGATTTCTCCCAGACCAAAGCTGCCCCCTCCTCCAAACCTGGCTGCCATCGGAGGCCCAAACGCGCCCCACAAAATGACACCTGCATTGAGGGTTCTTGAGTTTGGGTTCCTGGGGAAAAGTGCCTCCTTTCGGAGTCAACTTGCCTGCGGCCCATGCAGGGCTTTTGCCTACAAAAATTCCATAAGGACGAGGATTTCTCCCAGACCAAAGCTGCCCCCTCCTCCAAACCTGGCTGCCATCGGAGGCCCAAACGTGCCCTACAAAATGACACCTGCCAAGTGGGCTCTTGAGTTTGGCTTCTTGGGTGGAAGTGCCTCCTTTCAAAGCCAACTTGCCTGCGGCCCGTCCTGGGCTTTTGCCTACAAAAATTCCATAAGGACGAGGATTTCTCCCAGACCAAAGCTGCCCCCTCCTCCAAACCTGGCTGCCATCGGAGGCCCAAACGCGCCCTACAAAATGACATCTGCCAAGTGGGCTCTTGAGTTTGGCTCTCTGGGGAAAAGTGCCTCCTTTCGGAGTCAACTTGCCTGCGGCCCATGCAGGGCTTTTGCCTACAAAAATTCCATAAGGACGAGGATTTCTCCCAGACCAAAGCTGCCCCCTCCTCCAAACCTGGCTGTCATCGGAGGCCCAAACGCGCCCTACAAAATGACATCTGCCAAGTGGGCTCTTGAGTTTGGCTTCTTGGGGAAAAGTGCCTCCTTTCAAAGCCAACTTGCCTGCGGCCCGTCCTGGGCTTTTGCCTACAAAAATTCCATAAGGACGAGGATTTCTCCCAGACCAAAGCTGCCCCCTCCTCCAAACCTGGCTGCCATCGGAGGCCCAAACGCGCCCTACAAAATGACATCTGCCAAGTGGGCTCTTGAGTTTGGCTTCTTGGGGAAAAGTGCCTCCTTTCAAAGCCAACTTGCCTAACTAGCCTGCGGCCCGTGCTGGGCTTTAGACTACAAAAATTCCATAAGGACGAGGATTTCTCCCAGACCAAAGCTGCCCCCTCCTCCAAACCTGGCTGCCATCGGAGGACCAAACGCGCCCCACAAAATGACACCTGCATTGAGGGTTCTTGAGTTTGGCTTCCTGGGGAAAAGTGCCTCCTTTCGGAGTCAACTTGCCTGCGGCCCGTCCTGGGCTTTTGCCTCCAAAAATTCCAGAAGGACGAGGATTTCTCCCAGACCAAAGCTGCCCCCTCCTCCAAACCTGGCTGCCATCGGAGGCCCAAACGTGCCCTACAAAATGACACCTGCCAAGTGGGCTCTTGAGTTTGGCTTCTTGGGTGGAAGTGCCTCCTTTCAAAGCCAACTTGCCTGCGGCCCGTCCTGGGCTTTTGCCTCCAAAAATTCCAGAAGGACGAGGATTTCTCCCAGACCAAAGCTGCCCCCTCCTCCAAACCTGGCTGCCATCGGAGGCCCAAACGCGCCCTACAAAATGACATTTGCCTAGTGGGCTCTTGAGTTTGGCTTCTTGCGGAAAAGTGCCTCCTTTCAAAGCCAACTTGCCTAACTATCCTGCGGCCCGTGCTGGGCTTTAGACTACAAAAATTCCATAAGGACGAGGATTTCTCCCAGACCAAAGCTGCCCCCTCCTCCAAACCTGGCTGCCATCAGAGGCCCAAACGCGCCCCACAAAATGACATCTGCATTGAGGGTTCTTGAGTTTGGCTTCCTGGGGAAAAGTGCCTCATTTCGGAGTCAACTTGCCTGCGGCCCATGCAGGGCTTTTGCCTACAAAAATTCCATAAGGACGAGGATTTCTCCCAGACCAAAGCTGCCCCCTCCTCCAAACCTGGCTGTCATCGGAGGCCCAAACGCGCCCTACAAAATGACATCTGCCAAGTGGGCTCTTGAGTTTGGCTTCTTGGGGAAAAGTGCCTCCTTTCAAAGCCAAATTGCCTGCGGCCCGTCCTGGGCTTTTGAGTACACAAATTCCATAAGGACGAGGATTTCTCCCAGACCAAAGCTGCCCCCTCCTCCAAACCTGGCTGCCATCGGAGGCCCAAACGCGCCCTACAAAATGACATCTGCCAAGTGGGCTCTTGAGTTTGGCTTCTTGGGGAAAAGTGCCTCCTTTCAAAGCCAACTTGCCTAACTAGCCTGCGGCCCGTGCTGGGCTTTAGACTACAAAAATTCCATAAGGACGAGGATTTCTCCCAGACCAAAGCTGCCCCCTCCTCCAAACCTGGCTGCCATCGGAGGACCAAACGCGCCCCACAAAATGACACCTGCATTGAGGGTTCTTGAGTTTGGCTTCCTGGGGAAAAGTGCCTCCTTTCGGAGTCAACTTGCCTGCGGCCCGTCCTGGGCTTTTGCCTCCAAAAATTCCAGAAGGACGAGGATTTCTCCCAGACCAAAGCTGCCCCCTCCTCCAAACCTGGCTGCCATCGGAGGCCCAAACGTGCCCTACAAAATGACACCTGCCAAGTGGGCTCTTGAGTTTGGCTTCTTGGGTGGAAGTGCCTCCTTTCAAAGCCAACTTGCCTGCGGCCCGTCCTGGGCTTTTGCCTCCAAAAATTCCAGAAGGACGAGGATTTCTCCCAGACCAAAGCTGCCCCCTCCTCCAAACCTGGCTGCCATCGGAGGCCCAAACGCGCCCTACAAAATGACATTTGCCTAGTGGGCTCTTGAGTTTGGCTTCTTGCGGAAAAGTGCCTCCTTTCAAAGCCAACTTGCCTAACTATCCTGCGGCCCGTGCTGGGCTTTAGACTACAAAAATTCCATAAGGACGAGGATTTCTCCCAGACCAAAGCTGCCCCCTCCTCCAAACCTGGCTGCCATCAGAGGCCCAAACGCGCCCCACAAAATGACATCTGCATTGAGGGTTCTTGAGTTTGGCTTCCTGGGGAAAAGTGCCTCATTTCGGAGTCAACTTGCCTGCGGCCCATGCAGGGCTTTTGCCTACAAAAATTCCATAAGGACGAGGATTTCTCCCAGACCAAAGCTGCCCCCTCCTCCAAACCTGGCTGCCATCGGAGGCCCAAACGCGCCCTACAAAATGACACCTGCCAAGTGGGCTCTTGAGTTTGGCTTCTTGGGGGAAAGTGCCTCCTTTCAAAGCCAACTTGCCTGCGGCCCGTCCTGGGCTTTTGAGTACACAAATTCCATAAGGACGAGGATTTCTCCCAGACCAAAGCTGCCCCCTCCTCCAAACCTGGCTGCCATCGGAGGCCCAAACGCGCCCTACAAAATGACACCTGCCAAGTGGGCTCTTGAGTTTGGCTTCTTGGGGAAAAGTGCTTCCTTTCGGAGCCAAAATTCCTAACTTGCCTGCGGCCCGTCCTGGGCTTTAGACTACAAAAATTCCAGAAGGACGAGGATTTCTCCCAGACCAAAGCTGCCCCCTCCTCCAAACCTGGCTGCCATCGGAGGCCCAAACGCGCCCCACAAAATGACACCTGCATTGAGGGTTCTTGAGTTTGGGTTCCTGGGGAAAAGTGCCTCCTTTCGGAGTCAACTTGCCTGCGGCCCATGCAGGGCTTTTGCCTACAAAAATTCCATAAGGACGAGGATTTCTCCCAGACCAAAGCTGCCCCCTCCTCCAAACCTGGCTGCCATCGGAGGCCCAAACGTGCCCTACAAAATGACACCTGCCAAGTGGGCTCTTGAGTTTGGCTTCTTGGGTGGAAGTGCCTCCTTTCAAAGCCAACTTGCCTGCGGCCCGTGCTGGGCATTAGACTACAAAAATTCCATAACGACGAGGATTTCTCCCAGACCAAATCTGCCCCCTCCTCCAAACCTGGCTGCCATCAGAGGCCCAAACGCGCCCCACAAAATGACATCTGCCATGTGGGCTCTTGAGTTTGGCTTCTTGGGGAAAAGTGCCTCCTTTCGGAGCCAACTTGCCTAACTTGCCTGCAGCCCGTCCTGGGCTTTTGCCTCCAAAAATTCCAGAAGGACGAGGATTTCTCCCAGACCAAAGCTGCCCCCTCCTCCAAACCTGGCTGCCATCGGAGGCCCAAACGCGCCCCACAAAATGACACCTGCATTGAGGGTTCTTGAGTTTGGCTTCTTGGGGAAAAGTGCCTCCTTTCGGAGTCAACTTGCCTGCGGCCCATGCAGGGCTTTTGCCTACAAAAATTCCAGAAGGACGAGGATTTCTCCCAGACCAAAGCTGCCCCCTCCTCCAAACCTGGCTGCCATCGGAGGCCCAAACGCGCCCTACAAAATGACATCTGCCAAGTGGGCTCTTGAGTTTGGCTTCTTGGGGAAAAGTGCCTCCTTTCAAAGCCAACTTGCCTAACTAGCCTGCGGCCCGTGCTGGGCTTTAGACTACAAAAATTCCATAAGGACGAGGATTTCTCCCAGACCAAAGCTGCCCCCTCCTCCAAACCTGGCTGCCATCGGAGGACCAAACGCGCCCCACAAAATGACACCTGCATTGAGGGTTCTTGAGTTTGGCTTCCTGGGGAAAAGTGCCTCCTTTCGGAGTCAACTTGCCTGCGGCCCGTCCTGGGCTTTTGCCTCCAAAAATTCCAGAAGGACGAGGATTTCTCCCAGACCAAAGCTGCCCCCTCCTCCAAACCTGGCTGCCATCGGAGGCCCAAACGTGCCCTACAAAATGACACCTGCCAAGTGGGCTCTTGAGTTTGGCTTCTTGGGTGGAAGTGCCTCCTTTCAAAGCCAACTTGCCTGCGGCCCGTCCTGGGCTTTTGCCTCCAAAAATTCCAGAAGGACGAGGATTTCTCCCAGACCAAAGCTGCCCCCTCCTCCAAACCTGGCTGCCATCGGAGGCCCAAACGCGCCCTACAAAATGACATTTGCCTAGTGGGCTCTTGAGTTTGGCTTCTTGCGGAAAAGTGCCTCCTTTCAAAGCCAACTCGCCTAACTATCCTGCGGCCCGTGCTGGGCTTTAGACTACAAAAATTCCATAAGGACGAGGATTTCTCCCAGACCAAAGCTGCCCCCTCCTCCAAACCTGGCTGCCATCAGAGGCCCAAACGCGCCCCACAAAATGACATCTGCATTGAGGGTTCTTGAGTTTGGCTTCCTGGGGAAAAGTGCCTCATTTCGGAGTCAACTTGCCTGCGGCCCATGCAGGGCTTTTGCCTACAAAAATTCCATAAGGACGAGGATTTCTCCCAGACCAAAGCTGCCCCCTCCTCCAAACCTGGCTGTCATCGGAGGCCCAAACGCGCCCTACAAAATGACATCTGCCAAGTGGGCTCTTGAGTTTGGCTTCTTGGGGAAAAGTGCCTCCTTTCAAAGCCAAATTGCCTGCGGCCCGTCCTGGGCTTTTGCCTACAAAAATTCCATAAGGACGAGGATTTCTCCCAGACCAAAGCTGCCCCCTCCTCCAAACCTGGCTGCCATCGGAGGCCCAAACGCGCCCTACAAAATGACATCTGCCAAGTGGGCTCTTGAGTTTGGCTTCTTGGGGAAAAGTGCCTCCTTTCAAAGCCAACTTGCCTAACTAGCCTGCGGCCCGTGCTGGGCTTTAGACTACAAAAATTCCATAAGGACGAGGATTTCTCCCAGACCAAAGCTGCCCCCTCCTCCAAACCTGGCTGCCATCGGAGGACCAAACGCGCCCCACAAAATGACACCTGCATTGAGGGTTCTTGAGTTTGGCTTCCTGGGGAAAAGTGCCTCCTTTCGGAGTCAACTTGCCTGCGGCCCGTCCTGGGCTTTTGCCTCCAAAAATTCCAGAAGGACGAGGATTTCTCCCAGACCAAAGCTGCCCCCTCCTCCAAACCTGGCTGCCATCGGAGGCCCAAACGTGCCCTACAAAATGACACCTGCCAAGTGGGCTCTTGAGTTTGGCTTCTTGGGTGGAAGTGCCTCCTTTCAAAGCCAACTTGCCTGCGGCCCGTCCTGGGCTTTTGCCTCCAAAAATTCCAGAAGGACGAGGATTTCTCCCAGACCAAAGCTGCCCCCTCCTCCAAACCTGGCTGCCATCGGAGGCCCAAACGCGCCCTACAAAATGACATTTGCCTAGTGGGCTCTTGAGTTTGGCTTCTTGCGGAAAAGTGCCTCCTTTCAAAGCCAACTTGCCTAACTATCCTGCGGCCCGTGCTGGGCTTTAGACTACAAAAATTCCATAAGGACGAGGATTTCTCCCAGACCAAAGCTGCCCCCTCCTCCAAACCTGGCTGCCATCAGAGGCCCAAACGCGCCCCACAAAATGACATCTGCATTGAGGGTTCTTGAGTTTGGCTTCCTGGGGAAAAGTGCCTCATTTCGGAGTCAACTTGCCTGCGGCCCATGCAGGGCTTTTGCCTACAAAAATTCCATAAGGACGAGGATTTCTCCCAGACCAAAGCTGCCCCCTCCTCCAAACCTGGCTGCCATCGGAGGCCCAAACGCGCCCTACAAAATGACACCTGCCAAGTGGGCTCTTGAGTTTGGCTTCTTGGGGGAAAGTGCCTCCTTTCAAAGCCAACTTGCCTGCGGCCCGTCCTGGGCTTTTGAGTACACAAATTCCATAAGGACGAGGATTTCTCCCAGACCAAAGCTGCCCCCTCCTCCAAACCTGGCTGCCATCGGAGGCCCAAACGCGCCCTACAAAATGACACCTGCCAAGTGGGCTGTTGAGTTTGGCTTCTTGGGGAAAAGTGCTTCCTTTCGGAGCCAAAATTCCTAACTTGCCTGCGGCCCGTCCTGGGCTTTAGACTACAAAAATTCCAGAAGGACGAGGATTTCTCCCAGACCAAAGCTGCCCCCTCCTCCAAACCTGGCTGCCATCGGAGGCCCAAACGCGCCCCACAAAATGACACCTGCATTGAGGGTTCTTGAGTTTGGGTTCCTGGGGAAAAGTGCCTCCTTTCGGAGTCAACTTGCCTGCGGCCCATGCAGGGCTTTTGCCTACAAAAATTCCATAAGGACGAGGATTTCTCCCAGACCAAAGCTGCCCCCTCCTCCAAACCTGGCTGCCATCGGAGGCCCAAACGTGCCCTACAAAATGACACCTGCCAAGTGGGCTCTTGAGTTTGGCTTCTTGGGTGGAAGTGCCTCCTTTCAAAGCCAACTTGCCTGCGGCCCGTGCTGGGCATTAGACTACAAAAATTCCATAACGACGAGGATTTCTCCCAGACCAAATCTGCCCCCTCCTCCAAACCTGGCTGCCATCAGAGGCCCAAACGCGCCCCACAAAATGACATCTGCCATGTGGGCTCTTGAGTTTGGCTTCTTGGGGAAAAGTGCCTCCTTTCGGAGCCAACTTGCCTAACTTGCCTGCAGCCCGTCCTGGGCTTTTGCCTCCAAAAATTCCAGAAGGACGAGGATTTCTCCCAGACCAAAGCTGCCCCCTCCTCCAAACCTGGCTGCCATCGGAGGCCCAAACGCGCCCCACAAAATGACACCTGCATTGAGGGTTCTTGAGTTTGGCTTCTTGGGGAAAAGTGCCTCCTTTCGGAGTCAACTTGCCTGCGGCCCATGCAGGGCTTTTGCCTACAAAAATTCCAGAAGGACGAGGATTTCTCCCAGACCAAAGCTGCCCCCTCCTCCAAACCTGGCTGCCATCGGAGGCCCAAACGTGCCCTACAAAATGACACCTGCCAAGTGGGCTCTTGAGTTTGGCTTCTTGGGTGGAAGTGCCTCCTTTCAAAGCCAACTTGCCTGCGGCCCGTCCTGGGCTTTTGCCTACAAAAATTCCATAAGGACGAGGATTTCTCCCAGACCAAAGCTGCCCCCTCCTCCAAACCTGGCTGCCATCGGAGGCCCAAACGCGCCCTACAAAATGACATCTGCCAAGTGGGCTCTTGAGTTTGGCTTCTTGCGGAAAAGTGCCTCCTTTCAAAGCCAACTTGCCTAACTAGCCTGCGGCCCGTGCTGGGCATTAGACTACAAAAATTCCATAACGACGAGGATTTCTCCCAGACCAAATCTGCCCCCTCCTCCAAACCTGGCTGCCATCAGAGGCCCAAACGCGCCCCACAAAATGACATCTGCCAAGTGGGCTCTTGAGTTTGGCTTCTTGGGGAAAAGTGCCTCCTTTCGGAGCCAACTTGCCTAACTTGCCTGCGGCCCGTCCTGGGCTTTTGCCTCCAAAAATTCCAGAAGGACGAGGATTTCTCCCAGACCAAAGCTGCCCCCTCCTCCAAACCTGGCTGCCATCGGAGGCCCAAACGTGCCCTACAAAATGACATCTGCCAAGTGGGCTCTTGAGTTTGGCTTCTTGGGTGGAAGTGCCTCCTTTCAAAGCCAACTTGCCTGCGGCCCGTCCTGGGCTTTTGCCTACAAAAATTCCATAAGGACGAGGATTTCTCCCAGGCCAAAGCTGCCCCCTCCTCCAAACCTGGCTGCCATCGGAGGCCCAAACGCGCCCTACAAAATGACATCTGCCAAGTGGGCTCTTGAGTTTGGCTTCTTGCGGAAAAGTGCCTCCTTTCAAAGCCAACTTGCCTAACTATCCTGCGGCCCGTGCTGGGCTTTAGACTACAAAAATTCCATAAGGACGAGGATTTCTCCCAGACCAAAGCTGCCCCCTCCTCCAAACCTGGCTGCCATCAGAGGCCCAAACGCGCCCCACAAAATGACATCTGCATTGAGGGTTCTTGAGTTTGGCTTCTTGGGGAAAAGTGCCTCCTTTCGGAGCCAACTTGCCTAACTTGCCTGCGGCCCGTCCTGGGCTTTTGCCTCCAAAAATTCCAGAGGGACGAGGATTTCTCCCAGACCAAAGCTGCCCCCTCCTCTAAACCTGGCTGCCATCGGAGGCCCAAACGTGCCCTACAAAATGACATCTGCCAAGTGGGCTCTTGAGTTTGGCTTCTTGGGGAAAAGTGACTCCTTTCAAAACCAACTTGCCTGCATCCCGTCCCGGGCTTTTGCTACAAAAATTCCATAAGGACGAGGATTCCTCCCAGACCAAAGCTGCCCCCTCCTCCAAACCTGGCTGCCATCGGAGGCCCAAACGCGCCCTACAAAATGACATCTGCCAAGTGGGCTCTTGAGTTTGGCTTCTTGGGGAAAAGTGCTTCCTTTCGGAGCCAAAATTCCTAACTTGCCTGCGGCCCGTCCTGGGCTTTAGACTACAAAAATTCCAGAAGGACGAGGATTTCTCCCAGACCAAAGCTGCCCCCTCCTCCAAACCTGGCTGCCATCGGAGGCCCAAACGCGCCCCACAAAATGACACCTGCATTGAGGGTTCTTGAGTTTGGCTTCCTGGGGAAAAGTGCGTCCTTTCGGAGTCAACTTGCCTGCGGCCCATGCAGGGCTTTTGCCTACAAAAATTCCATAAGGACGAGGATTTCTCCCAGAACAAAGCTGCCCCCTCCTCCAAACCTGGCTGCCATCGGAGGCCCAAACGCGCCCCACAAAATGACACCTGCATTGAGGGTTCTTGAGTTTGGCTTCCTGGGGAAAAGTGCCTCCTTTCGGAGTCAACTTGCCTGCGGCCCATGCAGGGCTTTTGCCTACAAAAATTCCATAAGGACGAGGATTTCTCCCAGACCAAAGCTGCCCCCTCCTCCAAACCTGGCTGCCATCGGAGGCCCAAACGTGCCCTACAAAATGACACCTGCCAAGTGGGTTCTTGAGTTTGGCTTCTTGGGGAAAATTGACTCCTTTCAAAACCACCTTGCCTGCGTCCTGTCCCGGGCTTTTGCAACAAAAATTCCATAAGGACGAGGATTCCTCCCAGACCAAAGCTGCCCCCTCCTCCAAACCTGGCTGCCATCGGAGGCCCAAACGCGCCCTACAAAATGACATCTGCCAAGTGGGCTCTTGAGTTTGGCTTCCTGGGGAAAAGTGCCTCCTTTCGGAGTCAACTTGCCTGCGGCCCGTGCTGGGCTTTAGACTACAAAAAATTCCATAAGGACGAGGATTTCTCCCAGACCAAAGCTGCCCCCTCCTCCAAACCTGGCTGCCATCGGAGGACCAAACGCGCGCCACAAAATGACACCTGCCAAGTGGGCTCTTGAGTTTGGCTTCTTGGGGGAAAGTGCCTCCTTTCAAAGCCAACTTGCCTGCGGCCCGTCAAGGGCTTGTGCCTACAAAAATTCCATAAGGACGAGGATTTCTCCCAGACCAAAGCTGCCCCCTCCTCCAAACCTGGCTGCCATCGGAGGCCCAAACGCGCCCTACAAAATGACACCTGCCAAGTGGGCTCTTGAGTTTGGCTTCTTGCGGAAAAGTGCCTCCTTTCAAAGCCAACTTGCCTAACTAGCCTGCAGCCCATTCTGGGCTTTTGCCTACAAAAATTCCATAAGGACGAGGATTTCTCCCAGACCAAAGCTGCCCCCTCCTCCAAACCTAGCTGCCATCGGTGGCCCAAACGCGCCCTACAAAATGACATCTGCCAAGTGGGCTCCTGAGTTTGGCTTCTTGGGGGAAAGTGCCTCCTTTCAAAGACAACTTGCCTGCAGCCCGTGCTGGGCTTTAGACTACAAAAATTCCATAAGGACGAGGATTTCTCCCAGACCAAAGCTGCCCCCTCCTCCAAACCTGGCTGCCATCGGAGGCCCAAACGCGCCCTACAAAATGACATCTGCCAAGTGGGCTCTTGAGTTTGGCTTCTTGCGGAAAAGTGCCTCTTTCAAAGCCAACTTGCCTAACTAGCCTGCAGCCCATTCTGGGCTTTTGCCTACAAAAATTCCATAAGGACGAGGATTTCTCCCAGACCAAAGCTGCCCCCTCCTCCAAACCTAGCTGCCATCGGTGGCCCAAACGCGCCCTACAAAATGACATCTGCCAAGTGGGCTCCTGAGTTTGGCTTCTTGGGGGAAAGTGCCTCCTTTCAAAGACAACTTGCCTGCAGCCCGTGCTGGGCTTTTGCCTACAAAAATTCCAGAAGGACAAGGATTTCTCCCAGACCAAAGCTGCCCCCTCCTCCAAACCTGGCTGCCATCGGAGGCCCAAACGCGCCCCACAAAATGACATCTGCATTGAGGGTTCTTGAGTTTGGCTTCTTGGGTAAAAGTGCCTCCTTTCGGAGCCAACTTGCCTAACTTGCCTGCGGCCCGTCCTGGGCTTTTGCTACAAAAATTCCATAAGGACGAGGATTTCTCCCAGACCAAAGCTGCCCCCTCCTCCAAACCTGGCTGCCATCGGAGGCCCAAACGCGCCCTACAAAATGACATCTGCCAAGTGGGCTCTTGAGTTTGGCTTTCTGGGGAAAAGTGCCTCCTTTCGGAGTCAACTTGCCTGCGGCACATGCAGGGCTTTTGCCTACAAAAATTCCATAAGGACGAGGATTTCTCCCAGACCAAAGCTGCCCCCTCCTCCAAACCTGGCTGCCATCGGAGGCCCAAACCCGCCCTACAAAATGACATCTGCCAAGTGGGCTCTTGAGTTTGGCTTCTTGGGTGGAAGTACCTCCTTTCAAAGCCAACTTGCCTGCGGCCCATGCAGGGCTTTTGCCTACAAAAATTCCATAAGGACGAGGATTTCTCCCAGACCAAAGCTGCCCCCTCCTCCAAACCTGGCTGCCATCGGAGGCCGAAACGCGCCCTACAAAATGACATCTGCCAAGTGGGCTCTTGAGTTTGGCTTCTTGGGGGAAAGTGCCTCCTTTCAAAGCCAACTTGCCTAACTAGCCTGCACCCCGTGCTGGGCTTTAGACTACAAAAATTCCATAAGGACGAGGATTTCTCCCAGACCAAAGCTGCCCCCTCCTCCAAACCTGGCTGCCATCAGAGGCCCAAACGCGCCCCACAAAATGACATCTGCCATGTGGGCTCTTGAGTTTGGCTTCTTGGGGAAAAGTGCCTCCTTTCGGAGCCAACTTGCCTAACTTGCCTGCGGCCCGTCCTGGGCTTTTGCCTACAAAAATTCCATAAGGACGAGGATTTCTCCCAGACAAAAGCTGCCCCCTCCTCCAAACCTGGCTGCCATCGGAGGCCCAAACGCGCCCTAGAAAATGACACCTGCCAAGTGGGCTCTTGAGTTTGGCTTCTTGGGGAAAAGTGACTCCTTTCAAAACCAACTTGCCTGCGTCCCGTCCCGGGCTTTTGCTACAAAAATTCCATAAGGACGAGGATTCCTCCCAGACCAAAGCTGCCCCCTCCTCCAAACCTGGCTGCCATCGGAGGCCCAAACGCGCCCTACAAAATGACATCTGCCAAGTGGGCTCTTGAGTTTGGCTTTCTGGGGAAAAGTGCCTCCTTTCGGAGTCAACTTGCCTGTGGCCCATGCAGGGCTTTTGCCTACAAAAATTCCATAAGGACGAGGATTTCTCCCAGACCAAAGCTGCCCCCTCCTCCAAACCTGGCTGCCATCGGAGGCCCAAACGCGCCCTACAAAATGACACCTGCCAAGTGGGCTCTTGAGTTTGGCTTCTTGGGTGGAAGTACCTCCTATCAAAGCCAACATGCCTGCGGCCCATGCAGGGCTTTTGCCTACAAAAATTCCATAAGGACGAGGATTTCTCCCAGACCAAAGCTGCCCCCTCCTCCAAACCTGGCTGCCATCGGAGGCCCAAACGCGCCCTACAAAATGACATCTGCCAAGTGGGCTCTTGAGTTTGGCTTCTTGGGGAAAAGTGCCTCCTTTCAAAGCCAACTTGCCTAACTAGCCTGCGGCCCGTGCTGGGCTTTAGACTACAAAAATTCCATAAGGACGAGGATTTCTCCCAGACCAAAGCTGCCCCCTCCTCCAAACCTGGCTGCCATCGGAGGCCCAAACGCGCCCCACAAAATGACACCTGCATTGAGGGTTCTTGAGTTTGGCTTCCTGGGGAAAAGTGCCTCCTTTCGGAGTCAACTTGCCTGCGGCCCATGCAGGGCTTTTGCCTACAAAAATTCCAGAAGGACGAGGATTTCTCCCAGACCAAAGCTGCCCCCTCCTCCAAACCTGGCTGCCATCGAAGGCCCAAACGTGCCCTACAAAATGACATCTGCCAAGTGGGCTCTTGTGTTTGGCTTCTTGGGTGGAAGTGCCTCCTTTCAAAGCCAACTTGCCTGCGGCCCGTCCTGGGCTTTTGCCTACAAAAATTCCATAAGGACGAGGATTTCTCCCAGACCAAAGCTGCCCCCTCCTCCAAACCTGGCTGCCATCGGAGGCCCAAACGCGCCCTACAAAATGACATCTGCCAAGTGGGCTCTTGAGTTTGGCTTCTTGCGGAAAAGTGCCTCCTTTCAAAGCCAACTTGCCTAACTAGCCTGCGGCCCGTGCTGGGCTTTAGACTACAAAAATTCCATATGGACGAGGATTTCTCCCAGACCAAAGCTGCCCCCTCCTCCAAACCTGGCTGCCATCAGAGGCCCAAACGCGCCCCACAAAATGACATCTGCATTGAGGGTTCTTAATTTGGCTTCTTGCGGAAAAGTGCCTCCTTTCAAAGCCAACTTGCCTAACGTGCCTGCGGCCCATGCAGGGCTTTTGCCTACAAAAATTCCAGAAGGACGAGGATTTCTCCCAGACCAAAGCTGCCCCCTCCTCCAAACCTGGCTGCCATCGGAGGCCCAAACGCGCCCTACAAAATGACACCTGCCAAGTGGGCTCTTGAGTTTGGCTTCTTGGGGGAAAGTGCCTCCTTTCAAAGCCAACTTGCCTGCGGCCCGTCCTGGGCTTTTGAGTACAAAAATTCCATAAGGACGAGGATTTCTCCCAGACCAAAGCTGCCCCCTCCTCCAAACCTGGCTGCCATCGGAGGCCCAAACGCGCCCTACAAAATGACATCTGCCAAGTGGGCTCTTGAGTTTGGCTTCTTGGGGAAAAGTGCCCCCTTTCGGAGCCAACTTGCCTAACTTGCCTGCGGCCCGTCCTGGGCTTTTGCCTACAAAAATTCCAGAAGGACGAGGATTTCTCCCAGACCAAAGCTGCCCCCTCCTCCAAACCTGGCTGCCATCGGAGGCCCAAACGCGCCCCACAAAATGACATCTGCATTGTGGGTTCTTGACTTTGGCTTCCTGAGGAAAAGTGCCTCCTTTCAAAGCCAACTTGCCTAACTTGCCTGCGGCCCGTCCTGGGCTTTTGCCTACAAAAATTCCAGAAGGACAAGGATTTCTCCCAAACCAAAGCTGCCCCCTCCTCCAAACCTGGCTGCCATCGGAGGCCCAAACGCGCCCTACAAAATGACATCTGCCAAGTGGGCTCTTGAGTTTGGCTTCTTGGGGAAAAGTGCCTGCTTTCGGAGTCAACTTGCCTGTGGCCCATTCTGGGCTTTTGCCTACAAAAATTCCATAAGGACGAGGATTTCTCCCAGACCAAAGCTGCCCCCTCCTCCAAACCTGGCTGCCATCGGAGGCCCAAACGTGCCCTACAAAATGACACCTGCCAAGTGGGCTCTTGAGTTTGGCTTCTTGCGGAAAAGTGCCTCCTTTCAAAGCCAACTTGCCTGCGGCCCGTCCTGGGCTTTTGCCTCCAAAAATTCCAGAAGGACGAGGATTTCTCCCAGGCCAAAGCTGCCCCCTCCTCCAAACCTGGCTGCCATCGGAGGCCCAAACGTGCCCTACAAAATGACATTTGCCAAGTGGGCTCTTGAGTTTGGCTTCTGGGGGAAAAGTGACTCCTTTCAAAACCAACTTGCCTGTGTCCCGTCCCGGGCTTTTGCTACAAAAATTCCATAAGGACGAGGATTTCTCCCAGACCAAAGCTGCCCCCTCCTCCAAACCTGGCTGCCATCGGAGGCCCAAACGCGCCCTACAAAATGACACCTGCCAAGTGGGCTCTTGAGTTTGGCTTCTTGGGGGAAAGTGCCTCCCTTCAAAGCCAACTTGCCTGCGGCCCGTCCTGGGCTTTTGAGTACAAAAATTCCATAAGGACGAGGATTTCTCCCAGACCAAATCTGCCCCCTCCTCCAAACCTGGCTGCCATCGGAGGCCCAAACGCGCCCCACAAAATGACATCTGCATTGAGGGTTCTTGAGTTTGCCTTCTTGGGGAAAAGTGCCTCCTATCGGAGCCAACTTGCCTAACTTGCCTGCGGCCCGTCCTGGGCTTTTGCTACAAAAATTCCATAAGGACGAGGATTTCTCCCAGACCAAAGCTGCCCCCTCCTCCAAACCTGGCTGCCATCGGAGGCCCAAACGCGCCCTACAAAATGACATCTGCATTGTGGGTTCTTGAGTTTGGCTTCTTGGGGAAAAGTGACTCCTTTCAAAGCCAACTTGCCTAACTTGCCTGCGGCCCATGCGGGGTTTTTGCCTACAAAAATTCCAGAAGGACGAGGATTTCTCCCAGACCAAAGCTGCCCCCTCCTCCAAACCTGGCTGCCATCGGAGGCCCAAACGCGCCCTACAAAATGACACCTGCCAAGTGGGCTCTTGAGTTTGGCTTCTTGGGGAAAATTGACTCCTTTCAAAACCAACTTGCCTGCGTCCCGTCCCGGGCTTTTGCTAAAAAAATTCCATAAGGACGAGGATTCCTCCCAGACCAAAGCTGCCCCCTCCTCCAAACCTGGCTGCCATCGGAGGCCCAAACGCGCCCTACAAAATGACATCTGCCAAGTGGGCTCTTGAGTTTGGCTTTCTGGGGAAAAGTGCCTCCTTTCGGAGTCAACTTGCCTGCGGCCCATGCAGGGCTTTTGCCTACAAAAATTCCATAAGGACGAGGATTTCTCCCAGACCAAAGCTGCCCCCTCCTCCAAACCTGGCTGCCATCGGAGGCCCAAACGTGCCCTACAAAATGACATCTGCCAAGTGGGCTCTTGAGTTTGGCTTCTTGGGTGGAAGTACCTCCTTTCAAAGCCAACTTGCCTGCGGCCCGTCCTGGGCTTTTGCCTACAAAAATTCCATAAGGACGAGGATATCTCCCAGACCAAAGCTGCCCCCTCCTCCAAACCTGGCTGCCATCGGAGGCCCAAACGCGCCCTACAAAATGACATCTGCCAAGTGGGCTCCTGAGTTTGGCTTCTTGGGGGAAAGTGCCTCCTTTCAAAGCCAACTTGCCTAACTAGCCTGCGGCCCGTGCTGGGCTTTAGACTAAAAAATTCCATAAGGACGAGGATTTCTCCCAGACCAAAGCTGCCCCCTCCTCCAAACCTGGCTGCCATCAGAGGCCCAAACGCGCCCCACAAAATGACATCTGCATTGAGGGTTCTTGAGTTTGGCTTCTTGGGGAAAAGTGCCTCCATTCGGAGCCAACTTGCCTAACTTGCCTGCGGCCCGTCCTGGGCTTTTGCCTCCAAAAATTCCATAAGGACGAGGATTTCTCCCAGACCAAAGCTGCCCCCTCCTCCAAACCTGGCTTCCATCGGAGGCCCAAACGCGCCCTACAAAATGACACAAGCCAAGTGGGCTCTTGAGTTTGGCTTCTTGGGGAAAAGAGCCTCCATTCGGAGTCAACTTGCCTGCATCCGGTCCTGGGCTTTGGAGTACAAAAATTCCATAAGGACGAGGATTTCTCCCAGACCAAAGCTGCCCCCTCCTCCAAACCTGGCTGCCATCGGAGGCCCAAACGTGCCCTACAAAATGACATCTGCATTGTGGGTTCTTGAGTTTGGCTTCTTGGGGAAAAGTGCCTCCAATCGGAGCCAACTTGCCTAACTTGCCTGCGGCCCGTCCTGGGCTTTTGCTACAAAAATTCCATAAGGACGAGGATTTCTCCCAGACCAAAGCTGCCCCCTCCTCCAAACCTGGCTGCCATCGGAGGCCCAAACGCGCCCTACAAAATGACACAAGCCAAGTGGGCTCTTGAGTTTGGCTTCTTGGGGAAAAGTGCCTCCTTTCGAAGCCAACTTGCCTGCGTCCCGTCCCGGGCTTTTGCCTACAAAAATTCCATAAGGACGAGGATTTCTCCCAGACCAAAGCTGCCCCCTCCTCCAAACCTGGCTGCCATCGGAGGCCCAAACGCGCCCTACAAAATGACACCTGCCAAGTGGGCTCTTGAGTTTGGCTTCTTGGGGAAAAGTGCCTCCTTCCAAAGACAACTTCCCTGCATCCGGTCCTGGGCTTTTGCCTCCAAAAATTCCATAAGGACGAGGATTTCTCCCAGACCAAAGCTGCCCCCTCCTCCAAACCTGGCTGCCATCAGAGGCCCAAACGCGCCCTACAAAATGACACCTGCCAAGTGGGCTCTTGAGTTTGGCTTCCTGGGGAAAAATGCCTCCATTCAGAGTCTACTTGACTGCAGCCCGTCCTGGGTTTTTGAGTACAAAAATTCCATAAGGACGAGGATTTCTCCCAGACCAAAGCTGCCCCCTCCTCCAAACCTGGCTGCCATCGGTGGCCCAAACGCGCCCTACAAAATGACATCTGCCAAGTGGGCTCCTGAGTTTGGCTGCTTTGGGGAAAGTGCCTCCTTTCAAAGCCAACTTGCCTAACTTGCCTGCGGCCCGTCCTGGGCTTTTGCCTCCAAAAATTCCAGAAGGACGAGGATTTCTCCCAGACCAAAGCTGCCCCCTCCTCCAAACCTGGCTTCCATCGGAGGCCCAAACGCGCCCTAAAAAATGACACCTGCCAAGTGGGCTCTTGAGTTTGGCTTCTTGGGGAAAAGTGACTCCTTTCAAAACCAACTTGCCTGCGTCCCGTCCAGGGCTTTTGCTACAAAAATTCCATAAGGACGAGGATTCCTCCCAGACCAAAGCTGCCCCCTCCTCCAAACCTGGCTGCCATCGGAGGCCCAAACGCGCCCTACAAAATGACATCTGCCAAGTGGGCTCTTGAGTTTGGCTTTCTGGGGAAAAGTGCCTCCTTTCGGAGTCAACTTGCCTGCGGCCCATGCAGGGCTTTTGCCGACAAAAATTCCATAAGGACGAGGATTTCTCCCAGACCAAAGCTGCCCCCTCCTCCAAACCTGGCTGCCATCAGAGGCCCAAACGCGCCCCACAAAATGACATCTGCCAAGTGGGCTCTTGAGTTTGGCTTCTTGGGGAAAAGTGCCTCCTTTCGGAGCCAACTTGCCTAACTTGCCTGCGGCCCGTCCTGGGCTTTTGCCTACAAAAATTCCAGAAGGACGAGGATTTCTCCCAGACCAAAGCTGCCCCCTCCTCCAAACCTGGCTGCCATCGGAGGCCCAAACGCGCCCCACAAAATGACACCTGCATTGAGGGTTCATGAGTTTGGCTTCCTGGGGCAAAATGCCTCCTTTCGGAGTCAACTTGCCTGCGGCCCATGCAGGGCTTTTGCCTCCAAAAATTCCATAAGGACGAGGATTTCTCCCAGACCAAAGCTGCCCCCTCCTCCAAACCTGGCTGCCATCGGAGGCCCAAACGTGCCCTACAAAATGACACCTGCCAAGTGGGCTCTTGAGTTTGGCTTCTTGGGTGGAAGTGCCTCCTTACAAAGCCAACTTGCCTGCAGCCCGTCCTGGGCTTTTGAGTACAAAAATTCCATAAGGACGAGGATTTCTCCCAGACCAAAGCTGCCCCCTCCTCCAAACCTGGCTGCCATCGGAGGCCCAAACGCGCCCTACAAAATGACATCTGCCAAGTGGGCTCTTGAGTTTGGCTTCTTGGGGAAAAGTGCCTCGTTTCGGAGTCAACTTGCCGGCGGCCCATGCAGGGCTTTTGCCTCCAAAAATTCCATAAGGACGAGGATTTCTCCCAGACCAAAGCTGCCCCCTCCTCCAAACCTGGCTGCCATCGGAGGCCCAAACGCGCCCTACAAAATGACACCTGCCAAGTGGGCTCCTGAGTTTGGCTTCTTGGGGGAAAGTGCCTCCTTTCAAAGCCAACTTGCCTGCAGCCCGTGCTGGGCTTTTGCCTACAAAAATTCCATAAGGACGAGGATTTCTCCCAGACCAAAGCTGCCCCCTCCTCCAAACCTGGCTGCCATCGGAGGCCCAAACGCGCCCCACAAAATGACATCTGCATTGAGGGTACTTGAGTTTGGCTTCTTGGGGAAAAGTGCCTCCTTTCGGAGCCAACTTGCCTAACTTGCCTGCGGCCCATGCGGGGTTTTTGCCTACAAAAATTCCAGAAGGACGAGGATTTCTCCCAGACCAAAGCTGCCCCCTCCTCCAAACCTGGCTGCCATCGGAGGCCCAAACGCGCCCTACAAAATGACACCTGCCAAGTGGGCTCTTGAGTTTGGCTTCTTGGGGAAAAGTGACTCCTTTCAAAACCAACTTGCCTGCGTCCCGTCCCGGGCTTTTGCTACAAAAATTCCATAAGGACGAGGATTCCTCCCAGACCAAAGCTGCCCCCTCCTCCAAACCTGGCTGCCATCGGAGGCCCAAACGCGCCCTACAAAATGACATCTGCCAAGTGGGCTCTTGAGTTTGGCTTCTTGGGGAAAAGTGCCTCCTTTCGGAGTCAACTTGCCTGCGGCCCATGCAGGGCTTTTGCCGACAAAAATTCCATAAGGACGAGGATTTCTCCCAGACCAAAGCTGCCCCCTCCTCCAAACCTGGCTGCCATCGGAGGCCCAAACGTGCCCTACAAAATGACAGCTGCCAAGTGGGCTCTTGAGTTTGGCTTCTTGGGTGGAAGTACCTCCTTTCAACGCCAACTTGCCTGCGGCCCGTCCTGGGCTTCTGCCTACAAAAATTCCATAAGGACGAGGATTTCTCCCAGACCAAAGCTGCCCCCTCCTCCAAACCTGGCTGCCATCAGAGGCCCAAACGCGCCCCACAAAATGACATCTGCCAAGTGGGCTCTTGAGTTTGGCTTCTTGGGGAAAAGTGCCTCCTTTCGGAGCCAACTTGCCTAACTTGCCTGCGGCCCGTCCTGGGCTTTTGCCTACAAAAATTCCATAAGGACGAGGATTTCTCCCAGACCAAAGCTGCCCCCTCCTCCAAACCTGGCTGCCATCGGAGGCCCAAACGCGCCCCACAAAATGACACCTGCATTGAGGGTTCATGAGTTTGGCTTCCTGGGGCAAAGTGCCTCCTTTCGGAGTCAACTTGCCTGCGGCCCATGCAGGGCTTTTGCCTCCAAAAATTCCAGAAGGACGAGGATTTCTCCCAGACCAAAGCTGCCCCCTCCTCCAAACCTGGCTGCCATCGGAGGCCCAAACGCGCCCTACAAAATGACATCTGCCAAGTGGGCTCTTGAGTTTGGCTTCTTGCGGAAAAGTGCCTCCTTTCAAAGCCAACTTGCCTAACTAGCCTGCGGCCCGTCCTGGGCTTTTGCCTACAAAAATTCCATAAGGACGAGGATTTCTCCCAGACCAAAGCTGCCCCCTCCTCCAAACCTAGCTGCCATCGGTGCCCCAAACGCGCCCTACAAAATGACATCTGCCAAGTGGGCTCCTGAGTTTGGCTTCTTGGGGGAAAGTGCCTCCTTTCAAAGACAACTTGCCTGCAGCCCGTGCTGGGCTTTTGCCTCCAAAAATTCCATAAGGACGAGGATTTCTCCCAGACCAAAGCTGCCCCCTCCTCCAAACCTGGCTGCCATCGGAGGCCCAAACGCGCCCCACAAAATGAGATCTGCATTGAGGGTTCTTGAGTTTGGCTTCTTGGGGAAAAGTGCCTCCTTTCGGAGCCAACTTGCCTAACTTGCCTGCGGCCCGTCCTGGGCTTTTGCTACAAAAATTCCATAAGGACGAGGATTTCTCCCAGACCAAAGCTGCCCCCTCCTCCAAACCTGGCTGCCATCGGAGGCCCAAACGCGCCCTACAAAATGACATCTGCATTGTGGGTTCTTGAGTTTGCCTTCTTGGGGAAAAGTGCCTCCTTTCAAAGCAACTTGCCTAACTTGCCTGCGGCCCATGCGGGGTTTTTGACTACAAAAATTCCATAAGGACGAGGATTTCTCCCAGACCAAAGCTGCCCCCTCCTCCAAACCTGGCTGCCATCGGAGGCCCAAACGCGCCCTACAAAATGACACCTGCCAAGTGGGCTCTTGAGTTTGGCTTCTTGGGGAAAAGTGACTCCTTTCAAAACCAACTTGCCTGCGTCCCGTCCCGGGCTTTTGCTACAAAAATTCCATAAGGACGAGGATTCCTCCCAGACCAAAGCTGTCCCCTCCTCCAAACCTGGCTGCCATCGGAGGCCCAAACGCGCCCTACAAAATGACATCTGCATTGTGGGCTCTTGAGTTTGGCTTTCTGGGGAAAAGTGCCTCCTTTCGGAGTCAACTTGCCTGCGGCCCATGCGGGGTTTTTGCCTACAAAAATTCCATAAGGACGAGGATTTCTCCCAGACCAAAGCTGCCCCCTCCTCCAAACCTGGCTGCCATCGGAGGCCCAAACGTGCCCTACAAAATGACATCTGCCAAGTGGGCTCTTGAGTTTGGCTTCTTGGGTGGAAGTACCTCCTTTCAAAGCCAACTTGCCTGCGGCCCGTCCTGGGCTTTTGCCTCCAAAAATTCCAGAAGGACGAGGATTTCTCCCAGACCAAAGCTGCCCCCTCCTCCAAACCTGGCTGCCATCGGAGGCCCAAACGCGCCCTACAAAATGACATCTGCCAAGTGGGCTCTTGAGTTTGGCTTCTTGGGGGAAAGTGCCTCCTTTCAAAGCCAACTTGCCTAACTAGCCTGCGGCCCATGCAGGGCTTTTGCCTACAAAAATTCCATATGGACGAGGATTTCTCCCAGACCAAAGCTGCCCCCTCCTCCAAACCTGCCTGCCATCAGAGGCCCAAACGCGCCCTACAAAATGACACCTGCCAAGTGGGCTCTTGAGTTTGGCTTCTTGGGGAAAAGTGCCTCCTTTCAGAGCCAACTTGCCTAACTTGCCTGCGGCCCGTCCTGGGCTTTTGCTACAAAAATTCCATAAGGACGAGGATTTCTCCCAGACCAAAGCTGCCCCCTCCTCCAAACCTGGCTGCCATCGGTGGCCCAAACGCGCCCTACAAAATGACATCTGCCAAGTGGGCTCCTGAGTTTGGCTTCTTGGGGGAAAGTGCCTCATTTCGGAGACAACTTGCCTGCAGCCCGTGCTGGGCTTTTGCCTACAAAAATTCCAGAAGGACGAGGATTTCTCCCAGACCAAAGCTGACCCCTCCTCCAAACCTGGCTGCCATCGGAGGCCCAAACGCGCCCCACAAAATGACATCTGCATTGAGGGTTCTTGAGTTTGGCTTCTTGGGGAAAAGTGCCTCGTTTCGGAGTCAACTTGCCGGCAGCCCATGCAGGGCTTTTGCCTACAAAAATTCCATAAGGACGAGGATTTCTCCCAGACCAAAGCTGCCCCCTCCTCCAAACCTGGTTGCCATCGGAGGCCCAAACGCGCCCTACAAAATGACACCTGCCAAGTGGGCTCTTGAGTTTGGCTTCTTGGGGAAAAGTGCCTCCTTTCGGAGCCAACTTGCCTAACTAGCCTGCGGCCCGTGCTGGGCTTTTGCCTACAAAAATTCCATAAGGACGAGGATTTCTCCCAGACCAAAGCTGCCCCCTCCTCCAAACCCGGCTGCCATCGGAGGCCCAAACGCGCCCTACAAAATGACACCTGCCAAGTGGGCTCCTGAGTTTGGCTTCTTGGGGGAAAGTGCCTCCTTTCAAAGCCAACTTGCCTGCAGCCCGTGCTGGGCTTTAGACTACAAAAATTCCAGAAGGACGAGGATTTCTCCCAGACCAAAGCTGCCCCCTCCTCCAAACCTGGCTGCCATCGGAGGCCCAAACGCGCCCTACAAAATGACACCTGCCAAGTGGGCTCTTGAGTTTGGCTTCTTGGGGAAAAGTGACTCCTTTCAAAACCAACTTGCCTGCATCCCGTCCCGGGCTTTTGCTACAAAAATTCCATAAGGACGAGGATTCCTCCGGGACCAAAGCTGCCCCCTCCTCCAAACCTGGCTGCCATCGGAGGCCCAAACGCGCCCTACAAAATGACATCTGCCAAGTGGGCTCTTGAGTTTGGCTTTCTGGGGAAAAGTGCCTCCTTTCGGAGTCAACTTGCCTGCGGCCCATGCAGGGCTTTTGCCTCCAAAAATTCCATAAGGACGAGGATTTCTCCCAGGCCAAAGCTGCCCCCTCCTCCAAACCTGGCTGCCATCGGAGGCCCAAACGTGCCCTACAAAATGACATCTGCCAAGTGGGCTCTTGAGTTTGGCTTCTTGGGTGGAAGTACCTCCTTTCAAAGCCAAGTTGCCTGCGGCCCGTCCCGGGCTTCTGCCTACAAAAATTCCATAAGGACGAGGATTTCTCCCAGACCAAAGCTGCCCCCTCCTCCAAACCTGGCTGCCATCAGAGGCCCAAACGCGCCCCACAAAATGACATCTGCCAAGTGGGCTCTTGAGTTTGGCTTCTTGGGGAAAAGTGCCTCCTTTCGGAGCCAACTTGCCTACCTTGCCTGCGGCCCGTCCTGGGCTTTTGCCTACAAAAATTCCAGAAGGACGAGGATTTCTCCCAGACCAAAGCTGCCCCCTCCTCCAAACCTGGCTGCCATCGGAGGCCCAAACGCGCCCCACAAAATGACACCTGCATTGAGGGTTCATGAGTTTGGCTTCCTGGGGCAAAGTGCCTCCTTTCGGAGTCAACTTGCCTGCGGCCCATGCAGGGCTTTTGCCGACAAAAATTCCAGAAGGACGAGGATTTCTCCCAGACCAAAGCTGCCCCCTCCTCCAAACCTGGCTGCCATCGGAGGCCCAAACGTGCCCTACAAAATGACTCCTGCCAAGTGGGCTCTTGAGTTTGGCTTCTTGGGTGGAAGTGCCTCCTTACAAAGCCAACTTGCCTGCAGCCCGTCCTGGGTTTTTGCCTACAAAAATTCCATAAGGACGAGGATTTCTCCCAGACCAAAGCTGCCCCCTCCTCCAAACCTGGCTGCCATCGGAGGCCCAAACGCGCCCCACAAAATGAGATCTGCATTGAGGGTTCTTGAGTTTGGCTTCTTGGGGAAAAGTGCCTCCTTTCGGAGCCAACTTGCCTAACTTGCCTGCGGCCCGTCCTGGGCTTTTGCTACAAAAATTCCATAAGGACGAGGATTTCTCCCAGACCAAAGCTGCCCCCTCCTCCAAACCTGGCTGCCATCGGAGGCCCAAACGCGCCCTACAAAATGACATCTGCATTGTGGGTTCTTGAGTTTGCCTTCTTGGGGAAAAGTGCCTCCTTTCAAAGCAACTTGCCTAACTTGCCTGCGGCCCATGCGGGGTTTTTGACTACAAAAATTCCATAAGGACGAGGATTTCTCCCAGACCAAAGCTGCCCCCTCCTCCAAACCTGGCTGCCATCGGAGGCCCAAACGCGCCCTACAAAATGACACCTGCCAAGTGGGCTCTTGAGTTTGGCTTCTTGGGGAAAAGTGACTCCTTTCAAAACCAACTTGCCTGCGTCACGTCCCGGGCTTTTGCTACAAAAATTCCATAAGGACGAGGATTCCTCCCAGACCAAAGCTGTCCCCTCCTCCAAACCTGGCTGCCATCGGAGGCCCAAACGCGCCCTACAAAATGACATCTGCATTGTGGGCTCTTGAGTTTGGCTTTCTGGGGAAAAGTGCCTCCTTTCGGAGTCAACTTGCCTGCGGCCCATGCAGGGCTTTTGCCTACAAAAATTCCATAAGGACGAGGATTTCTCCCAGACCAAAGCTGCCCCCTCCTCCAAACCTGGCTGCCATCGGAGGCCCAAACGTGCCCTACAAAATGACATCTGCCAAGTGGGCTCTTGAGTTTGCCTTCTTGGGTGGAAGTACCTCCTTTCAAAGCCAACTTGCCTGCGGCCCGTCCTGGGCTTTTGCCTACAAAAATTCCATAAGGACGAGGATTTCTCCCAGACCAAAGCTGCCCCCTCCTCCAAACCTGGCTGCCATCGGAGGCCCAAACGCGCCCTACAAAATGACATCTGCCAAGTGGGCTCTTGAGTTTGGCTTCTTGGCGGAAAGTGCCTCCTTTCAAAGCCAACTTGCCTAACTAGCCTGCGGCCCATGCAGGGCTTTTGCCTACAAAAATTCCATAAGGACGAGGATTTCTCCCAGACCAAAGCTGCCCCCTCCTCCAAACCTGGCTGCCATCAGAGGCCCAAACGCGCCCTACAAAATGACATCTGCCAAGTGGGCTCTTGAGTTTGGCTTCTTGGGGAAAAGTGCCTCCTTTCGGAGCCAACTTGCCTAACTTGCCTGCGGCCCGTCCTGGGCTTTTGCTACAAAAATTCCAGAAGGACGAGGATTTCTCCCAGACCAAAGCTGCCCCCTCCTCCAAACCTGGCTGCCATCAGAGGCCCAAACGCGCCCCACAAAATGACACCTGCATTGAGGGTTCTTGAGTTTGGATTCCTGGGGAAAAGTGCCTCCTTTCGGAGTCAACTTGCCTGCGGCCCATGCAGGGCTTTTGCCTCCAAAAATTCCAGAAGGACGAGGATTTCTCCCAGGCCAAAGCTGCCCCCTCCTCCAAACCTGGCTGCCATCGGAGGCCCAAACGCGCCCTACAAAATGACACCTGCCAAGTGGGCTCTTGAGTTTGGCTTCTTGGGGAAAAGTGACTCCATTCAAAACCAACTTGCCTGCGTCCAGTCCCGGGCTTTTGCTACAAAAATTCCATAAGGACGAGGATTCCTCCCAGACCAAAGCTGCCCCCTCCTCCAAACCTGGCTGCCATCGGAGGCCCAAACGCGCCCTACAAAATGACATCTGCCAAGTGGGCTCTTGAGTTTGGCTTTCTGGGGAAAAGTGCCTCCTTTCGGAGTCAACTTGCCTGCGGCCCATGCAGGGCTTTTGCCTCCAAAAATTCCATAAGGACGAGGATTTCTCCCAGACCAAAGCTGCCCCCTCCTCCAAACCTGGCTGCCATCGGAGGCCCAAACGTGCCCTACAAAATGACACCTGCCAAGTGGGCTCTTGAGTTTGGCTTCTTGGGTGGAAGTGCCTCCTTTCAAAGCCAACTTGCCTGCGGCCCGTGCTGGGCTTTTGCCTACAAAAATTCCATAAGGACGAGGATTTCTCCCAGACCAAAGCTGCCCCCTCCTCCAAACCTGGCTGCCATCGGAGGCCCAAACGCGCCCTACAAAATGACATCTGCCAAGTGGGCTCTTGAGTTTGGCTTCTTGCGGAAAAGTGCCTCCTTTCAAAGCCAACTTGCCTAACTAGCCTGCAGCCCATTCTGGGATTTTGCCTCCAAAAATTCCATAAGGACGAGGATTTCTCCCAGACCAAAGCTGCCCCCTCCTCCAAATCTAGCTGCCATCGGTGGCCCAAACGCGCCCTACAAAATGACATCTGCCAAGTGGGCTCCTGAGTTTGGCTTCTTGGGGGAAAGTGCCTCCTTTCAAAGCCAACTTGCCTGCGGCCCGTGCTGGGCTTTAGACTACAAAAATTCCATAAGGACAAGGATTTCTCCCAGACCAAAGCTGCCCCCTCCTCCAAACCTGGCTGCCATCGGAGGCCCAAACGCGCCCCACAAAATGACATCTGCATTGAGGGTTCTTGAGTTTGGCTTCTTGGGGAAAAGTGCCTCCTTTCGGAGCCAACTTGCCTAACTTGCCTGCGGCCCATCCTGGGCTTTTGCCTCCAAAAATTCAATAAGGACGAGGATTTCTCCCAGACCAAAGCTGCCCCCTCCTCCAAACCTGGCTGCCATCGGAGGCCCAAACGCGCCCCACAAAATGACATCTTCATTGAGGGTTCTTGAGTTTGGCTTCTTGGGGAAAAGTGCCTCCTTTCGGAGTCAACTTGCCTAACTTGCCTGCGGACCATGCGGGGTTTTTGCCTACAAAAATTCCATAAGGACGAGGATTTCTCCCAGACCAAAGCTGCCCCCTCCTCCAAACCTGGCTGACATCGGAGGCCCAAACGCGCCCTACAAAATGACACCTGCCAAGTGGGCTCTTGAGTTTGGCTTCTTGGGGAAAAGTGCCTCCTTTCGGAGTCAACTTGCCGGCGGCCCATGCAGGGCTTTTGCCTCCAAAAATTCCATAAGGACGAGGATTTCTCCCAGACCAAAGCTGCCCCCTCCTCCAAACCTGGCTGCCATCGGAGGCCCAAACGCGCCCTACAAAATGACACCTGCCATGTGGGCTCTTGAGTTTGGCTTCTTGGGGGAAAGTGCCTCCTTTCGGAGCCAACTTGCCTAACTAGCCTGCGGCCCGTCCTGGGCTTCTGCCTACAAAAATTCCATAAGGACGAGGATTTCTCCCAGACCAAAGCTGCCCCCTCCTCCAAACCTGGCTGCCATCAGAGGCCCAAACGCGCCCTACAAAATGACATCTGCCAAGCGGGCTCTTGAGTTTGGCTTCTTGGGGAAAAGTGCCTCCTTTCGGAGCCAAATTGCCTAACTTGCCTGCGGCCCGTGCTGGGCTTTTGCCTCCAAAAATTCCATAAGGACGAGGATTTCTCCCAGACCAAAGCTGCCCCCTCCTCCAAACCTGGCTGCCATCGGAGGCCCAAACGCGCCCCACAAAATGACACCTGCATTGAGGGTTCTTGAGTTTGGCTTCCTGGGGAAAAGTGCCTCCTTTCGGAGTCAACTTGCCTGTGGCCCATGCAGGGCTTTTGCCTACAAAAATTCCAGAAGGACGAGGATTTCTCCCAGACCAAAGCTGCCCCCTCCTCCAAACCTGGCTGCCATCGGAGGCCCAAACGTGCCCTACAAAATGACACCTGCCAAGTGGGCTCTTGAGTTTGGCTTCTTGGGTGGAAGTGCCTCCTTTCAAAGCCAACTTGCCTGCGGCCCGTGCTGGGCTTTTGCCTACAAAAATTCCAGAAGGACGAGGATTTCTCCCAGACCAAAGCTGCCCCCTCCTCCAAACCTGGCTGCCATCGGAGGCCCAAACGCGCCCTACAAAATGACATCTGCCAAGCGGGCTCTTGAGTTTGGCTTCTTGGGGAAAAGTGCCTCCTTTCGGAGTCAACTTGCCTGCGGCCCATGCAGGGCTTTTGCCGACAAAAATTCCATAAGGACGAGGATTTCTCCCAGACCAAAGCTGCCCCCTCCTCCAAACCTGGCTGCCATCAGAGGCCCTAACGCGCCCTACAAAATGACATCTGCCAAGTGGGCTCTTGAGTTTGGCTTCATGGGGAAAAGTGCCTCCTTTCGGAGCCAAATTGCCTAACTTGCCTGCGGCCCGTCCTGGGCTTTTGCCTACAAAAATTCCGGAAGGACGAGGATTTCTCCCAGACCAAAGCTGCCCCCTCCTCCAAACCTGGCTGCCATCGGAGGCCCAAACGCGCCCCACAAAATGACATCTGCCAAGTGGGCTCTTGAGTTTGGCTTCATGGGGAAAAGTGCCTCCTTTCGGAGCCAAATTGCCTAACTTGCCTGCGGCCCGTCCTGGGCTTTTGCCTCCAAAAATTCCGGAAGGACGAGGATTTCTCCCAGACCAAAGCTGCCCCCTCCTCCAAACCTGGCTGCCATCGGAGGCCCAAACGCGCCCCACAAAATGACACCTGCATTGAGGGTTCTTGAGTTTGGCTTCCTGGGGAAAAGTGCCTCCTTTCGGAGTCAACTTGCCTGCGGCCCATGCAGGGCTTTTGCCTACAAAAATTCCATAAGGACGAGGATTTCTCCCAGACCAAAGCTGCCCCCTCCTCCAAACCTGGCTGCCATCGGAAGCCCAAAGGTGCCCTACAAAATGACATCTGCCAAGTGGGCTCTTGAGTTTGGCTTCTTGGGTGGAAGTACCTCCTTTCAAAGCCAACTTGCCTGCGGCCCGTCCTGGGCTTTTGCCTACAAAAATTCCAGAAGGACGAGGATTTCTCCCAGACCAAAGCTGCCCCCTCCTCCAAACCTGGCTGCCATCGGAGGCCCAAACGCGCCCCACAAAATGACATCTGCCAAGTGGGCTCTTGAGTTTGGCTTCCTGGGGAAAAGTGCCTCCTTTCGGAGTCAACTTGACTCCGGCCCATGCAGGGCTTTTGCCTCCAAAAATTCCAGAAGGACGAGGATTTCTCCCAGACCAAAGCTGCCCCCTCCTCCAAACCTGGCTGCCATCGGAGGCCCAAACGTGCCCTACAAAATGACATCTGCCAAGTGGGCTCTTGAGTTTGGCTTCTTGGGTGGAAGTGCCTCCTTTCAAAGCCAACTTGCCTGCGTCCCGTCCTGGGCTTTTGCCTACAAAAATTCCATAAGGACGAGGATTTCTCCCAGACCAAAGCTGCCCCCTCCTCCAAACCTGGCTGCCATCGGAGGCCCAAACGCGCCCTACAAAATGACATCTGCCAAGTGGGCTCTTGAGTTTGGCTTCTTGCGGAAAAGTGCCTCCTTTCAAAGCCAACTTGCCTAACTAGCCTGCAGCCCATTCTGGGCTTTTGAGTACAAAATTTCCATAAGGACGAGGATTTCTCCCAGACCAAAGCTGCCCCCTCCTCCAAACCTAGCTGCCATCGGTGGCCCAAACGCGCCCTACAAAATGACATCTGCATTGAGGGTTCTTGAGTTTGGCTTCTTGGGGGAAAGTGCCTCCTTTCAAAGCCAACTTGCCTAACTAGCCTGCAGCCCATTCTGGGCTTTTGAGTACAAAAATTCCATAAGGACGAGGATTTCTCCCAGACCAAAGCTGCCCCCTCCTCCAAACCTGGCTGCCATCGGAGGCCCAAACGCGCCCCACAAAATGACATCTGCATTGAGGGTTCTTGAGTTTGGCTTCTTGGGGAAAAGTGCCTCCTTTCGGAGCCAACTTGCCTAACTTGCCTGCGGGCCATCCTGGGCTTTTGCCTCAAAAAATTCAATAAGGACGAGGATTTCTCCCAGACCAAAGCTGCCCCCTCCTCCAAACCTGGCTGCCATCGGAGGCCCAAACGCGCCCCACAAAATGACATCTGCATTGAGGGTTCTTGAGTTTGGCTTCTTTGGGAAAAGTGCCTCCTTTCGGAGTCAATGTGCCTAACTTGCCTGCGGCCCATGCGGGGTTTTTGCCTACAAAAATTCCATAAGGACGAGGATTTCTCCCAGACCAAAGCTGCCCCCTCCTCCAAACCTGGCTGCCATCGGAGGCCCAAACGCGCCCTACAAAATGACACCTGCCAAGTGGGCTCTTGAGTTTGGCTTCTTGGGGAAAAGTGCCTCCTTTCGGAGTCAACTTGCCGGCGGCCCATGCAGGGCTTTTGCCTCCAAAAATTCCATAAGGACGAGGATTTCTCCCAGACCAAAGCTGCCCCCTCCTCCAAACCTGGCTGCCATCGGAGGCCCAAACGCGCCCTACAAAATGACACCTGCCAAGTGGGCTCTTGAGTTTGGCTTCTTGGGGGAAAGTGCCTCCTTTCGGAGCCAACTTGCCTAACTAGCCTGCGGCCCGTCCTGGGCTTCTGCCTACAAAAATTCCATAAGGACGAGGATTTCTCCCAGACCAAAGCTGCCCCCTCCTCCAAACCTGGCTGCCATCAGAGGCCCAAACGCGCCCTACAAAATGACATCTGCCAAGTGGGCTCTTGAGTTTGGCTTCTTGGGGAAAAGTGCCTCCTTTCGGAGCCAACTTGCCTAACTTGCCTGCGGCCCGTCCTGGGCTTTTGCCTCCAAAAATTCCATAAGGACGAGGATTTCTCCCAGACCAAAGCTGCCCCCTCCTCCAAACCTGGCTGCCATCGGAGGCCCAAACGCGCCCCACAAAATGACACCTGCATTGAGGGTTCTTGAGTTTGGCTTCCTGGGGAAAAGTGCCTCCTTTCGGAGTCAACTTGCCTGTGGCCCATGCAGGGCTTTTGCCTACAAAAATTCCAGAAGGACGAGGATTTCTCCCAGACCAAAGCTGCCCCCTCCTCCAAACCTGGCTGCCATCGGAGGCCCAAACGTGCCCTACAAAATGACACCTGCCAAGTGGGCTCTTGAGTTTGGCTTCTTGGGTGGAAGTGCCTCCTTTCAAAGCCAACTTGCCTGCGGCCCGTGCTGGGCTTTTGCCTACAAAAATTCCATAAGGACGAGGATTTCTCCCAGACCAAAGCTGCCCCCTCCTCCAAACCTGGCTGCCATCGGAGGCCCAAACGCGCCCTACAAAATGACATCTGCCAAGTGGGCTCTTGAGTTTGGCTTCTTGGGGAAAAGTGCCCCCTTTCGGAGCCAACTTGCCTAACTTGCCTGCGGCCCGTCCTGGGCTTTTGCCTACAAAAATTCCAGAAGGACGAGGATTTCTCCCAGACCAAAGCTGCCCCCTCCTCCAAACCTGGCTGCCATCGGAGGCCCAAACGCGCCCCACAAAATGACATCTGCCAAGTGGGCTCTTGAGTTTGGCTTCCTGGGGAAAAGTGCCTCCTTTCGGAGTCAACTTGACTCCGGCCCATGCAGGGCTTTTGCCTCCAAAAATTCCAGAAGGACGAGGATTTCTCCCAGACCAAAGCTGCCCCCTCCTCCAAACCTGGCTGCCATCGGAGGCCCAAACGTGCCCTACAAAATGACATCTGCCAAGTGGGCTCTTGAGTTTGGCTTCTTGGGTGGAAGTGCCTCCTTTCAAAGCCAACTTGCCTGCGTCCCGTCCTGGGCTTTTGCCTACAAAAATTCCATAAGGACGAGGATTTCTCCCAGACCAAAGCTGCCCCCTCCTCCAAACCTGGCTGCCATCGGAGGCCCAAACGCGCCCTACAAAATGACATCTGCCAAGTGGGCTCTTGAGTTTGGCTTCTTGCGGAAAAGTGCCTCCTTTCAAAGCCAACTTGCCTAACTAGCCTGCAGCCCATTCTGGGCTTTTGAGTACAAAATTTCCATAAGGACGAGGATTTCTCCCAGACCAAAGCTGCCCCCTCCTCCAAACCTAGCTGCCATCGGTGGCCCAAACGCGCCCTACAAAATGACATCTGCATTGAGGGTTCTTGAGTTTGGCTTCTTGGGGGAAAGTGCCTCCTTTCAAAGCCAACTTGCCTAACTAGCCTGCAGCCCATTCTGGGCTTTTGAGTACAAAAATTCCATAAGGACGAGGATTTCTCCCAGACCAAAGCTGCCCCCTCCTCCAAACCTGGCTGCCATCGGAGGCCCAAACGCGCCCCACAAAATGACATCTGCATTGAGGGTTCTTGAGTTTGGCTTCTTGGGGAAAAGTGCCTCCTTTCGGAGCCAACTTGCCTAACTTGCCTGCGGGCCATCCTGGGCTTTTGCCTCAAAAAATTCAATAAGGACGAGGATTTCTCCCAGACCAAAGCTGCCCCCTCCTCCAAACCTGGCTGCCATCGGAGGCCCAAACGCGCCCCACAAAATGACATCTGCATTGAGGGTTCTTGAGTTTGGCTTCTTGGGGAAAAGTGCCTCCTTTCGGAGTCAATGTGCCTAACTTGCCTGCGGCCCATGCGGGGTTTTTGCCTACAAAAATTCCATAAGGACGAGGATTTCTCCCAGACCAAAGCTGCCCCCTCCTCCAAACCTGGCTGCCATCGGAGGCCCAAACGCGCCCTACAAAATGACACCTGCCAAGTGGGCTCTTGAGTTTGGCTTCTTGGGGAAAAGTGCCTCCTTTCGGAGTCAACTTGCCGGCGGCCCATGCAGGGCTTTTGCCTCCAAAAATTCCATAAGGACGAGGATTTCTCCCAGACCAAAGCTGCCCCCTCCTCCAAACCTGGCTGCCATCGGAGGCCCAAACGCGCCCTACAAAATGACACCTGCCAAGTGGGCTCTTGAGTTTGGCTTCTTGGGGGAAAGTGCCTCCTTTCGGAGCCAACTTGCCTAACTAGCCTGCGGCCCGTCCTGGGCTTCTGCCTACAAAAATTCCATAAGGACGAGGATTTCTCCCAGACCAAAGCTGCCCCCTCCTCCAAACCTGGCTGCCATCAGAGGCCCAAACGCGCCCTACAAAATGACATCTGCCAAGTGGGCTCTTGAGTTTGGCTTCTTGGGGAAAAGTGCCTCCTTTCGGAGCCAACTTGCCTAACTTGCCTGCGGCCCGTCCTGGGCTTTTGCCTCCAAAAATTCCATAAGGACGAGGATTTCTCCCAGACCAAAGCTGCCCCCTCCTCCAAACCTGGCTGCCATCGGAGGCCCAAACGCGCCCCACAAAATGACACCTGCATTGAGGGTTCTTGAGTTTGGCTTCCTGGGGAAAAGTGCCTCCTTTCGGAGTCAACTTGCCTGTGGCCCATGCAGGGCTTTTGCCTACAAAAATTCCAGAAGGACGAGGATTTCTCCCAGACCAAAGCTGCCCCCTCCTCCAAACCTGGCTGCCATCGGAGGCCCAAACGTGCCCTACAAAATGACACCTGCCAAGTGGGCTCTTGAGTTTGGCTTCTTGGGTGGAAGTGCCTCCTTTCAAAGCCAACTTGCCTGCGGCCCGTGCTGGGCTTTTGCCTACAAAAATTCCATAAGGACGAGGATTTCTCCCAGACCAAAGCTGCCCCCTCCTCCAAACCTGGCTGCCATCGGAGGCCCAAACGCGCCCTACAAAATGACATCTGCCAAGTGGGCTCTTGAGTTTGGCTTCTTGGGGAAAAGTGCCCCCTTTCGGAGCCAACTTGCCTAACTTGCCTGCGGCCCGTCCTGGGCTTTTGAGTACAAAAATTCCAGAAGGACGAGGATTTCTCCCAGACCAAAGCTGCCCCCTCCTCCAAACCTGGCTGCCATCGGAGGCCCAAACGCGCCCTACAAAATGACATCTGCATTGTGGGTTCTTGAGTTTGGCTTCTTGGGGAAAAGTGCCTCCTTTCAAAGCCAACTTGCCTAACTTGCCTGCGGCCCGTCCTGGGCTTTTGCCTACAAAAATTCCAGAAGGACAAGGATTTCTCCCAGACCAAAGCTGCTCCCTCCTCCAAACCTGGCTGTCATCGGAGGCCCAAACGCGCCCCACAAAATGACATCTGCCAAGTGGGCTCTTGAGTTTGGCTTCTTGGGGAAAAGTGACTCCTTTCAAAACCAACTTGCCTGCGTCCCGTCCCGGACGTTTGCTACAAAAATTCCATAAGGACGAGGATTCCTCCCAGACCAAAGCTGCCCCCTCCGCCAAACCTGGCTGCCATCGGAGGCCCAAACGCGCCCTACAAAATGACATCTGCCAAGCGGGCTCTTGAGTTTGGCTTCTTGGGGAAAAGTGCCTCCTTTCGGAGTCAACTTGCCTGCGGCCCATGCAGGGCTTTTGCCGACAAAAATTCCATAAGGACGAGGATTTCTCCCAGACCAAAGCTGCCCCCTCCTCCAAACCTGGCTGCCATCAGAGGCCCTAACGCGCCCTACATAATGACATCTGCCAAGTGGGCTCTTGAGTTTGGCTTCATGGGGAAAAGTGCCTCCTTTCGGAGCCAAATTGCCTAACTTGCCTGCGGCCCGTCCTGGGCTTTTGCCTACAAAAATTCCATAAGGACGAGGATTTCTCCCAGACCAAAGCTGCCCCCTCCTCCAAACCTGGCTGCCATCGGAGGCCCAAACGCGCCCCACAAAATGACACCTGCATTGAGGGTTCTTGAGTTTGGCTTCCTGGGGAAAAGTGCCTCCTTTCGGAGTCAACTTGCCTGTGGCCCATGCAGGGCTTTTGCCGACAAAAATTCCAGAAGGACGAGGATTTCTCCCAGACCAAAGCTGCCCCCTCCTCCAAACCTGGCTGCCATCGGAGGCCCAAACGTGCCCTACAAAATGACACCTGCCAAGTGGGCTCTTGAGTTTGGCTTCTTGGGTGGAAGTGCCTCCTTTCAAAGCCAACTTGCCTGCGGCCCGTGCTGGGCTTTTGCCTACAAAAATTCCATAAGGACGAGGATTTCTCCCAGACCAAAGCTGCCCCCTCCTCCAAACCAGGCTGCCATCGGAGGCCCAAACGCGCCCTACAAAATGACATCTGCCAAGTGGGCTCTTGAGTTTGGCTTCTTGGGGAAAAGTGCCCCCTTTCGGAGCCAACTTGCCTAACTTGCCTGCGGCCCGTCCTGGGCTTTTGAGTACAAAAATTCCAGAAGGACGAGGATTTCTCCCAGACCAAAGCTGCCCCCTCCTCCAAACCTGGCTGCCATCGGAGGCCCAAACGCGCCCTACAAAATGACATCTGCATTGTGGGTTCTTGAGTTTGGCTTCTTGGGGAAAAGTGCCTCCTTTCAAAGCCAACTTGCCTAACTTGCCTGCGGCCCGTGCTGGGCTTTTGCCTACAAAAATTCCAGAAGGACAAGGATTTCTCCCAGACCAAAGCTGCTCCCTCCTCCAAACCTGGCTGTCATCGGAGGCCCAAACGCGCCCCACAAAATGACATCTGCCAAGTGGGCTCTTGAGTTTGGCTTCTTGGGGAAAAGTGACTCCTTTCAAAACCAACTTGCCTGCGTCCCGTCCCGGACGTTTGCTACAAAAATTCCATAAGGACGAGGATTCCTCCCAGACCAAAGCTGCCCCCTCCGCCAAACCTGGCTGCCATCGGAGGCCCCAACGCGCCCTACAAAATGACATCTGCCAAGCGGGCTCTTGAGTTTGGCTTCTTGGGGAAAAGTGCCTCCTTTCGGAGTCAACTTGCCTGCGGCCCATGCAGGGCTTTTGCCGACAAAAATTCCATAAGGACGAGGATTTCTCCCAGACCAAAGCTGCCCCCTCCTCCAAACCTGGCTGCCATCAGAGGCCCTAACGCGCCCTACATAATGACATCTGCCAAGTGGGCTCTTGAGTTTGGCTTCATGGGGAAAAGTGCCTCCTTTCGGAGCCAAAATGCCTAACTTGCCTGCGGCCCGTCCTGGGCTTTTGCCTACAAAAATTCCGGAAGGACGAGGATTTCTCCCAGACCAAAGCTGCCCCCTCCTCCAAACCTGGCTGCCATCGGAGGCCCAAACGCGCCCCACAAAATGACATCTGCCAAGTGGGCTCTTGAGTTTGGCTTCTTGGGTGGAAGTACCTCCTTTCAAAGCCAACTTGCCTGCGGCCCGTCCTGGGCTTTTGCCTACAAAAATTCCAGAAGGACGAGGATTCCTCCCAGACCAAAGCTGCCCCCTCCGCCAAACCTGGCTGCCATCGGAGGCCCAAACGCGCCCTACAAAATGACATCTGCCAAGCGGGCTCTTGAGTTTGGCTTCTTGGGGAAAAGTGCCTCCTTTCGGAGTCAACTTGCCGGCGGCCCTTGCAGGGCTTTTGCCTCCAAAAATTCCATAAGGACGAGGATTTCTCCCAGACCAAAGCTGCCACCTCCTCCAAACCTGGCTGCCATCGGAGGCCCAAACGCGCCCTACAAAATGACACCTGCCAAGTGGGCTCTTGAGTTTGGCTTCTTGGGGAAAAGTGCCTCCTTTCGGAGCCAAATTGCCTAACTTGCCTGCGGCCCGTCCTGGGCTTTTGCCTCCAAAAATTCCGGAAGGACGAGGATTTCTCCCAGACCAAAGCTGCCCCCTCCTCCAAACCTGGCTGCCATCGGAGGCCCAAACGCGCCCCACAAAATGACACCTGCATTGAGGGTTCTTGAGTTTGGCTTCCTGGGGAAAAGTGCCTCCTTTCGGAGTGAACTTGCCTGCGGCCCATGCAGGGCTTTTGCCTACAAAAATTCCATAAGGACGAGGATTTCTCCCAGACCAAAGCTGCCCCCTCCTCCAAACCTGGCTGCCATCGGAAGCCCAAACGTGCCCTACAAAATGACATCTGCCAAGTGGGCTCTTGAGTTTGGCTTCTTGGGTGGAAGTACCTCCTTTCAAAGCCAACTTGCCTGCGGCCCGTCCTGGGCTTTTGCCTACAAAAATTCCATAAGGACGAGGATTTCTCCCAGACCAAAGCTGCCCCCTCCTCCAAACCTGGCTGCCATCGGAGGCCCAAACGTGCCCTACAAAATGACACCTGCCAAGTGGGCTCTTGAGTTTGGCTTCTTGGGTGGAAGTGCCTCCTTTCAAAGCCAACTTGCCTGCGGCCCGTGCTGGGCTTTTGCCTACAAAAATTCCATAAGGACGAGGATTTCTCCCAGACCAAAGCTGCCCCCTCCTCCAAACCTGGCTGCCATCGGAGGCCCAAACGCGCCCTACAAAATGACATCTGCCAAGTGGGCTCTTGAGTTTGGCTTCTTGGGGAAAAGTGCCCCCTTTCGGAGCCAACTTGCCTAACTTGCCTGCGGCCCGTCCTGGGCTTTTGAGTACAAAAATTCCAGAAGGACGAGGATTTCTCCCAGACCAAAGCTGCCCCCTCCTCCAAACCTGGCTGCCATCGGAGGCCCAAACGCGCCCTACAAAATGACATCTGCCAAGTGGGCTCTTGAGTTTGGCTTCTTGGGGAAAAGTGACTCCTTTCAAAACCAACTTGCCTGCGTCCCGTCCCGGACGTTTGCTACAAAAATTCCATAAGGACGAGGATTCCTCCCAGACCAAAGCTGCCCCCTCCGCCAAACCTGGCTGCCATCGGAGGCCCAAACGCGCCCTACAAAATGACATCTGCCAAGCGGGCTCTTGAGTTTGGCTTCTTGGGGAAAAGTGCCTCCTTTCGGAGTCAACTTGCCTGCGGCCCATGCAGGGCTTTTGCCGACAAAAATTCCATAAGGACGAGGATTTCTCCCAGACCAAAGCTGCCCCCTCCTCCAAACCTGGCTGCCATCGGAGGCCCAAACGCGCCCCACAAAATGACATCTGCCAAGTGGGCTCTTGAGTTTGGCTTCATGGGGAAAAATGCCTCCTTTCGGAGCCAAATTGCCTAACTTGCCTGCGGCCCGTCCTGGGCTTTTGCCTCCAAAAATTCCGGAAGGACGAGGATTTCTCCCAGACCAAAGCTGCCCCCTCCTCCAAACCTGGCTGCCATCGGAGGCCCAAACGCGCCCCACAAAATGACACCTGCATTGAGGGTTCTTGAGTTTGGCTTCCTGGGGAAAAGTGCCTCCTTTCGGAGTCAACTTGCCTGCGGCCCATGCAGGGCTTTTGCCTACAAAAATTCCAGAAGGACGAGGATTTCTCCCAGGCCAAAGCTGCCCCCTCCTCCAAACCTGGCTGCCATCGGAGGCCCAAACGCGCCCTACAAAATGACACCTGCCAAGTGGGCTCTTGAGTTTGGCTTCTTGGGGAAAAGTGACTCCTTTCAAAACCAACTTGCCTGCGTCCAGTCCCGGGCTTTTGCTACAAAAATTCCATAAGGACGAGGATTCCTCCCAGGCCAAAGCTGCCCCCTCCTCCAAACCTGGCTGCCATCGGAGGCCCAAACGCGCCCTACAAAATGACATCTGCCAAGTGGGCTCTTGAGTTTGGCTTTCTGGGGAAAAGTGCCTCCTTTCGGAGTCAACTTGCCTGCGGCCCATGCAGGGCTTTTGCCTACAAAAATTCCAGAAGGACGAGGATTTCTCCCAGACCAAAGCTGCCCCCTCCTCCAAACCTGGCTGCCATCGGAGGCCCAAACGTGCCCTACAAAATGACATCTGCCAAGTGGGCTCTTGAGTTTGGCTTCTTGGGTGGAAGTGCCTCCTTTCAAAGCCAACTTGCCTGCGTCCCGTCCTGGGCTTTTGCCTACAAAAATTCCATAAGGACGAGGATTTCTCCCAGACCAAAGCTGCCCCCTCCTCCAAACCTGGCGGCCATCGGAGGCCCAAACGCGCCCTACAAAATGACATCTGCCAAGTGGGCTCTTGAGTTTGGCTTCTTGCGGAAAAGTGCCTCCTTTCAAAGCCAACTTGCCTAACTAGCCTGCAGCCCATTCTGGGATTTTGCCTACAAAAATTCCATAAGGACGAGGATTTCTCCCAGACCAAAGCTGCCCCCTCCTCCAAATCTAGCTGCCATCGGTGGCCCAAACGCGCCCTACAAAATGACATCTGCCAAGTGGGCTCCTGAGTTTGGCTTCTTGGGGGAAAGTGCCTCCTTTCAAAGCCAACTTGCCGGCAGCCCGTGCTGGGCTTTAGACTACAAAAATTCCATAAGGACAAGGATTTCTCCCAGACCAAAGCTGCCCCCTCCTCCAAACCTGGCTGCCATCGGAGGCCCAAACGCGCCCCACAAAATGACATCTGCATTGAGGGTTCTTGAGTTTGGCTTCTTGGGGAAAAGTGCCTCCTTTCGGAGCCAACTTGCCTAACTTGCCTGCGGCCCATCCTGGGCTTTTGCCTCCAAAAATTCCATAAGGACGAGGATTTCTCCCAGACCAAAGCTGCCCCCTCCTCCAAACCTGGCTGCCATCGGAGGCCCAAATGCGCCCCACAAAATGACATCTTCATTGAGGGTTCTTGAGTTTGGCTTCTTGGGGAAAAGTGCCTCCTTTCGGAGTCAACTTGCCTAACTTGCCTGCGGACCATGCGGGGTTTTTGCCTACAAAAATTCCATAAGGACGAGGATTTCTCCCAGACCAAAGCTGCCCCCTCCTCCAAACCTGGCTGCCATCGGAGGCCCAAACGCGCCCTACAAAATGACACCTGCCAAGTGGGCTCTTGAGTTTGGCTTCTTGGGGAAAAGTGCCTCCTTTCGGAGTCAACTTGCCGGCGGCCCATGCAGGGCTTTTGCCTCCAAAAATTCCATAAGGACGAGGATTTCTCCCAGACCAAAGCTGCCCCCTCCTCCAAACCTGGCTGCCATCGGAGGCCCAAACGCGCCCTACAAAATGACACCTGCCATGTGGGCTCTTGAGTTTGGCTTCTTGGGGGAAAGTGCCTCCTTTCGGAGCCAACTTGCCTAACTAGCCTGCGGCCCGTCCTGGGCTTCTGCCTACAAAAATTCCATAAGGACGAGGATTTCTCCCAGACCAAAGCTGCCCCCTCCTCCAAACCTGGCTGCCATCCGAGGCCCAAACGCGCCCTACAAAATGACATCTGCCAAGTGGGCTCTTGAGTTTGGCTTCTTGCGGAAAAGTGCCTCCTTTCGGAGCCAACTTGCCTAACTTGCCTGCGGCCCGTCCTGGGCTTTTGCCTCCAAAAATTCCATAAGGACGAGGATTTCTCCCAGACCAAAGCTGCCCCCTCCTCCAAACCTGGCTGCCATCGGAGGCCCAAACGCGCCCCACAAAATGACACCTGCATTGAGGGTTCTTGAGTTTGGCTTCCTGGGGAAAAGTGCCTCCTTTCGGAGTCAACTTGCCTGTGGCCCATGCAGGGCTTTTGCCTACAAAAATTCCAGAAGGACGAGGATTTCTCCCAGACCAAAGCTGCCCCCTCCTCCAAACCTGGCTGCCATCGGAGGCCCAAACGTGCCCTACAAAATGACACCTGCCAAGTGGGCTCTTGAGTTTGGCTTCTTGGGTGGAAGTGCCTCCTTTCAAAGCCAACTTGCCTGCGGCCCGTGCTGGGCTTTTGCCTACAAAAATTCCAGAAGGACGAGGATTTCTCCCAGACCAAAGCTGCCCCCTCCTCCAAACCTGGCTGCCATCGGAGGCCCAAACGCGCCCTACAAAATGACATCTGCCAAGTGGGCTCTTGAGTTTGGCTTCTTGGGGAAAAGTGCCCCCTTTCGGAGCCAACTTGCCTAACTTGCCTGCGGCCCGTCCTGGGCTTTTGAGTACAAAAATTCCAGAAGGACGAGGAATTCTCCCAGACCAAAGCTGCCCCCTCCTCCAAACCTGGCTGCCATCAGAGGCCCAAACGCGCCCTACAAAAGGACATCTGCATTGTGGGTTCTTGAGTTTGGCTTCTTGGGGAAAAGTGCCTCCTTTCAAAGCCAACTTGCCTAACTTGCCTGCGGCCCGTCCTGGGCTTTTGCCTACAAAAATTCCAGAAGGACAAGGATTTCTCCCAGACCAAAGCTGCCCCCTCCTCCAAACCTGGCTGCCATCGGAGGCCCAAACGCGCCCTACAAAATGACATCTGCCAAGTGGGCTCTTGAGTTTGGCTTCTTGGGGAAAAGTGCCTCCTTTCGGAGTCAACTTGCCGGCGGCCCATGCAGGGCTTTTGCCTCCAAAAATTCCATAAGGACGAGGATTTCTCCCTGACCAAAGCTGACCCCTCCTCCAAACCTGGCTGCCATCGGAGGCCCAAACGTGCCCTACAAAATGACATCTGCCAAGTGGGCTCTTGAGTTTGGCTTCTTGGGTGGAAGTGCCTCCTTTCAAAGCCAACTTGCCTGCGGACCGTCCTGGGCTTTTGCTTCCAAAAATTCCATAAGGACGAGGATTTCTCCCAGACCAAAGCTGCCCCCTCCTCCAAAACTGGCTGCCATCGGAGGCCCAAACGCGCCCTACAAAATGACATCTGCCAAGTGGGCTCTTGAGTTTGGCTTCTTGCGGAAAAGTGCCTCCTTTCAAAGCCAACTTGCCTGCGGCCCGTGCAGGGCTTTTGCCTACAAAAATTCCATAAGGACGAGGATTTCTCCCAGACCAAAGCTGCCCCCTCCTCCAAACCTGGCTGCCATCGGTGGCCCAAACGCGCCCCACAAAATGACATCTGCCAAGTGGGCTCCTGAGTTTGGCTTCTTGGGGGAAAGGGCCTCCTTTCAAAGCCAACTTGCCTGCAGCCCGTGCTGGGCTTTAGACTACAAAAATTCTATAAGGACGAGGATTTCTCCCAGACCAAAGCTGCCCCCTCCTCCAAACCTGGCTGCCATCGGAGGCCCAAACGCGCCCCACAAAATGACATCTGCATTGAGGGTTCTTGAGTTTGGCTTCTTGGGGAAAAGTGCCTCCTTTCGGAGCCAACTTGCCTAACTTGCCTGCGGCCCGTCCTGGGCTTTTGCTACAAAAATTCCATAAGGACGAGGATTTCTCCCAGACCAAAGCTGCCCCCTCCTCCAAACCTGGCTGCCATCGGAGGCCCAAACGCGCCCTACAAAATGACATCTGCATTGTGGTTTCTTGAGTTTGGCTTCTTGCGGAAAAGTGCCTCCTTTCAAAGCCAACTTGCCTAACTTGCCTGCGGCCCATGCGGGGTTTTTGCCTACAAAAATTCCATAAGGACGAGGATTTCTCCCAGACCAAATCTGCCCCCTCCTCCAAACCTGGCTGCCATCGGAGGCCCAAACGCGCCCTACAAAATGACACCTGCCAAGTGGGCTCTTGAGTTTGGCTCTCTGGGGAAAAGTGCCTCCTTTCGGAGTCAACTTGCCTGCGGCCCGTCCTGGGCTTTTGCCTACAAAAATTCCATAAGGACGAGGATTTCTCCCAGACCAAAGCTGCCCCCTCCTCCAAACCTGGCTGTCATCGGAGGCCCAAACGCGCCCTACAAAATGACATCTGCCAAGTGGGCTCTTGAGTTTGGCTTCTTGGGGGAAAGTGCCTCCTTTCGGAGCCAACTTGCCTGCGGCCCGTCCTGGGATTTTGAGTACACAAATTCCATAAGGACGAGGATTTCTCCCAGACCAAAGCTGCCCCCTCCTCCAAACCTGGCTGCCATCGGAGGCCCAAACGCGCCCTACAAAATGACATCTGCCAAGTGGGCTCTTGAGTTTGGCTTCCTGGGGAAAAGTGCTTCCTTTCGGAGCCAAAATTCCTAACTTGCCTGCGGCCCGTCCTGGGCTTTAGACTACAAAAATTCCAGAAGGACGAGGATTTCTCCCAGACCAAAGCTGCCCCCTCCTCCAAACCTGGCTGCCATCGGAGGCCCAAACGCGCCCCACAAAATGACACCTGCATTGAGGGTTCTTGAGTTTGGCTTCCTGGGGAAAAGTGCCTCCTTTCGGAGTCAACTTGCCTGCGGCCCATGCAGGGCTTTTGCCTACAAAAATTCCATAAGGACGAGGATTTCTCCCAGACCAAAGCTGCCCCCTCCTCCAAACCTGGCTGCCATCGGAGGCCCAAACGTGCCCTACAAAATGACACCTGCCAAGTGGGCTCTTGAGTTTGGCTTCTTGGGTGGAAGTGCCTCCTTTCAAAGCCAACTTGCCTGCGGCCCGTCCTGGGCTTTTGCCTACAAAAATTCCATAAGGACAAGGATTTCTCCCAGACCAAAGCTGCCCCCTCCTCCAAACCTGGCTGCCATCGGAGGCCCAAACGCGCCCTACAAAATGACATCTGCCAAGTGGGCTCTTGAGTTTGGCTCTCTGGGGAAAAGTGCCTCCTTTCGGAGTCAACTTGCCTGCGGCCCATTCTGGGCTTTTGCCTACAAAAATTCCATAAGGACGAGGATTTCTCCCAGACCAAAGCTGCCCCCTCCTCCAAACCTGGCTGTCATCGGAGGCCCAAACGCGCCCTACAAAATGACATCTGCCAAGCGGGCTCTTGAGTTTGGCTTCTTGGGGAAAAGTGCTTCCTTTCGGAGCCAAAATTCCTAACTTGCCTGCAGCCCGTGCTGGGCTTTAGACTACAAAAATTCCAGAAGGACGAGGATTTCTCCCAGACCAAAGCTGCCCCCTCCTCCAAACCTGGCTGCCATCGGAGGCCCAAACGCGCCCCACAAAATGACACCTGCATTGAGGGTTCTTGAGTTTGGCTTCCTGGGGAAAAGTGCCTCCTTTCGGAGTCAACTTGCCTGCGGCCCATGCAGGGCTTTTGCCTACAAAAATTCCATAAGGACGAGGATTTCTCCCAGACCAAAGCTGCCCCCTCCTCCAAACCTAGCTGCCATCGGTGGCCCAAACGCGCCCTACAAAATGACATCTGCCAAGTGGGCTCCTGAGTTTGGCTTCTTGGGGGAAAGTGCCTCCTTTCAAAGCCAACTTGCCTGCAGCCCGTGCTGGGCTTTAGACTACAAAAATTCCATAAGGACGAGGATTTCTCCCAGACCAAAGCTGCCCCCTCCTCCAAACCTGGCTGCCATCAGAGGCCCAAACGCGCCCCACAAAATGACATCTGCCATGTGGGCTCTTGAGTTTGGCTTCTTGGGGAAAAGTGCCTCATTTCGGAGCCAACTTGCCTAACTTGCCTGCAGCCCGTCCTGGGCTTTTGCCTCCAAAAATTCCAGAAGGACGAGGATTTCTCCCAGACCAAAGCTGCCCCCTCCTCCAAACCTGGCTGCCATCGGAGGCCCAAACGCGCCCCACAAAATGACACCTGCATTGAGGGTTCTTGAGTTTGGCTTCTTGGGGAAAAGTGCCTCCTTTCGGAGTCAACTTGCCTGCGGCCCATGCAGGGCTTTTGCCTACAAAAATTCCATAAGGACGAGCATTTCTCCCAGACCAAAGCTGCCCCCTCCTCCAAACCTGGCTGCCATCGGAGGCCCAAACGTGCCCTACAAAATGACATCTGCCAAGTGGGCTCTTGAGTTTGGCTTCTTGGGTGGAAGTGCCTCCTTTCAAAGCCAACTTGCCTGCGGCCCGTCCTGGGCTTTTGCCTACAAAAATTCCATAAGGACGAGGATTTCTCCCAGACCAAAGCTGCCCCCTCCTCCAAACCTAGCTGCCATCGGAGGCCCAAACGCGCCCTACAAAATGACATTTGCCAAGTGGGCTCTTGAGTTTGGCTTCTTGCGGAAAAGTGCCTCCTTTCAAAGCCAACTTGCCTAACTATCCTGCGGCCCGTGCTGGGCTTTAGACTACAAAAATTCCATAAGGACGAGGATTTCTCCCAGACCAAAGCTGCCCCCTCCTCCAAACCTGGCTGCCATCAGAGGCCCAAACGCGCCCCACAAAATGACATCTGCATTGAGGGTTCTTGAGTTTGGCTTCGTGGGGAAAAGTGCCTCCTTTCGGAGCCAACTTGCCTAACTAGCCTGCGGCCCGTCCTGGGCTTTTGAGTACAAAAATTCCAGAAGGACGAGGATTTCTCCCAGACCAAAGCTGCCCCCTCCTCTAAACCTGGCTGCCATCGGAGGCCCAAACGTGCCCTACAAAATGACATCTGCCAAGTGGGCTCTTGAGTTTGGCTTCTTGGGTGGAAGTGCCTCCTTTCAAAGCCAACTTGCCTGCGGCCCGTCCTGGGCTTTTGCCTACAAAAATTCCATAAGGACGAGGATTTCTCCCAGACCAAAGCTGCCCCCTCCTCCAAACCTGGCTGCCATCGGAGGCCCAAACGTGCCCTACAAAATGACACCTGCCAAGTGGGCTCTTGAGTTTGGCTTCTTGGGGAAAAGTGACTCCTTTCAAAACCAACTTGCCTGCGTCCCGTCCCGGGCTTTTGCTACAAAAATTCCATAAGGACGAGGATTCCTCCCAGACCAAAGCTGCCCCCTCCTCCAAACCTGGCTGCCATCGGAGGCCCAAACGCGCCCCACAAAATGACACCTGCATTGAGGGTTCTTGAGTTTGGCTTCCTGGGGAAAAGTGCCTCCTTTCGGAGTCAACTTGCCTGCGGCCCATGCAGGGCTTTTGCCTACAAAAATTCCAGAAGGACGAGGATTTCTCCCAGACCAAAGCTGCCCCCTCCTCCAAACCTGGCTGCCATCGGAGGCCCAAACGTGCCCTACAAAATGACACCTGCCAAGTGGGCTCTTGAGTTTGGCTTCTTGGGTGGAAGTGCCTCCTTTCAAAGCCAACTTGCCTGCGGCCCGTCCTGGGCTTTTGCCTACAAAAATTCCATAAGGACAAGGATTTCTCCCAGACCAAAGCTGCCCCCTCCTCCAAACCTGGCTGCCATCGGAGGCCCAAACGCGCCCTACAAAATGACATCTGCCAAGTGGGCTCTTGAGTTTGGCTCTCTGGGGAAAAGTGCCTCCTTTCGGAGTCAACTTGCCTAACTTGACTTCGGCCCGTCCTGGGCTTTTGCCTCCAAAAATTCCAGAAGGACGAGGATTTCTCCCAGACCAAAGCTGCCCCCTCCTCCAAACCTGGCTGCCAACGGAGGCCCAAACGTGCCCTACAAAATGACACCTGCCAAGTGGGCTCTTGAGTTTGGCTTCTTGGGTGGAAGTGCCTCCTTTCAAAGCCAACTTGCCTGCGGCCCGTCCTGGGCTTTTGCCTACAAAAATTCCATAAGGACGAGGATTTCTCCCAGACCAAAGCTGCCCCCTCCTCCAAACCTGGCTGTCATCGGAGGCCCAAACGCGCCCTACAAAATGACATCTGCCAAGCGGGCTCTTGAGTTTGGCTTCTTGGGGAAAAGTGCTTCCTTTCGGAGCCAAAATTCCTAACTTGCCTGCGGCCCGTGCTGGGCTTATAGACTACAAAAATTCCAGAAGGACGAGGATTTCTCCCAGACCAAAGCTGCCCCCTCCTCCAAACCTGGCTGCCATCGGAGGCCCAAACGCGCCCCACAAAATGACACCTGCATTGAGGGTTCTTGAGTTTGGCTTCCTGGGGAAAAGTGCCTCCTTTCGGAGTCAACTTGCCTGCGGCCCATGCAGGGCTTTTGCCTACAAAAATTCCATAAGGACGAGGATTTCTCCCAGACCAAAGCTGCCCCCTCCTCCAAACCTAGCTGCCATCGGTGGCCCAAACGCGCCCTACAAAATGACATCTGCCAAGTGGGCTCCTGAGTTTGCCTTCTTGGGGGAAAGTGCCTCCTTTCAAAGCCAACTTGCCTGCAGCCCGTGCTGGGCTTTAGACTACAAAAATTCCATAAGGACGAGGATTTCTCCCAGACCAAAGCTGCCCCCTCCTCCAAACCTGGCTGCCATCAGAGGCCCAAACGCGCCCCACAAAATGACATCTGCCATGTGGGCTCTTGAGTTTGGCTTCTTGGGGAAAAGTGCCTCATTTCGGAGCCAACTTGCCTAACTTGCCTGCAGCCCGTCCTGGGCTTTTGCCTCCAAAAATTCCAGAAGGACGAGGATTTCTCCCAGACCAAAGCTGCCCCCTCCTCCAAACCTGGCTGCCATCGGAGGCCCAAACGCGCCCCACAAAATGACACCTGCATTGAGGGTTCTTGAGTTTGGCTTCTTGGGGAAAAGTGCCTCCTTTCGGAGTCACCTTGCCTGCGGCCCATGCAGGGCTTTTGCCTACAAAAATTCCAAAAGGACGAGCATTTCTCCCAGACCAAAGCTGACCCCTCCTCCAAACCTGGCTGCCATCGGAGGCCCAAACGTGCCCTACAAAATGACATCTGCCAAGTGGGCTCTTGAGTTTGGCTTCTTGGGTGGAAGTGCCTCCTTTCAAAGCCAACTTGCCTGCGGCCCGTCCTGGGCTTTTGCCTACAAAAATTCCATAAGGACGAGGATTTCTCCCAGACCAAAGCTGCCCCCTCCTCCAAACCTGGCTGCCATCGGAGGCCCAAACGCGCCCTACAAAATGACATTTGCCAAGTGGGCTCTTGAGTTTGGCTTCTTGCGGAAAAGTGCGTCCTTTCAAAGCCAACTTGCCTAACTATCCTGCGGCCCGTGCTGGGCTTTAGACTACAAAAATTCCATAAGGACGAGGATTTCTCCCAGACCAAAGCTGCCCCCTCCTCCAAACCTGGCTGCCATCAGAGGCCCAAACGCGCCCCACAAAATGACATCTGCATTGAGGGTTCTTGAGTTTGGCTTCGTGGGGAAAAGTGCCTCCTTTCGGAGCCAACTTGCCTAACTAGCCTGCGGCCCGTCCTGGGCTTTTGCCTCCAAAAATTCCAGAAGGACGAGGATTTCTCCCAGACCAAAGCTGCCCCCTCCTCTAAACCTGGCTGCCATCGGAGGCCCAAACGTGCCCTACAAAATGACATCTGCCAAGTGGGCTCTTGAGTTTGGCTTCTTGGGTGGAAGTGCCTCCTTTCAAAGCCAACTTGCCTGCGGCCCGTCCTGGGCTTTTGCCTACAAAAATTCCATAAGGACGAGGATTTCTCCCAGACCAAAGCTGCCCCCTCCTCCAAACCTGGCTGCCATCGGAGGCCCAAACGCGCCCCACAAAATGACATCTGCCAAGTGGGCTCTTGAGTTTGGCTTCTTGGGGAAAAGTGCCTCCTTTCGGAGCCAAAATGCCTAACTTGCCTTCGGCCCGTCCTGGGCTTTTGCCTCCAAAAATTCCAGAAGGACGAGGATTTCTCCCAGGCCAAAGCTGCCCCCTCCTCCAAACCTGGCTGCAATCGGAGGCCCAAACGTGCCCTACAAAATGACACCTGCCAAGTGGGCTCTTGAGTTTGGCTTCTTGGGGAAAAGTGACTCCTTTCAAAACCAACTTGCCTGCGTCCCGTCCCGGGCTTTTGCTACAAAAATTCCATAAGGACGAGGATTCCTCCCAGACCAAAGCTACCCCCTCCTCCAAACCTGGCTGCCATCGGAGGCCCAAACGCGCCCTACAAAATGACATCTGCCAAGTGGGCTCTTGAGTTTGGCTTCCTGGGGAAAAGTGCCTCCTTTCGGAGTCAACTTGCCTGCGGCCCATGCAGGGCTTTTGCCGACAAAAATTCCATAAGGACGGGGATTTCTCCCAGACCAAAGCTGCCCCCTCCTCCAAACCTGGCTGCCATCGGAGGCCCAAACGCGCCCTACAAAATGACACCTGCCAAGTGGGCTCTTGAGTTTGGGTTCTTGGGGAAAAGTGCTTCCTTTCGGAGCCAAAATGCCTAACTTGCCTGCGGCCCGTCCTGGGCTTTTGAGTACAAAAATTCCAGAAGGACGAGGAATTCTCCCAGACCAAAGCTGCCCCCTCCTCCAAACCTGGCTGCCATCAGAGGCCCAAACGCGCCCTACAAAAGGACATCTGCATTGTGGGTTCTTGAGTTTGGCTTCTTGGGGAAAAGTGCCTCCTTTCAAAGCCAACTTGCCTAACTTGCCTGCGGCCCGTCCTGGGCTTTTGCCTACAAAAATTCCAGAAGGACAAGGATTTCTCCCAGACCAAAGCTGCCCCCTCCTCCAAACCTGGCTGCCATCGGAGGCCCAAACGCGCCCTACAAAATGACATCTGCCAAGTGGGCTCTTGAGTTTGGCTTCTTGGGGAAAAGTGCCTCCTTTCGGAGTCAACTTGCCGGCGGCCCATGCAGGGCTTTTGCCTACAAAAATTCCAGAAGGACGAGGATTTCTCCCAGACCAAAGCTGACCCCTCCTCCAAACCTGGCTGCCATCGGAGGCCCAAACGTGCCCTACAAAATGACATCTGCCAAGTGGGCTCTTGAGTTTGGCTTCTTGGGTGGAAGTGCCTCCTTTCAAAGCCAACTTGCCTGCGGCCCGTCCTGGGCTTTTGCTTCCAAAAATTCCATAAGGACGAGGATTTCTCCCAGACCAAAGCTGCCCCCTCCTCCAAACCTGGCTGCCATCGGAGGCCCAAACGCGCCCTACAAAATGACATCTGCCAAGTGGGCTCTTGAGTTTGGCTTCTTGCGGAAAAGTGCCTCCTTTCAAAGCCAACTTGCCTGCGGCCCGTGCAGGGCTTTTGCCTACAAAAATTCCATAAGGACGAGGATTTCTCCCAGACCAAAGCTGCCCCCTCCTCCAAACCTGGCTGCCATCGGTGGCCCAAACGCGCCCCACAAAATGACATCTGCCAAGTGGGCTCCTGAGTTTGGCTTCTAGGGGGAAAGTGCCTCCTTTCAAAGCCAACTTGCCTGCAGCCCGTGCTGGGCTTTAGACTACAAAAATTCTATAAGGACGAGGATTTCTCCCAGACCAAAGCTGCCCCCTCCTCCAAACCTGGCTGCCATCGGAGGCCCAAACGCGCCCCACAAAATGACATCTGCATTGAGGGTTCTTGAGTTTGGCTTCTTGGGGAAAAGTGCCTCCTTTCGGAGCCAACTTGCCTAACTTGCCTGCGGCCCGTGCTGGGCTTTTGCTACAAAAATTCCATAAGGACGAGGATTTCTCCCAGACCAAAGCTGCCCCCTCCTCCAAACCTGGCTGCCATCGGAGGCCCAAACGCGCCCTACAAAATGACATCTGCATTGTGGGTTCTTGAGTTTGGCTTCTTGGGAAAAGTGCCTCCTTTCAAAGCCAACTTGCCTAACTTGCCTGCGGCCTGTGCTGGGCTTTTGCCTACAAAAATTCCATAAGGACGAGGATTTCTCCCAGACCAAAGCTGCCCCCTCCTCCAAACCTGGCTGCCATCGGAGGCCCAAACGCGCCCTACAAAATGACACCTGCCAAGTGGGCTCTTGAGTTTGGCTTCTTGGGGAAAAGTGCCTCCTTTCAAAGCCAACTTGCCTAACTAGCCTGCGGCCCGTGCTGGGCTTTAGACTACAAAAATTCCATAAGGACGAGGATTTCTCCCAGACCAAAGCTGCCCCCTCCTCCAAACCTGGCTGCCATCGGAGGCCCAAACGCGCCCCACAAAATGACATCTGCCAAGTGGGCTCTTGAGTTTGGCTTCCTGGGGAAAAGTGCCTCCTTTCGGAGTCAACTTGCCTGCGTCCCATGCAGGGCTTTTGCCTACAAAAATTCCATAAGGACGAGGATTTCTCCCAGACCAAAGCTGCCCCCTCCTCCAAACCTGGCTGCCATCGGAGGCCCAAACGTGCCCTACAAAATGACACCTGCCAAGTGGGCTCTTGAGTTTGGCTTCTTGGGTGGAAGTGCCTCCTTTCAAAGCCAACTTGCCTGCGGCCCGTCCTGGGCTTTTGCCTACAAAAATTCCATAAGGACGAGGATTTCTCCCAGACCAAAGCTGCCCCCTCCTCCAAACCTGGCTGCCATCGGAGGCCCAAACGCGCCCTACAAAATGACATCTGCCAAGTGGGCTCTTGAGTTTGGCTTCTTGCGGAAAAGTGACTCCTTTCAAAGCCAACTTGCCTAACTAGCCTGCGGCCCGTGCTGGGCTTTAGACTACAAAAATTCCATAAGGACGAGGATTTCTCCCAGACCAAAGCTGCCCCCTCCTCCAAACCTGGCTGCCATCAGAGGCCCAAACGCGCCCCATAAAATGACATCTGCATTGAGGGTTCTTGAGTTTGGCTTCTTGGGGAAAAGTGCCTCCTTTCGGAGCCAACTTGCCTAACTTGCCTGCGGCAAATCCTGGGCTTTTGCCTCCAAAAATTCCAGAAGGACGAGGATTTCTCCCAGACCAAAGCTGCCCCCTCCTCCAAACCTGGCTGCCATCGGAGGCCCAAACGTGCCCTACAAAATGACATCTGCCAAGTGGGCTCTTGAGTTTGGCTTCTTGGGGAAAAGTGACTCCTTTCAAAACCAACTTGCCTGTGTCCCGTCCCGGGCTTTTGCTACAAAAATTCCATAAGGACGAGGATTCCTCCCAGACCAAAGCTGCCCCCTCCTCCAAACCTGGCTGCCATCGGAGGCCCAAACGCGCCCCACAAAATGACATCTGCCAAGTGGGCTCTTGAGTTTGGCTTCTTGGGGAAAAGTGCCTCCTTTCGGAGTCAACTTGCCTGCGGCCCATGCAGGGCTTTTGCCTACAAAAATTCCAGAAGGACGAGGATTTCTCCCAGACCAAAGCTGCCCCCTCCTCCAAACCTGGCTGCCATCGGAGGCCCAAACGCGCCCTACAAAATGACACCTGCCAAGTGGGCTCTTGAGTTTGGCTTCTTGGGGGAAAGTGCCTCCTTTCAAAGCCAACTTGCCTGCGGCCCGTCCTGGGCTTTTGAGTACACAAATTCCATAAGGACGAGGATTTCTCCCAGACCAAAGCTGCCCCCTCCTCCAAACCTGGCTGCCATCGGAGGCCCAAACGCGCCCTACAAAATGACATCTGCCAAGTGGGCTCTTGAGTTTGGCTTCTTGGGGAAAAGTGCTTCCTTTCGGAGCCAAAATTCCTAACTTGCCTGCGGCCCGTCCTGGGCTTTAGACTACAAAAATTCCATAAGGACGAGGATTTCTCCCAGACCAAAGCTGCCCCCTCCTCCAAACCTGGCTGCCATCGGAGGCCCAAACGCGCCCCACAAAATGACACCTGCATTGAGGGTTCTTGAGTTTGGCTTCCTGGGGAAAAGTGCCTCCTTTCGGAGTCAACTTGCCTGCGGCCCATGCAGGGCTTTTGCCTACAAAAATTCCATAAGGACGAGGATTTCTCCCAGACCAAAGCTGCCCCCTCCTCCAAACCTGGCTGCCATCGGAGGCCCAAACGTGCCCTACAAAAGGACACCTGCCAAGTGGGCTCTTGAGTTTGGCTTCTTGGGTGGAAGTGCCTCCTTTCAAAGCCAACTTGCCTGCGGCCCGTCATGGGCTTTTGCCTACAAAAATTCCAGAGGGACAAGGATTTCTCCCAGACCAAAGCTGCCCCCTCCTCCAAACCTGGCTGCCATCGGAGGCCCAAACGCGCCCTACAAAATGACATCTGCCAAGTGGGCTCTTGAGTTTGGCTCTCTGGGGAAAAGTGCCTCCTTTCGGAGTCAACTTGCCTGCGGCCCATTCTGGGCTTTTGCCTACAAAAATTCCATAAGGACGAGGATTTCTCCCAGACCAAAGCTGCCCCCTCCTCCAAACCTGGCTGCCATCGGAGGCCCAAACGCGCCCTACAAAATGACATCTGCCAAGTGGGCTCTTGAGTTTGGCTCTCTGGGGAAAAGTGCCTCCTTTCGGAGTCAACTTGCCTGCGGCCCGTCCTGGGCTTTTGCCTACAAAAATTCCATAAGGACGAGGATTTCTCCCAGACCAAAGCTGCCCCCTCCTCCAAACCTGGCTGCCATCGGAGGCCCAAACGCGCCCTACAAAATGACACCTGCCAAGTGGGCTCTTGAGTTTGGCTTCTTGGGTGGAAGTGCCTCCTTTCAAAGCCAACTTGCCTGCGGCCCGTCCTGGGCTTTTGCCTACAAAAATTCCATAAGGACGAGGATTTCTCCCAGACCAAAGCTGCCCCCTCCTCCAAACCTGGCTGCCATCGGAGGCCCAAACGCGCCCTACAAAATGACATTTGCCAAGTGGGCTCTTGACTTTGGCTTCTTGCGGAAAAGTGCCTCCTTTCAAAGCCAACTTGCCTAACTATCCTGCGGCCCGTGCTGGGCTTTAGACTACAAAAATTCCATAAGGACGAGGATTTCTCCCAGACCAAAGCTGCCCCCTCCTCCAAACCTGGCTGCCATCAGAGGCCCAAACGCGCCCCACAAAATGACATCTGCATTGAGGGTTCTTGAGTTTGGCTTCGTGGGGAAAAGTGCCTCCTTTCGGAGCCAACTTGCCTAACTAGCCTGCGGCCCGTCCTGGGCTTTTGCCTCCAAAAATTCCAGAAGGACGAGGATTTCTCCCAGACCAAAGCTGCCCCCTCCTCTAAACCTGGCTGCCATCGGAGGCCCAAACGTGCCCTACAAAATGACATCTGCCAAGTGGGCTCTTGAGTTTGGCTTCTTGGGTGGAAGTGCCTCCTTTCAAAGCCAACTTGCCTGCGGCCCGTCCTGGGCTTTTGCCTACAAAAATTCCATAAGGACGAGGATTTCTCCCAGACCAAAGCTGCCCCCTCCTCCAAACCTGGCTGCCATCGGAGGCCCAAACGCGCCCCACAAAATGACATCTGCCAAGTGGGCTCTTGAGTTTGGCTTCTTGGGGAAAAGTGCCTCCTTTCGGAGCCAAAATGCCTAACTTGCCTTCGGCCCGTCCTGGGCTTTTGCCTCCAAAAATTCCAGAAGGACGAGGATTTCTCCCAGGCCAAAGCTGCCCCCTCCTCCAAACCTGGCTGCAATCGGAGGCCCAAACGTGCCCTACAAAATGACACCTGCCAAGTGGGCTCTTGAGTTTGGCTTCTTGGGGAAAAGTGACTCCTTTCAAAACCAACTTGCCTGCGTCCCGTCCCGGGCTTTTGCTACAAAAATTCCATAAGGACGAGGATTCCTCCCAGACCAAAGCTACCCCCTCCTCCAAACCTGGCTGCCATCGGAGGCCCAAACGCGCCCTACAAAATGACATCTGCCAAGTGGGCTCTTGAGTTTGGCTTCCTGGGGAAAAGTGCCTCCTTTCGGAGTCAACTTGCCTGCGGCCCATGCAGGGCTTTTGCCGACAAAAATTCCATAAGGACGGGGATTTCTCCCAGACCAAAGCTGCCCCCTCCTCCAAACCTGGCTGCCATCGGAGGCCCAAAGGCGCCCTACAAAATGACACCTGCCAAGTGGGCTCTTGAGTTTGGGTTCTTGGGGAAAAGTGCTTCCTTTCGGAGCCAAAATGCCTAACTTGCCTGCGGCCCGTCCTGGGCTTTTGAGTACAAAAATTCCAGAAGGACGAGGAATTCTCCCAGACCAAAGCTGCCCCCTCCTCCAAACCTGGCTGCCATCAGAGGCCCAAACGCGCCCTACAAAAGGACATCTGCATTGTGGGTTCTTGAGTTTGGCTTCTTGGGGAAAAGTGCCTCCTTTCAAAGCCAACTTGCCTAACTTGCCTGCGGCCCGTCCTGGGCTTTTGCCTACAAAAATTCCAGAAGGACAAGGATTTCTCCCAGACCAAAGCTGCCCCCTCCTCCAAACCTGGCTGCCATCGGAGGCCCAAACGCGCCCTACAAAATGACATCTGCCAAGTGGGCTCTTGAGTTTGGCTTCTTGGGGAAAAGTGCCTCCTTTCGGAGTCAACTTGCCGGCGGCCCATGCAGGGCTTTTGCCTTCAAAAATTCCATAAGGACGAGGATTTCTCCCAGACCAAAGCTGCCCCCTCCTCCAAACCTGGCTGCCATCGGAGGCCCAAACGTGCCCTACAAATGGACACCTGCCAAGTGGGCTCTTGAGTTTGGCTTCTTGGGTGGAAGTGCCTCCTTTCAAAGCCAACTTGCCTGCGGCCCGTCCTGGGCTTTTGCTTCCAAAAATTCCATAAGGACGAGGATTTCTCCCAGACCAAAGCTGCCCCCTCCTCCAAACCTGGCTGCCATCGGAGGCCCAAACGCGCCCTACAAAATGACATCTGCCAAGTGGGCTCTTGAGTTTGGCTTCTTGCGGAAAAGTGCCTCCTTTCAAAGCCAACTTGCCTGCGGCCCGTGCAGGGCTTTTGCCTACAAAAATTCCATAAGGACGAGGATTTCTCCCAGACCAAAGCTGCCCCCTCCTCCAAACCTGGCTGCCATCGGTGGCCCAAACGCGCCCCACAAAATGACATCTGCCAAGTGGGCTCCTGAGTTTGGCTTCTTGGGGGAAAGTGCCTCCTTTCAAAGCCAACTTGCCTGCAGCCCGTGCTGGGCTTTAGACTACAAAAATTCTATAAGGACGAGGATTTCTCCCAGACCAAAGCTGCCACCTCCTCCAAACCTGGCTGCCATCGGAGGCCCAAACGCGCCCCACAAAATGACATCTGCATTGAGGGTTCTTGAGTTTGGCTTCTTGGGGAAAAGTGCCTCCTTTCGGAGCCAACTTGCCTAACTTGCCTGCGGCCCGTCCTGGGCTTTTGCTACAAAAATTCCATAAGGACGAGGATTTCTCCCAGACCAAAGCTGCCCCCTCCTCCAAACCTGGCTGCCATCGGAGGCCCAAACGCGCCCTACAAAATGACATCTGCCAAGTGGGCTCTTGAGTTTGGCTTCTTGGGGAAAAGTGCCTCCTTTCAAAGCCAACTTGCCTAACTTGCCTGCGGCCCGTCCTGGGCTTTTGCCTACAAAAATTCCAGAAGGACGAGGATTTCTCCCAGACCAAAGCTGCCCCCTCCTCCAAACCTGGCTGCCATCGGAGGCCCAAACGCGCCCTACAAAATGACACCTGCCAAGTGGGCTCTTGAGTTTGGCTTCTTGGGGAAAAGTGACTCCTTTCAAAACCAACTTGCCTGCGTCCCGTCCCGGGCTTTTGCTACAAAAATTCCATAAGGACGAGGATTCCTCCCAGACCAAAGCTGCCCCCTCCTCCAAACCTGGCTGCCATCGGAGGCCCAAACGCGCCCTACAAAATGACAACTGCCAAGTGGGCTCTTGAGTTTGGCTCTCTGGGGAAAAGTGCCTCCTTTCGGAGTCAACTTGACTGCGGCCCGTCCTGGGCTTTTGCCTACAAAAATTCCATAAGGACGAGGATTTCTCCCAGACCAAAGCTGCCCCCTCCTCCAAACCTGGCTGTCATCGGAGGCCCAAACGCGCCCTAAAAAATGACATCTGCCAAGTGGGCTCTTGAGTTTGGCTTCTTGGGTGGAAGTACCTCCTTTCAAAGCCAACTTGCCTGCGGCCCGTCCTGGGCTTTTGCCTACAAAAATTCCATAAGGACGAGGATTTCTCCCAGACCAAAGCTGCCCCCTCCTCCAAACCTGGCTGCCATCGGAGGACCAAACGCGCCCCACAAAATGACATCTGCCAAGTGGGCTCTTGAGTTTGGCTTCTTGGGGAAAAGTGCCTCCTTTCAAAGCCAACTTGCCTAACTTGCCTGCGGCCCGTCCTGGGCTTTTGCCTACAAAAATTCCATAAGGACGAGGATTTCTCCCAGACCAAAGCTGCCCCCTCCTCCAAACCTGGCTGCCATCGGAGGCCCAAACGCGCCCTACAAAATGACACCTGCCAAGTGGGCTCTTGAGTTTGGCTTCTTGGGGAAAAGTGACTCCTTTCAAAACCAACTTGCCTGCGTCCCGTCCCGGGCTTTTGCTACAAAAATTCCATAAGGACGAGGATTCCTCCCAGACCAAAGCTGCCCCCTCCTCCAAACCTGGCTGCCATCGGAGGCCCAAACGCGCCCTACAAAATGACAACTGCCAAGTGGGCTCTTGAGTTTGGCTCTCTGGGGAAAAGTGCCTCCTTTCGGAGTCAACTTGACTGCGGCCCGTCCTGGGCTTTTGCCTACAAAAATTCCATAAGGACGAGGATTTCTCCCAGACCAAAGCTGCCCCCTCCTCCAAACCTGGCTGTCATCGGAGGCCCAAACGCGCCCTACAAAATGACATCTGCCAAGTGGGCTCTTGAGTTTGGCTTCTTGGGTGGAAGTACCTCCTTTCAAAGCCAACTTGCCTGCGGCCCGTCCTGGGCTTTTGCCTACAAAAATTCCATAAGGACGAGGATTTCTCCCAGACCAAAGCTGCCCCCTCCTCCAAACCTGGCTGCCATCGGAGGACCAAACGCGCCCCACAAAATGACATCTGCCAAGTGGGCTCTTGAGTTTGGCTTCTTGGGGAAAAGTGCCTCCTTTCAAAGCCAACTTGCCTAACTAGCCTGCGGCCCGTGCTGGGCTTTAGACTACAAAAATTCCATAAGGACGAGGATTTCTCCCAGACCAAAGCTGCCCCCTCCTCCAAACCTGGCTGCCATCGGAGGACCAAACGCGCCCCACAAAATGACACCTGCATTGAGGGTTCTTGAGTTTGGCTTCCTGGGGAAAAGTGCCTCCTTTCGGAGTCAACTTGCCTGCGTCCCATGCAGGGCTTTTGCCTACAAAAATTCCAGAAGGACGAGGATTTCTCCCAGACCAAAGCTGCCCCCTCCTCCAAACCTGGCTGCCATCGGAGGCCCAAACGTGCCCTACAAAATGACATCTGCATTGTGGGTTCTTGAGTTTGGCTTCTTGGGGAAAAGTGCCTCCAATCGGAGCCAACTTGCCTGCGGCCCGTCCTGGGCTTTTGCCTACAAAAATTCCATAAGGACGAGGATTTCTCCCAGACCAAAGCTGCCCCCTCCTCCAAACCTGGCTGCCATCGGAGGCCCAAACGCGCCCTACAAAATGACATCTGCCAAGTGGGCTCTTGAATTTGGCTTCTTGCGGAAAAGTGACTCCTTTCAAAGCCAACTTGCCTAACTATCCTGCGGCCCGTGCTGGGCTTTAGACTACAAAAATTCCATAAGGACGAGGATTTCTCCCAGACCAAAGCTGCCCCCTCCTCCAAACCTGGCTGCCATCAGAGGCCCAAACGCGCCCCACAAAATGACATCTGCATTGAGGGTTCTTGAGTTTGGCTTCTTGGGGAAAAGTGCCTCCTTTCGGAGCCAACTTGCCTAACTTGCCTGCGGCAAATCCTGGGCTTTTGCCTCCAAAAATTCCAGAAGGACGAGGATTTCTCCCAGACCAAAGCTGCCCCCTCCTCCAAACCTGGCTGCCATCGGAGGCCCAAACGTGCCCTACAAAATGACATCTGCCAAGTGGGCTCTTGAGTTTGGCTTCTTGGGGAAAAGTGACTCCTTTCAAAACCAACTTGCCTGTGTCCCGTCCCGGGCTTTTGCTACAAAAATTCCATAAGGACGAGGATTCCTCCCAGACCAAAGCTGCCCCCTCCTCCAAACCTGGCTGCCATCGGAGGCCCAAACGCGCCCCACAAAATGACATCTGCCAAGTGGGCTCTTGAGTTTGGCTTCTTGGGGAAAAGTGCCTCCTTTCGGAGTCAACTTGCCTGCGGCCCATGCAGGGCTTTTGCCTACAAAAATTCCATAAGGACGAGGATTTCTCCCAGACCAAAGCTGCCCCCTCCTCCAAACCTGGCTGCCATCGGAGGCCCAAACGCGCCCTACAAAATGACACCTGCCAAGTGGGCTCTTGAGTTTGGCTTCTTGGGGGAAAGTGCCTCCTTTCAAAGCCAACTTGCCTGCGGCCCGTCCTGGGCTTTTGAGTACACAAATTCCATAAGGACGAGGATTTCTCCCAGACCAAAGCTGCCCCCTCCTCCAAACCTGGCTGCCATCGGAGGCCCAAACGCGCCCTACAAAATGACATCTGCCAAGTGGGCTCTTGAGTTTGGCTTCTTGGGGAAAAGTGCTTCCTTTCGGAGCCAAAATTCCTAACTTGCCTGCGGCCCGTCCTGGGCTTTAGACTACAAAAATTCCATAAGGACGAGGATTTCTCCCAGACCAAAGCTGCCCCCTCCTCCAAACCTGGCTGCCATCGGAGGCCCAAACGCGCCCCACAAAATGACACCTGCATTGAGGGTTCTTGAGTTTGGCTTCCTGGGGAAAAGTGCCTCCTTTCGGAGTCAACTTGCCTGCGGCCCATGCAGGGCTTTTGCCTACAAAAATTCCATAAGGACGAGGATTTCTCCCAGACCAAAGCTGCCCCCTCCTCCAAACCTGGCTGCCATCGGAGGCCCAAACGTGCCCTACAAAAGGACACCTGCCAAGTGGGCTCTTGAGTTTGGCTTCTTGGGTGGAAGTGCCTCCTTTCAAAGCCAACTTGCCTGCGGCCCGTCCTGGGCTTTTGCCTACAAAAATTCCATAAGGACGAGGATTTCTCCCAGACCAAAGCTGCCCCCTCCTCCAAACCTGGCTGCCATCGGAGGCCCAAACGCGCCCTACAAAATGACATCTGCCAAGCGGGCTCTTGAGTTTGGCTTCTTGGGGAAAAGTGCTTCCTTTCGGAGCCAAAATGCCTAACTTGCCTGCGGCCCGTCCTGGGCTTTTGAGTACAAAAATTCCAGAAGGACGAGGAATTCTCCCAGACCAAAGCTGCCCCCTCCTCCAAACCTGGCTGCCATCAGAGGCCCAAACGCGCCCTACAAAAGGACATCTGCATTGTGGGTTCTTGAGTTTGGCTTCTTGGGGAAAAGTGCCTCCTTTCAAAGCCAACTTGCCTAACTTGCCTGCGGCCCGTCCTGGGCTTTTGCCTACAAAAATTCCATAAGGACAAGGATTTCTCCCAGACCAAAGCTGCCCCCTCCTCCAAACCTGGCTGCCATCGGAGGCCCAAACGCGCCCTACAAAATGACATCTGCCAAGTGGGCTCTTGAGTTTGGCTTCTTGGGGAAAAGTGCCTCCTTTCGGAGTCAACTTGCCTGCGGCCCGTCCTGGGCTTTTGCCTACAAAAATTCCATAAGGACGAGGATTTCTCCCAGACCAAAGCTGCCCCCTCCTCCAAACCTGGCTGCCATCGGAGGCCCAAACGCGCCCTACAAAATGACATCTGCCAAGTGGGCTCTTGAGTTTGGCTTCTTGCGGAAAAGTGCCTCCTTTCAAAGCCAACTTGCCTGCGGCCCATGCAGGGCTTTTGCCTACAAAAATTCCATAAGGACGAGGATTTCTCCCAGACCAAAGCTGCCCCCTCCTCCAAACCTGGCTGCCATCGGTGGCCCAAACGCGCCCCACAAAATGACATCTGCCAAGTGGGCTCCTGAGTTTGGCTTCTTGGGGGAAAGTGCCTCCATTCAAAGACAACTTGCCTGCAGCCCGTGCTGGGCTTTAGACTACAAAAATTCTATAAGGACGAGGATTTCTCCCAGACCAAAGCTGCCCCCTCCTCCAAACCTGGCTGCCATCGGAGGCCCAAACGCGCCCCACAAAATGACATCTGCATTGAGGGTTCTTGAGTTTCGCTTCTTGGGGAAAAGTGCCTCCTTTCGGAGCCAACTTGCCTAACTTGCCTGCGGCCCGTCCTGGGCTTTTGCTACAAAAATTCCAGAAGGACGAGGATTTCTCCCAGACCAAAGCTGCCCCCTCCTCCAAACCTGGCTGCCATCGGAGGCCCAAACGCGCCCTACAAAATGACATCTGCATTGAGGGTTCTTGAGTTTGGCTTCTTGGGGAAAAGTGCCTCCTTTCAAAGCCAACTTGCCTAACTTGCCTGCGGCCCGTCCTGGGCTTTTGCCTACAAAAATTCCATAAGGACGAGGATTTCTCCCAGACCAAAGCTGCCCCCTCCTCCAAACCTGGCTGCCATCGGAGGCCCAAACGCGCCCTACAAAATGACACCTGCCAAGTGGGCTCTTGAGTTTGGCTTCTTGGGGAAAAGTGACTCCTTTCAAAACCAACTTGCCTGCGTCCCGTCCCGGGCTTTTGCTACAAAAATTCCATAAGGACGAGGATTCCTCCCAGACCAAAGCTGCCCCCTCCTCCAAACCTGGCTGCCATCGGAGGCCCAAACGCGCCCTACAAAATGACAACTGCCAAGTGGGCTCTTGAGTTTGGCTCTCTGGGGAAAAGTGCCTCCTTTCGGAGTCAACTTGACTGCGGCCCGTCCTGGGCTTTTGCCTACAAAAATTCCATAAGGACGAGGATTTCTCCCAGACCAAAGCTGCCCCCTCCTCCAAACCTGGCTGTCATCGGAGGCCCAAACGCGCCCTACAAAATGACATCTGCCAAGTGGGCTCTTGAGTTTGGCTTCTTGGGTGGAAGTGCCTCCTTTCAAAGCCAACTTGCCTGCGGCCCGTGCTGGGCTTTTGCCTACAAAAATTCCATAAGGACGAGGATTTCTCCCAGACCAAAGCTGCCCCCTCCTCCAAACCTGGCTGCCATCGGAGGCCCAAACGCGCCCTACAAAATGACATCTGCCAAGTGGGCTCTTGAGTTTGGCTTCTTGGGGAAAAGTGCCTCCTTTCAAAGCCAACTTGCCTAACTAGCCTGCGGCCCGTGCTGGGCTTTAGACTACAAAAATTCCATAAGGACGAGGATTTCTCCCAGACCAAAGCTGCCCCCTCCTCCAAACCTGGCTGCCATCGGAGGACCAAACGCGCCCCACAAAATGACACCTGCATTGAGGGTTCTTGAGTTTGGCTTCCTGGGGAAAAGTGCCTCCTTTCGGAGTCAACTTGCCTGCGTCCCATGCAGGGCTTTTGCCTACAAAAATTCCAGAAGGACGAGGATTTCTCCCAGACCAAAGCTGCCCCCTCCTCCAAACCTGGCTGCCATCGGAGGCCCAAACGTGCCCTACAAAATGACACCTGCCAAGTGGGCTCTTGAGTTTGGCTTCTTGGGTGGAAGTGCCTCCTTTCAAAGCCAACTTGCCTGCGGCCCGTCCTGGGCTTTTGCCTACAAAAATTCCATAAGGACGAGGATTTCTCCCAGACCAAAGCTGCCCCCTCCTCCAAACCTGGCTGCCATCGGAGGCCCAAACGCGCCCTACAAAATGACATCTGCCAAGTGGGCTCTTGAGTTTGGCTTCTTGCGGAAAAGTGACTCCTTTCAAAGCCAACTTGCCTAACTATCCTGCGGCCCGTGCTGGGCTTTAGACTACAAAAATTCCATAAGGACGAGGATTTCTCCCAGACCAAAGCTGCCCCCTCCTCCAAACCTGGCTGCCATCAGAGGCCCAAACGCGCCCCACAAAATGACATCTGCATTGAGGGTTCTTGAGTTTGGCTTCTTGGGGAAAAGTGCCTCCTTTCGGAGCCAACTTGCCTAACTTGCCTGCGGCAAATCCTGGGCTTTTGCCTCCAAAAATTCCAGAAGGACGAGGATTTCTCCCAGACCAAAGCTGCCCCCTCCTCCAAACCTGGCTGCCATCGGAGGCCCAAACGTGCCCTACAAAATGACATCTGCCAAGTGGGCTCTTGAGTTTGGCTTCTTGGGGAAAAGTGACTCCTTTCAAAACCAACTTGCCTGTGTCCCGTCCCGGGCTTTTGCTACAAAAATTCCATAAGGACGAGGATTCCTCCCAGACCAAAGCTGCCCCCTCCTCCAAACCTGGCTGCCATCGGAGGCCCAAACGCGCCCCACAAAATGACATCTGCCAAGTGGGCTCTTGAGTTTGGCTTCTTGGGGAAAAGTGCCTCCTTTCGGAGTCAACTTGCCTGCGGCCCATGCAGGGCTTTTGCCTACAAAAATTCCAGAAGGACGAGGATTTCTCCCAGACCAAAGCTGCCCCCTCCTCCAAACCTGGCTGCCATCGGAGGCCCAAACGCGCCCTACAAAATGACACCTGCCAAGTGGGCTCTTGAGTTTGGCTTCTTGGGGGAAAGTGCCTCCTTTCAAAGCCAACTTGCCTGCGGCCCGTCCTGGGCTTTTGAGTACACAAATTCCATAAGGACGAGGATTTCTCCCAGACCAAAGCTGCCCCCTCCTCCAAACCTGGCTGCCATCGGAGGCCCAAACGCGCCCTACAAAATGACATCTGCCAAGTGGGCTCTTGAGTTTGGCTTCTTGGGGAAAAGTGCTTCCTTTCGGAGCCAAAATTCCTAACTTGCCTGCGGCCCGTCCTGGGCTTTTGAGTACAAAAATTCCATAAGGACGAGGATTTCTCCCAGACCAAAGCTGCCCCCTCCTCCAAACCTGGCTGCCATCGGAGGCCCAAACGCGCCCCACAAAATGACACCTGCATTGACGGTTCTTGAGTTTGGCTTCCTGGGGAAAAGTGCCTCCTTTCGGAGTCAACTTGCCTGCGGCCCATGCAGGGCTTTTGCCTACAAAAATTCCAGAAGGACGAGGATTTCTCCCAGACCAAAGCTGCCCCCTCCTCCAAACCTGGCTGCCATCGGAGGCCCAAACGTGCCCTACAAAAGGACACCTGCCAAGTGGGCTCTTGAGTTTGGCTTCTTGGGTGGAAGTGCCTCCTTTCAAAGCCAACTTGCCTGCGGCCCGTCCTGGGCTTTTGCCTACAAAAATTCCAGAGGGACAAGGATTTCTCCCAGACCAAAGCTGCCCCCTCCTCCAAACCTGGCTGCCATCGGAGGCCCAAACGCGCCCTACAAAATGACATCTGCCAAGTGGGCTCCTGAGTTTGCCTTCTTGGGGGAAAGTGCCTCCTTTCAAAGCCAACTTGCCTGCAGCCCGTGCTGGGCTTTAGACTACAAAAATTCCATAAGGACGAGGATTTCTCCCAGACCAAAGCTGCCCCCTCCTCCAAACCTGGCTGCCATCGGAGGCCCAAACGCGCCCCACAAAATGACACCTGCCATGTGGGCTCTTGAGTTTGGCTTCTTGGGGAAAAGTGCCTCCTTTCGGAGCCAACTTGCCTGCGGCCCGTCCTGGGCTTTTGCCTCCAAAAATTCCAGAAGGACGAGGATTTCTCCCAGACCAAAGCTGCCCCCTCCTCCAAACCTGGCTGCCATCGGAGGCCCAAACGCGCCCCAAAAAATGACACCTGCATTGAGGGTTCTTGAGTTTGGCTTCTTGGGGAAAAGTGCCTCCTTTCGGAGTCAACTTGCCTGCGGCCCATGCAGGGCTTTTGCCTACAAAAATTCCATAAGGACGAGCATTTCTCCCAGACCAAAGCTGCCCCCTCCTCCAAACCTGGCTGCCATCGGAGGCCCAAACGTGCCCTACAAAATGACACCTGCCAAGTGGGCTCTTGAGTTTGGCTTCTTGGGTGGAAGTGCCTCCATTCAAAGCCAACTTGCCTGCGGCCCGTCCTGGGCTTTTGCCTACAAAAATTCCATAAGGACGAGGATTTCTCCCAGACCAAAGCTGCCCCCTCCTCCAAACCTGGCTGCCATCGGAGGCCCAAACGCGCCCTACAAAATGACATCTGCCAAGTGGGCTCTTGAGTTTGGCTTCTTGCGGAAAAGTGCCTCCTTTCAAAGCCAACTTGCCTAACTAGCCTGCGGCCCGTGCTGGGCATTAGACTACAAAAATTCCATAACGACGAGGATTTCTCCCAGACCAAATCTGCCCCCTCCTCCAAACCTGGCTGCCATCAGAGGCCCAAACGCGCCCCACAAAATGACATCTGCCAAGTGGGCTCTTGAGTTTGGGTTCTTGGGGAAAAGTGCCTCCTTTCGGAGCCAACTTGCCTAACTTGCCTGCGGCCCGTCCTGGGTTTTTGCCTCCAAAAATTCCAGAAGGACGAGGATTTCTCCCAGACCAAAGCTGCCCCCTCCTCCAAACCTGGCTGCCATTGGAGGCCCAAACGTGCCCTACAAAATGACATCTGCCAAGTGGGCTCTTGAGTTTGGCTTCTTGGGGAAAAGTGACTCCTTTCAAAACCAACTTGCCTGCGTCCCGTCCCGGGCTTTTGCTACAAAAATTCCATAAGGACGAGGATTCCTCCCAGACCAAAGCTGCCCCCTCCTCCAAACCTGGCTGCCATCGGAGGCCCAAACGCGCCCTACAAAATGACATCTGCCAAGTGGGCTCTTGAGTTTGGCTTCCTGGGGAAAAGTGCCTCCTTTCGGAGTCAACTTGCCTGCGGCCCATTCTGGGCTTTTGCCTACAAAAATTCCATAAGGACGAGGATTTCTCCCAGACCAAAGCTGCCCCCTCCTCCAAACCTGGCTGCCATCGGAGGCCCAAACGTGCCCTACAAAATGACATCTGCCAAGTGGGCTCTTGAGTTTGGCTTCTTGTGGAAAAGTGCCTCCTTTCAAAGCCAACTTGCCTGCGGCCCGTCCTGGGCTTTTGAGTACAAAAATTCCATAAGGACGAGGATTTCTCCCAGACCAAAGCTGCCCCCTCCTCCAAACCTGGCTGCCATCGGAGGCCCAAACGCGCCCTACAAAATGACATCTGCCAAGTGGGCTCTTGAGTTTGGCTTCTTGGGGAAAAGTGCTTCCTTTCGGAGCCAAAATTCCTAACTTGCCTGCGGCCCGTCCTGGGCTTTAGACTACAAAAATTCCATAAGGACGAGGATTTCTCCCAGACCAAAGCTGCCCCCTCCTCCAAACCTGGCTGCCATCGGAGGCCCAAACGCGCCCCACAAAATGACACCTGCATTGAGGGTTCTTGAGTTTGGCTTCCTGGGGAAAAGTGCCTCCTTTCGGAGTCAACTTGCCTGCGGCCCATGCAGGGCTTTTGCCTACAAAAATTCCATAAGGACGAGGATTTCTCCCAGACCAAAGCTGCCCCCTCCTCCAAACCTGGCTGCCATCGGAGGCCCAAACGTGCCCTACAAAATGACACCTGCCAAGTGGGCTCTTGAGTTTGGCTTCTTGGGTGGAAGTGCCTCCTTTCAAAGCCAACTTGCCTGCGGCCCGTCCTGGGCTTTTGCCTACAAAAATTCCATAAGGACGAGGATTTCTCCCAGACCAAAGCTGCCCCCTCCTCCAAACCTGGCTGTCATCGGAGGCCCAAACGTGCCCTACAAAATGACATCTGCCAAGTGGGCTCTTGAGTTTGGCTTCTTGGGGAAAAGTGACTCCTTTCAAAACCAACTTGCCTGTGTCCCGTCCCGGGCTTTTGCTACAAAAATTCCATAAGGACGAGGATTTCTCCCAGACCAAAGCTGCCCCCTCCTCCAAACCTGGCTGCCATCGGAGGCCCAAACGCGCCCTACAAAATGACATCTGCCAAGTGGGCTCTTGAGTTTGGCTTCCTGGGGAAAAGTGCCTCCTTTCGGAGTCAACTTGCCTGCGGCCCATGCAGGGCTTTTGCCTCCAAAAATTCCAGAAGGACGAGGATTTCTCCCAGACCAAAGCTGCCCCCTCCTCCAAACCTGGCTGCCATCGGAGGCCCAAACGCGCCCTACAAAATGACACCTGCCAAGTGGGCTCTTGAGTTTGGCTTCTTGGGGGAAAGTGCCTCCTTTCAAAGCCAACTTGCCTGCGGCCCGTCCTGGGCTTTTGAGTACACAAATTCCATAAGGACGAGGATTTCTCCCAGACCAAAGCTGCCCCCTCCTCCAAACCTGGCTGCCATCGGAGGCCCAAACGCGCCCTACAAAATGACATCTGCCAAGTGGGCTCTTGAGTTTGGCTTCTTGGGGAAAAGTGCTTCCTTTCGGAGCCAAAATTCCTAACTTGCCTGCGGCCCGTCCTGGGCTTTAGACTACAAAAATTCCATAAGGACGAGGATTTCTCCCAGACCAAAGCTGCCCCCTCCTCCAAACCTGGCTGCCATCGGAGGCCCAAACGCGCCCCACAAAATGACACCTGCATTGAGGGTTCTTGAGTTTGGCTTCCTGGGGAAAAGTGCCTCCTTTCGGAGTCAACTTGCCTGCGGCCCATGCAGGGCTTTTGCCTACAAAAATTCCAGAAGGACGAGGATTTCTCCCAGACCAAAGCTGCCCCCTCCTCCAAACCTGGCTGCCATCGGAGGCCCAAACGTGCCCTACAAAATGACACCTGCCAAGTGGGCTCTTGAGTTTGGCTTCTTGGGTGGAAGTGCCTCCTTTCAAAGCCAACTTGCCTGCGGCCCGTGCTGGGCTTTTGCCTACAAAAATTCCATAAGGACGAGGATTTCTCCCAGACCGAAGCTGCCCGCTCCTCCAAACCTAGCTGCCATCGGTGGCCCAAACGCGCCCTACAAAATGACATCTGCCAAGTGGGCTCCTGAGTTTGGCTTCTTGGGGGAAAGTGCCTCCTTTCAAAGCCAACTTGCCTGCAGCCCGTGCTGGGCTTTAGACTACAAAAATTCCATAAGGACGAGGATTTCTCCCAGACCAAAGCTGCCCCCTCCTCCAAACCTGGCTGCCATCAGAGGCCCAAACGCGCCCCACAAAATGACATCTGCCATGTGGGCTCTTGAGTTTGGCTTCTTGGGGAAAAGTGCCTCCTTTCGGAGCCAACTTGCCTAACTTGCCTGCAGCCCGTCCTGGGCTTTTGCCTCCAAAAATTCCAGAAGGACGAGGATTTCTCCCAGACCAAAGCTGCCCCCTCCTCCAAACCTGGCTGCCATCGGAGGCCCAAACGCGCCCCACAAAATGACACCTGCATTGAGGGTTCTTGAGTTTGGCTTCTTGGGGAAAAGTGCCTCCTTTCGGAGTCAACTTGCCTGCGGCCCATGCAGGGCTTTTGCCTACAAAAATTCCATAAGGACGAGCATTTCTCCCAGACCAAAGCTGCCCCCTCCTCCAAACCTGGCTGCCATCGGAGGCCCAAACGTGCCCTACAAAATGACACCTGCCAAGTGGGCTCTTGAGTTTGGCTTCTTGGGTGGAAGTGCCTCCTTTCAAAGCCAACTTGCCTGCGGCCCGTCCTGGGCTTTTGCCTACAAAAATTCCATAAGGACGAGGATTTCTCCCAGACCAAAGCTGCCCCCTCCTCCAAACCTGGCTGCCATCGGAGGCCCAAACGCGCCCTACAAAATGACATCTGCCAAGTGGGCTCTTGAGTTTGGCTTCTTGCGGAAAAGTGCCTCCTTTCAAAGCCAACTTGCCTAACTAGCCTGCGGCCCGTGCTGGGCATTACACTACAAAAATTCCATAACGACGAGGATTTCTCCCAGACCAAATCTGCCCCCTCCTCCAAACCTGGCTGCCATCAGAGGCCCAAACGCGCCCCACAAAATGACATCTGCCAAGTGGGCTCTTGAGTTTGGCTTCTTGGGGAAAAGTGCCTCCTTTCGGAGCCAACTTGCCTAACTTGCCTGCGGCCCGTCCTGGGCTTTTGCCTCCAAAAATTCCAGAAGGACGAGGATTTCTCCCAGACCAAAGCTGCCCCCTCCTCCAAACCTGGCTGCCATCGGAGGCCCAAACGCGCCCCACAAAATGACACCTGCATTGAGGGTTCTTGAGTTTGGCTTCTTGGGGAAAAGTGCCTCCTTTCGGAGTCAACTTGCCTGCGGCCCATGCAGGGCTTTTGCCTACAAAAATTCCATAAGGACGAGCATTTCTCCCAGACCAAAGCTGCCCCCTCCTCCAAACCTGGCTGCCATCGGAGGCCCAAACGTGCCCTACAAAATGACACCTGCCAAGTGGGCTCTTGAGTTTGGCTTCTTGGGTGGAAGTGCCTCCTTTCAAAGCCAACTTGCCTGCGGCCCGTCCTGGGCTTTTGCCTACAAAAATTCCATAAGGACGAGGATTTCTCCCAGACCAAAGCTGCCCCCTCCTCCAAACCTGGCTGCCATCGGAGGCCCAAACGCGCCCTACAAAATGACATCTGCCAAGTGGGCTCTTGAGTTTGGCTTCTTGTGGAAAAGTGCCTCCTTTCAAAGCCAACTTGCCTAACTAGCCTGCGGCCCGTGCTGGGCATTAGACTACAAAAATTCCATAACGACGAGGATTTCTCCCAGACCAAATCTGCCCCCTCCTCCAAACCTGGCTGCCATCAGAGGCCCAAACGCGCCCCACAAAATGACATCTGCCAAGTGGGCTCTTGAGTTTGGCTTCTTGGGGAAAAGTGCCTCCTTTCGGAGCCAACTTGCCTAACTTGCCTGCGGCCCGTCCTGGGCTTTTGCCTCCAAAAATTCCAGAAGGACGAGGATTTCTCCCAGGCCAAAGCTGCCCCCTCCTCCAAACCTGGCTGCCATCGGAGGCCCAAACGTGCCCTACAAAATGACACCTGCCAAGTGGGCTCTTGAGTTTGGCTTCTTGGGTGGTAGTGCCTCCTTTCAAAGCCAACTTGCCTGTGGCCCGTCCTGGGCTTTTGCCTACAAAAATTCCATAAGGACGAGGATTTCTCCCAGAACAAAGCTGCCCCCTCCTCCAAACCTGGCTGCCATCGGAGGCCCAAACGCGCCCTACAAAATGACATTTGCCAAGTGGGCTCTTGAGTTTGGCTTCTTGCGGAAAAGTGCCTCCTTTCAAAGCCAACTTGCCTAACTATCCTGCGGCCCGTGCTGGGCTTTAGACTACAAAAATTCCATAAGGACGAGGATTTCTCCCAGACCAAAGCTGCCCCCTCCTCCAAACCTGGCTGCCATCAGAGGCCCAAACGCGCCCCACAAAATGACATCTGCATTGAGGGTCCTTGAGTTTGGCTTCTTGGGGAAAAGTGCCTCCTTTCGGAGCCAACTTGCCTAACTTGCCTGCGGCCCGTCCTGGGCTTTTGCCTCCAAAAATTCCAGAAGGACGAGGATTTCTCCCAGGCCAAAGCTGCCCCCTCCTCCAAACCTGGCTGCCATCGGAGGCCCAAACGTGCCCTACAAAATGACATCTGCCAAGTGGGCTCTTGAGTTTGGCTTCTTGGGGAAAAGTGACTCCTTTCAAAACCAACTTGCCTGTGTCCCGTCCCGGGCTTTTGCTACAAAAATTCCATAAGGACGAGGATTCCTCCCAGACCAAAGCTGCCCCCTCCTCCAAACCTGGCTGCCATCGGAGGCCCAAACGCGCCCTACAAAATGACATCTGCCAAGTGGGCTCTTGAGTTTGGCTTCTTGGGGAAAAGTGCTTCCTTTCGGAGCCAAAATTCCTAACTTGCCTGCGTCCCGTCCTGGGCTTTTGCCTACAAAAATTCCAGAAGGACGAGGATTTCTCCCAGACCAAAGCTGCCCCCTCCTCCAAACCTGGCTGCCATCGGAGGCCCAAACGCGCCCCACAAAATGACACCTGCATTGAGGGTTCTTGAGTTTGGCTTCCTGGGGAAAAGTGCCTCCTTTCGGAGCCAACTTGCCTAACTTGCCTGCGGCCCGTCCTGGGTTTTTGCCTCCAAAAATTCCAGAAGGACGAGGATTTCTCCCAGACCAAAGCTGCCCCCTCCTCCAAACCTGGCTGCCATTGGAGGCCCAAACGTGCCCTACAAAATGACATCTGCCAAGTGGGCTCTTGAGTTTGGCTTCTTGGGGAAAAGTGACTCCTTTCAAAACCAACTTGACTGTGTCCCGTCCCGGGCTTTTGCTACAAAAATTCCATAAGGACGAGGATTCCTCCCAGACCAAAGCTGCCCCCTCCTCCAAACCTGGCTGCCATCGGAGGCCCAAACGCGCCCTACAAAATGACATCTGCCAAGTGGGCTCTTGAGTTTGGCTTCCTGGGGAAAAGTGCCTCCTTTCGGAGTCAACTTGCCTGCGGCCCATTCTGGGCTTTTGCCTACAAAAATTCCATAAGGACGAGGATTTCTCCCAGACCAAAGCTGCCCCCTCCTCCAAACCTGGCTGCCATCGGAGGCCCAAACGTGCCCTACAAAATGACATCTGCCAAGTGGGCTCTTGAGTTTGGCTTCTTGTGGAAAAGTGCCTCCTTTCAAAGCCAACTTGCCTGCGGCCCGTCCTGGGCTTTTGAGTACAAAAATTCCATAAGGACGAGGATTTCTCCCAGACCAAAGCTGCCCCCTCCTCCAAACCTGGCTGCCATCGGAGGCCCAAACGCGCCCTACAAAATGACATCTGCCAAGTGGGCTCTTGAGTTTGGCTTCTTGGGGAAAAGTGCTTCCTTTCGGAGCCAAAATTCCTAACTTGCCTGCGGCCCGTCCTGGGCTTTAGACTACAAAAATTCCATAAGGACGAGGATTTCTCCCAGACCAAAGCTGCCCCCTCCTCCAAACCTGGCTGCCATCGGAGGCCCAAACGCGCCCCACAAAATGACACCTGCATTGAGGGTTCTTGAGTTTGGCTTCCTGGGGAAAAGTGCCTCCTTTCGGAGTCAACTTGCCTGCGGCCCATGCAGGGCTTTTGCCTACAAAAATTCCATAAGGACGAGGATTTCTCCCAGACCAAAGCTGCCCCCTCCTCCAAACCTGGCTGCCATCGGAGGCCCAAACGTGCCCTACAAAATGACACCTGCCAAGTGGGCTCTTGAGTTTGGCTTCTTGGGTGGAAGTGCCTCCTTTCAAAGCCAACTTGCCTGCGGCCCGTCCTGGGCTTTTGCCTACAAAAATTCCATAAGGACGAGGATTTCTCCCAGACCAAAGCTGCCCCCTCCTCCAAACCTGGCTGTCATCGGAGGCCCAAACGTGCCCTACAAAATGACATCTGCCAAGTGGGCTCTTGAGTTTGGCTTCTTGGGGAAAAGTGACTCCTTTCAAAACCAACTTGCCTGTGTCCCGTCCCGGGCTTTTGCTACAAAAATTCCATAAGGACGAGGATTTCTCCCAGACCAAAGCTGCCCCCTCCTCCAAACCTGGCTGCCATCGGAGGCCCAAACGCGCCCTACAAAATGACATCTGCCAAGTGGGCTCTTGAGTTTGGCTTCCTGGGGAAAAGTGCCTCCTTTCGGAGTCAACTTGCCTGCGGCCCATGCAGGGCTTTTGCCTCCAAAAATTCCAGAAGGACGAGGATTTCTCCCAGACCAAAGCTGCCCCCTCCTCCAAACCTGGCTGCCATCGGAGGCCCAAACGCGCCCTACAAAATGACACCTGCCAAGTGGGCTCTTGAGTTTGGCTTCTTGGGGGAAAGTGCCTCCTTTCAAAGCCAACTTGCCTGCGGCCCGTCCTGGGCTTTTGAGTACACAAATTCCATAAGGACGAGGATTTCTCCCAGACCAAAGCTGCCCCCTCCTCCAAACCTGGCTGCCATCGGAGGCCCAAACGCGCCCTACAAAATGACATCTGCCAAGTGGGCTCTTGAGTTTGGCTTCTTGGGGAAAAGTGCTTCCTTTCGGAGCCAAAATTCCTAACTTGCCTGCGGCCCGTCCTGGGCTTTAGACTACAAAAATTCCATAAGGACGAGGATTTCTCCCAGACCAAAGCTGCCCCCTCCTCCAAACCTGGCTGCCATCGGAGGCCCAAACGCGCCCCACAAAATGACACCTGCATTGAGGGTTCTTGAGTTTGGCTTCCTGGGGAAAAGTGCCTCCTTTCGGAGTCAACTTGCCTGCGGCCCATGCAGGGCTTTTGCCTACAAAAATTCCAGAAGGACGAGGATTTCTCCCAGACCAAAGCTGCCCCCTCCTCCAAACCTGGCTGCCATCGGAGGCCCAAACGTGCCCTACAAAATGACACCTGCCAAGTGGGCTCTTGAGTTTGGCTTCTTGGGTGGAAGTGCCTCCTTTCAAAGCCAACTTGCCTGCGGCCCGTGCTGGGCTTTTGCCTACAAAAATTCCATAAGGACGAGGATTTCTCCCAGACCGAAGCTGCCCGCTCCTCCAAACCTAGCTGCCATCGGTGGCCCAAACGCGCCCTACAAAATGACATCTGCCAAGTGGGCTCCTGAGTTTGGCTTCTTGGGGGAAAGTGCCTCCTTTCAAAGCCAACTTGCCTGCAGCCCGTGCTGGGCTTTAGACTACAAAAATTCCATAAGGACGAGGATTTCTCCCAGACCAAAGCTGCCCCCTCCTCCAAACCTGGCTGCCATCAGAGGCCCAAACGCGCCCCACAAAATGACATCTGCCATGTGGGCTCTTGAGTTTGGCTTCTTGGGGAAAAGTGCCTCCTTTCGGAGCCAACTTGCCTAACTTGCCTGCAGCCCGTCCTGGGCTTTTGCCTCCAAAAATTCCAGAAGGACGAGGATTTCTCCCAGACCAAAGCTGCCCCCTCCTCCAAACCTGGCTGCCATCGGAGGCCCAAACGCGCCCCACAAAATGACACCTGCATTGAGGGTTCTTGAGTTTGGCTTCTTGGGGAAAAGTGCCTCCTTTCGGAGTCAACTTGCCTGCGGCCCATGCAGGGCTTTTGCCTACAAAAATTCCATAAGGACGAGCATTTCTCCCAGACCAAAGCTGCCCCCTCCTCCAAACCTGGCTGCCATCGGAGGCCCAAACGTGCCCTACAAAATGACACCTGCCAAGTGGGCTCTTGAGTTTGGCTTCTTGGGGAAAAGTGACTCCTTTCAAAACCAACTTGCCTGTGTCCCGTCCCGGGCTTTTGCTACAAAAATTCCATAAGGACGAGGATTTCTCCCAGACCAAAGCTGCCCCCTCCTCCAAACCTGGCTGCCATCGGAGGCCCAAACGCGCCCCACAAAATGACATCTGCATTGAGGGTTCTTGAGTTTGGCTTCTTGGGGAAAAGTGCCTCCTTTCGGAGCCAACTTGCCTGACTTGCCTGCGGCCCGTCCTGGGCTTTTGCCTCCAAAAATTCCAGAAGGACGAGGATTTCTCCCAGGCCAAAGCTGCCCCCTCCTCCAAACCTGGCTGCCATCGGAGGCCCAAACGTGCCCTACAAAATGTCCCCTGCCAAGTGGGCTCTTGAGTTGGCTTCTTGGGGAAAAGTGCCTCCTTTCAAAACCAATTTGCCTGTGTCCCGTCCCGGGCTTTTGCTACAAAAATTCCATAAGGATGAGGATTCCTCCCAGACCAAAGCTGCCCCCTCCTCCAAACCTGGCTGCCATCGGAGGCCCAAACGTGCCCTACAAAATGACATCTGCCAAGTGGGCTCTTGAGTTTGGCTTCCTGGGGAAAAGTGCCTCCTTTCGGAGTCAACTTGCCTGCGGCCCATGCAGGGCTTTTGCCGACAAAAATTCCATAAGGACGAGGATTTCTCCCAGACCAAAGCTGCCCCCTCCTCCAAACCTGGCTGCCATCGGAGGCCCAAACGCGCCCTACAAAATGACATCTGCATTGTGGGCTCTTGAGTTTGGCTTCTTGGGGGAAAGTGCCTCCTTTCAAAGCCAACTTGCCTGCGGCCCGTCCTGGGCTTTTGAGTACAAAAATTCCATAAGGACGAGGATTTCTCCCAGACCAAAGCTGCCCCCTCCTCCAAACCTGGCTGCCATCGGAGGCCCAAACGCGCCCTACAAAATGACACCTGCCAAGTGGGCTCTTGAGTTTGGCTTCTTGGGGGAAAGTGCCTCCTTTCAAAGCCAACTTGCCTGCGGCCCGTCCTGGGCTTTTGAGTACAAAAATTCCATAAGGACGAGGATTTCTCCCAGACCAAAGCTGCCCCCTCCTCCAAACCTGGCTGCCATCGGAGGCCCAAACGCGCCCCACAAAATGACACCTGCATTGACGGTTCTTGAGTTTGGCTTCCTGGGGAAAAGTGCCTCCTTTCGGAGTCAACTTGCCTGCGGCCCATGCAGGGCTTTTGCCTACAAAAATTCCAGAAGGACGAGGATTTCTCCCAGACCAAAGCTGCCCCCTCCTCCAAACCTGGCTGCCATCGGAGGCCCAAACGTGCCCTACAAAATGACACCTGCCAAGTGGGCTCTTGAGTTTGGCTTCTTGGGGAAAAGTGCTTCCTTTCGGAGCCAAAATGCCTAACTTGCCTGCGGCCCGTCCTGGGCTTTTGAGTACAAAAATTCCATAAGGACGAGGATTTCTCCCAGACCAAAGCTGCCCCCTCCTCCAAACCTGGCTGCCATCAGAGGCCCAAACGCGCCCTACAAAATGACATCTGCCAAGTGGGCTCTTGAGTTTGGCTTCTTGCGGAAAAGTGCCTCCTTTCAAAGCCAACTTGCCTAACTAGCCTGCGGCCCGTGCTGGGCTTTAGACTACAAAAATTCCATAAGGACGAGGATTTCTCCCAGACCAAAGCTGCCCCCTCCTCCAAACCTGGCTGCCATCGGAGGCCCAAACGTGCCCTACAAAATGAAACCTGCCAAGTGGGCTCTTGAGTTTGGCTTCTTGGCTGGAAGTGCCTCCTTTCGGAGTCAACTTGCCTGCGGCCCGTCCTGGGCTTTTGCCTACAAAAATTCCATAAGGACGAGGATTTCTCCCAGACCAAAGCTGCCCCCTCCTCCAAACCTGGCTGCCATCGGAGGCCCAAACGCGCCCTACAAAATGACATCTGCCAAGTGGGCTCTTGAGTTTGGCTTCTTGCGGAAAAGTGCCTCCTTTCAAAGCCAACTTGCCTAACTAACCTGCGGCCCGTGCTGGGCATTAGACTACAAAAATTCCATAACGACGAGGATTTCTCCCAGACCAAAGCTGCCCCCTCCTCCAAACCTGGCTGCCATCAGAGGTCCAAACGCGCCCCACAAAATGACATCTGCCAAGTGGGCTCTTGAGTTTGGCTTCTTGGGGAAAAGTGCCTCCTTTCGGAGCCAACTTGCCTAACTTGCCTGCGGCCCGTCCTGGGCTTTTGCCTCCAAAAATTCCAGAAGGACGAGGATTTCTCCCAGGCCAAAGCTGCCCCCTCCTCCAAACCTGGCTGCCATCGGAGGCCCAAACGCGCCCTACAAAATGACACCTGCCAAGTGGGCTCTTGAGTTTGGCTTCTTGGGGAAAAGTGACTCCTTTCAAAACCAACTTGCCTGCGTCCCGTCCCGGGCTTTTGCCTACAAAAATTCCATAAGGACGAGGATTCCTCCCAGACCAAAGCTGCCCCCTCCTCCAAACCTGGCTGCCATCGGAGGCCCAAACGCGCCCTACAAAATGACATCTGCCAAGTGGGCTCTTGAGTTTGGCTTTCTGGGGAAAAGTGCCTCCTTTCGGAGTCAACTTGCCTGCGGCCCATGCAGGGCTTTTGCCGACAAAAATTCCATAAGGACGAGGATTTCTCCCAGACCAAAGCTGCCCCCTCCTCCAAACCTGGCTGTCATCGGAGGCCCAAACGCGCCCTACAAAATGACACCTGCCAAGTGGGCTCTTGAGTTTGGCTTCTTGGGTGGAAGTGCCTCCTTTCAAAGCCAACTTGCCTGCGGCCCGTCCTGGGCTTTTGCCTACAAAAATTCCATAAGGACGAGGATTTCTCCCAGACCAAAGCTGCCCCCTCCTCCAAACCTGGCTGCCATCGGAGGCCCAAACGCGCCCTACAAAATGACATCTGCCAAGTGGGCTCTTGAGTTTGGCTTCTTGCGGAAAAGTGCCTCCTTTCAAAGCCAACTTGCCTAACTATCCTGCGGCCCGTGCTGGGCTTTAGACTACAAAAATTCCATAAGGACGAGGATTTCTCCCAGACCAAAGCTGCCCCCTCCTCCAAACCTGGCTGCCATCAGAGGCCCAAACGCGCCCCACAAAATGACATCTGCATTGAGGGTTCTTGAGTTTGGCTTCTTGGGGAAAAGTGCCTCCTTTCGGAGCCAACTTGCCTGACTTGCCTGCGGCCCGTCCTGGGCTTTTGCCTCCAAAAATTCCAGAAGGACGAGGATTTCTCCCAGGCCAAAGCTGCCCCCTCCTCCAAACCTGGCTGCCATCGGAGGCCCAAACGTGCCCTACAAAATGTCCCCTGCCAAGTGGGCTCTTGAGTTGGCTTCTTGGGGAAAAGTGCCTCCTTTCAAAACCAACTTGCCTGTGTCCCGTCCCGGGCTTTTGCTACAAAAATTCCATAAGGATGAGGATTCCTCCCAGACCAAAGCTGCCCCCTCCTCCAAACCTGGCTGCCATCGGAGGCCCAAACGTGCCCTACAAAATGACATCTGCCAAGTGGGCTCTTGAGTTTGGCTTCCTGGGGAAAAGTGCCTCCTTTCGGAGTCAACTTGCCTGCGGCCCATGCAGGGCTTTTGCCGACAAAAATTCCATAAGGACGAGGATTTCTCCCAGACCAAAGCTGCCCCCTCCTCCAAACCTGGCTGCCATCGGAGGCCCAAACGCGCCCTACAAAATGACACCTGCCAAGTGGGCTCTTGAGTTTGGCTTCTTGGGGGAAAGTGCCTCCTTTCAAAGCCAACTTGCCTGCGGCCCGTCCTGGGCTTTTGAGTACAAAAATTCCATAAGGACGAGGATTTCTCCCAGACCAAAGCTGCCCCCTCCTCCAAACCTGGCTGCCATCGGAGGCCCAAACGCGCCCCACAAAATGACACCTGCATTGACGGTTCTTGAGTTTGGCTTCCTGGGGAAAAGTGCCTCCTTTCGGAGTCAACTTGCCTGCGGCCCATGCAGGGCTTTTGCCTACAAAAATTCCAGAAGGACGAGGATTTCTCCCAGACCAAAGCTGCCCCCTCCTCCAAACCTGGCTGCCATCGGAGGCCCAAACGTGCCCTACAAAATGACACCTGCCAAGTGGGCTCTTGAGTTTGGCTTCTTGGGGAAAAGTGCTTCCTTTCGGAGCCAAAATGCCTAACTTGCCTGCGGCCCGTCCTGGGCTTTTGAGTACAAAAATTCCATAAGGACGAGGATTTCTCCCAGACCAAAGCTGCCCCCTCCTCCAAACCTGGCTGCCATCAGAGGCCCAAACGCGCCCTACAAAATGACATCTGCCAAGTGGGCTCTTGAGTTTGGCTTCTTGCGGAAAAGTGCCTCCTTTCAAAGCCAACTTGCCTAACTAGCCTGCGGCCCGTGCTGGGCTTTAGACTACAAAAATTCCATAAGGACGAGGATTTCTCCCAGACCAAAGCTGCCCCCTCCTCCAAACCTGGCTGCCATCGGAGGCCCAAACGTGCCCTACAAAATGAAACCTGCCAAGTGGGCTCTTGAGTTTGGCTTCTTGGCTGGAAGTGCCTCCTTTCGGAGTCAACTTGCCTGCGGCCCGTCCTGGGCTTTTGCCTACAAAAATTCCATAAGGACGAGGATTTCTCCCAGACCAAAGCTGCCCCCTCCTCCAAACCTGGCTGCCATCGGAGGCCCAAACGCGCCCTACAAAATGACATCTGCCAAGTGGGCTCTTGAGTTTGGCTTCTTGCGGAAAAGTGCCTCCTTTCAAAGCCAACTTGCCTAACTAACCTGCGGCCCGTGCTGGGCATTAGACTACAAAAATTCCATAACGACGAGGATTTCTCCCAGACCAAAGCTGCCCCCTCCTCCAAACCTGGCTGCCATCAGAGGTCCAAACGCGCCCCACAAAATGACATCTGCCAAGTGGGCTCTTGAGTTTGGCTTCTTGGGGAAAAGTGCCTCCTTTCGGAGCCAACTTGCCTAACTTGCCTGCGGCCCGTCCTGGGCTTTTGCCTCCAAAAATTCCAGAAGGACGAGGATTTCTCCCAGGCCAAAGCTGCCCCCTCCTCCAAACCTGGCTGCCATCGGAGGCCCAAACGCGCCCTACAAAATGACACCTGCCAAGTGGGCTCTTGAGTTTGGCTTCTTGGGGAAAAGTGACTCCTTTCAAAACCAACTTGCCTGCGTCCCGTCCCGGGCTTTTGCTACAAAAATTCCATAAGGACGAGGATTCCTCCCAGACCAAAGCTGCCCCCTCCTCCAAACCTGGCTGCCATCGGAGGCCCAAACGCGCCCTACAAAATGACATCTGCCAAGTGGGCTCTTGAGTTTGGCTTTCTGGGGAAAAGTGCCTCCTTTCGGAGTCAACTTGCCTGCGGCCCATGCAGGGCTTTTGCCGACAAAAATTCCATAAGGACGAGGATTTCTCCCAGACCAAAGCTGCCCCCTCCTCCAAACCTGGCTGCCATCGGAGGCCCAAACGCGCCCTACAAAATGACACCTGCCAAGTGGGCTCTTGAGTTTGGCTTCTTGGGTGGAAGTGCCTCCTTTCAAAGCCAACTTGCCTGCGGCCCGTCCTGGGCTTTTGCCTACAAAAATTCCATAAGGACGAGGATTTCTCCCAGACCAAAGCTGCCCCCTCCTCCAAACCTGGCTGCCATCGGAGGCCCAAACGCGCCCTACAAAATGACATCTGCCAAGTGGGCTCTTGAGTTTGGCTTCTTGCGGAAAAGTGCCTCCTTTCAAAGCCAACTTGCCTAACTATCCTGCGGCCCGTGCTGGGCTTTAGACTACAAAAATTCCATAAGGACGAGGATTTCTCCCAGACCAAAGCTGCCCCCTCCTCCAAACCTGGCTGCCATCAGAGGCCCAAACGCGCCCCACAAAATGACATCTGCATTGAGGGTTCTTGAGTTTGGCTTCTTGGGGAAAAGTGCCTCCTTTCGGAGCCAACTTGCCTGACTTGCCTGCGGCCCGTCCTGGGCTTTTGCCTCCAAAAATTCCAGAAGGACGAGGATTTCTCCCAGGCCAAAGCTGCCCCCTCCTCCAAACCTGGCTGCCATCGGAGGCCCAAACGTGCCCTACAAAATGTCCCCTGCCAAGTGGGCTCTTGAGTTGGCTTCTTGGGGAAAAGTGCCTCCTTTCAAAACCAACTTGCCTGTGTCCCGTCCCGGGCTTTTGCTACAAAAATTCCATAAGGATGAGGATTCCTCCCAGACCAAAGCTGCCCCCTCCTCCAAACCTGGCTGCCATCGGAGGCCCAAACGTGCCCTACAAAATGACATCTGCCAAGTGGGCTCTTGAGTTTGGCTTCCTGGGGAAAAGTGCCTCCTTTCGGAGTCAACTTGCCTGCGGCCCATGCAGGGCTTTTGCCTACAAAAATTCCATAAGGACGAGGATTTCTCCCAGACCAAAGCTGCCCCCTCCTCCAAACCTGGCTGCCATCGGAGGCCCAAACGCGCCCTACAAAATGACATCTGCCAAGTGGGCTCTTGAGTTTGGCTTCTTGGGGGAAAGTGCCTCCTTTCAAAGCCAACTTGCCTGCGGCCCGTCCTGGGCTTTTGAGTACAAAAATTCCATAAGGACGAGGATTTCTCCCAGACCAAAGCTGCCCCCTCCTCCAAACCTGGCTGCCATCGGAGGCCCAAACGCGCCCCACAAAATGACACCTGCATTGAGGGTTCTTGAGTTTGGCTTCCTGGGGAAAAGTGCCTCCTTTCGGAGTCAACTTGCCTGCGGCCCATGCTGGGCTTTTGCCTACAAAAATTCCAGAAGGACGAGGATTTCTCCCAGACCAAAGCTGCCCCCTCCTCCAAACCTGGCTGCCATCGGAGGCCCAAACGTGCCCTACAAAATGACACCTGCCAAGTGGGCTCTTGAGTTTGGCTTCTTGGGTGGAAGTGCCTCCTTTCAAAGCCAACTTGCCTGCGGCCCGTCCTGGGCTTTTGCCTACAAAAATTCCATAAGGACGAGGATTTCTCCCAGACCAAAGCTGCCCCCTCCTCCAAACCTGGCTGCCATCGGAGGCCCAAACGCGCCCTACAAAATGACATCTGCCAAGTGGGCTCTTGAGTTTGGCTTCTTGGGGAAAAGTGCTTCCTTTCGGAGCCAAAATGCCTAACTTGCCTGCGGCCAGTCCTGGGCTTTTGAGTACAAAAATTCCAGAAGGACGAGGATTTCTCCCAGACCAAAGCTGCCCCCTCCTCCAAACCTGGCTGCCATCGGAGGCCCAAACGCGCCCCACAAAATGACACCTGCATTGAGGGTTCTTGAGTTTGGCTTCCTGGGGAAAAGTGCCTCCTTTCGGAGTCAACTTGCCTGCGGCCCATTCTGGGCTTTTGCCTACAAAAATTCCAGAAGGACGAGGATTTCTCCCAGACCAAAGCTGCCCCCTCCTCCAAACCTGGCTGCCATCGGAGGCCCAAACGTGCCCCACAAAATGACACCTGCCAAGTGGGCTCTTGAGTTTGGCTTCTTGGGGAAAAGTGCCTCCTTTCAAAGCCAACTTGCCTGCGGCCCATGCAGGGCTTTTGAGTACAAAAATTCCAGAAGGACGAGGATTTCTCCCAGACCAAAGCTGCCCCCTCCTCCAAACCTGGCTGCCATCGGAGGCCCAAACTCGCCCTACAAAATGACACCTGCCAAGTGGGCTCTTGAGTTTGGCTTCTTGGGGGAAAGTGCCTCCTTTCAAAGCCAACTTGCCTGCGGCCCGTCCTGGGCTTTTGCCTCCAAAAATTCCATAAGGACGAGGATTTCTCCCAGACCAAAGCTGCCCCCTCCTCCAAACCTGGCTGCCATTGGAGGCCCAAACGCGCCCTACAAAATGACATCTGCCAAGTGGGCTCTTGAGTTTGGGTTCTTGGGGAAAAGTGCTTCCTTTCGGAGCCAAAATGCCTAACTTGCCTGCGGCCCGTCCTGGGCTTTTGAGTACAAAAATTCCAGAAGGACGAGGATTTCTCCCAGACCAAAGCTGCCCCCTCCTCCAAACCTGGCTGCCATCGGAGGCCCAAACGCGCCCCACAAAATGACACCTGCATTGAGGGTTCTTGAGTTTGGCTTCTTGGGGAAAAGTGCCTCCTTTCGGAGTCAACTTGCCTGCGGCCCATGCAGGGCTTTTGCCTACAAAAATTCCAGAAGGACGAGGATTTCTCCCAGACCAAAGCTGCCCCCTCCTCCAAACCTGGCTGCCATCGGAGGCCCAAACGTGCCCTACAAAATGACACCTGCCAAGTGGGCTCTTGAGTTTGGCTTCTTGGGTGGAAGTGCCTCCTTTCAAAGCCAACTTGCCTAACTAGCCTGCAGCCCATTCTGGGCTTTTGCCTACAAAAACTCCATAAGGACGAGGATTTCTCCCAGACCAAAGCTGCCCCCTCCTCCAAACCTAGCTGCCATCGGTGGCCCAAACGCACCCTACAAAATGACATCTGCCAAGTGGGCTCCTGAGTTTGGCTTCTTGGGGGAAAGTGCCTCCTTTCAAAGCCAACTTGCCTGCAGCCCGTGCTGGGCTTTAGACTACAAAAATTCCATAAGGACGAGGATTTCTCCCAGACCAAAGCTGCCCCCTCCTCCAAACCTGGCTGCCATCGGAGGCCCAAACGCGCCCTACAAAATGACATCTGCATTGTGAGTTCTTGAGTTTGGCTTCTTGGGGAAAAGTGCCTCCTTTCAAAGCCAACTTGCCTAACTTGCCTGCGGCCCATGCGGGGTTTTTGCCTACAAAAATTCCATAAGGACGAGGATTTCTCCCAGACCAAAGCTGCCCCCTCCTCCAAACCTGGCTGACATCGGAGGCCCAAACGCGCCCTACAAAATGACACCTGCCAAGTGGGCTCTTGAGTTTGGCTTCTTGGGGAAAAGTGACTCCTTTCAAAACCAACTTGCCTGCGTCCCGTCCCGGGCTTTTGCTACAAAAATTCCATAAGGACGAGGATTCCTCCCAGACCAAAGCTGCCCCCTCCTCCAAACCTGGCTGCCATCGGAGGCCCAAACGCGCCCTACAAAATGACATCTGCCAAATGGGCTCTTGAGTTTGGCTTTCTGGGGAAAAGTGCCTCCTTTCGGACTCAACTTGCCTGCGGCCCATGCAGGGCTTTTGCCTCCAAAAATTCCATAAGGACGAGGATTTCTCCCAGACCAAAGCAGCCCCCTCCTCCAAACCTGGCTGTCATCGGAGGCCCAAACGCGCCCTACAAAATGACATCTGCCAAGTGGGCTCTTGAGTTTGGCTTCTTGGGTGGAAGTACCTCCTTTCAAAGCCAACTTGCCTGCGGCCCTTCCTGGGCTGTTGCCTACAAAAATTCCATAAGGACGAGGATTCCTCCCAGACCAAAGCTGCCCCCTCCTCCAAACCTGGCTGCCATCGGAGGCCCAAACGCGCCCTACAAAATGACATCTGCCAAGTGGGCTCTTGAGTTTGGCTTCTTGCGGAAAAGTGCCTCCTTTCAAAGCCAACTTGCCTAACTAGCCTGCGGCCCGTGCTGGGCTTTAGACTACAAAAATTCCATAAGGACGAGGATTTCTCCCAGACCAAAGCTGCCCCCTCCTCCAAACCTAGCTGCCATCGGTGGCCCAAACGCACCCTACAAAATGACATCTGCCCAAGTGGGCTCCTGAGTTTGGCTTCTTGGGTGAAAGTGCCTCCTTTCAAAGCCAACTTGCCTGCAGCCCGTGCTGGGCTTTAGACTACAAAAATTCCATAAGGACGAGGATTTCTCCCAGACCAAAGCTGCCCCCTCCTCCAAACCTGGCTGCCATCGGAGGCCCAAACGCGCCCTACAAAATGACATCTGCATTGTGAGTTCTTGAGTTTGGCTTCTTGGGGAAAAGTGCCTCCTTTCAAAGCCAACTTGCCTAACTTGCCTGCGGCCCATGCGGGGTTTTTGCCTACAAAAATTCCATAAGGACGAGGATTTCTCCCAGACCAAAGCTGCCCCCTCCTCCAAACCTGGCTGACATCGGAGGCCCAAACGCGCCCTACAAAATGACACCTGCCAAGTGGGCTCTTGAGTTTGGCTTCTTGGGGAAAAGTGACTCCTTTCAAAACCAACTTGCCTGCGTCCCGTCCCGGGCTTTTGCTAAAAAAATTCCATAAGGACGAGGATTCCTCCCAGACCAAAGCTGCCCCCTCCTCCAAACCTGGCTGCCATCGGAGGCCCAAACGCGCCCTACAAAATGACATCTGCCAAATGGGCTCTTGAGTTTGGCTTTCTGGGGAAAAGTGCCTCCTTTCGGACTCAACTTGCCTGCGGCCCATGCAGGGCTTTTGCCTCCAAAAATTCCATAAGGACGAGGATTTCTCCCAGACCAAAGCAGCCCCCTCCTCCAAACCTGGCTGTCATCGGAGGCCCAAACGCGCCCTACAAAATGACATCTGCCAAGTGGGCTCTTGAGTTTGGCTTCTTGGGTGGAAGTACCTCCTTTCAAAGCCAACTTGCCTGCGGCCCTTCCTGGGCTGTTGCCTACAAAAATTCCATAAGGACGAGGATTCCTCCCAGACCAAAGCTGCCCCCTCCTCCAAACCTGGCTGCCATCGGAGGCCCAAACGCGCCCTACAAAATGACATCTGCCAAGTGGGCTCTTGAGTTTGGCTTCTTGCGGAAAAGTGCCTCCTTTCAAAGCCAACTTGCCTAACTAGCCTGCGGCCCGTGCTGGGCTTTAGACTACAAAAATTCCATAAGGACGAGGATTTCTCCCAGACCAAAGCTGCCCCCTCCTCCAAACCTGGCTGCCATCGGAGGACCAAACGCGCCCTACAAAATGACACCTGCATTGAGGGTTCTTGATTTTGGCTTCCTGGGGAAAAGTGCCTCCTTTCGGAGTCAACTTGCCTGCGGCCCATGCAGGGCTTTTGCCGACAAAAATTCCATAAGGACGAGGATTTCTCCCAGACCAAAGCTGCCCCCTCCTCCAAACCTGGCTGCCATCGGAGGCCCAAACGCGCCCTACAAAATGACATCTGCCAAGTGGGCTCTTGAGTTTGGCTTCTTGGGGGAAAGTGCCTCCTTTCGGAGCCAACTTGCCTAACTATCCTGCGGCCCGTGCTGGGCTTTAGACTACAAAAATTCCATAAGGACGAGGATTTCTCCCAGACCAAAGCTGCCCCCTCCTCCAAACCTGGCTGCCATCAGAGGCCCAAACGCGCCCCACAAAATGACATCTGCATTGAGGGTTCTTGAGTTTGGCTTCTTGGGGAAAAGTGCCTCCTTTCGGAGCCAACTTCCCTAACTTGCCTGCGGCCCGTCCTGGGATTTTGAGTACAAAAATTCCAGAAGGATGAGGATTTCTCCCAGGACAAAGCTGCCCCCTCCTCCAAACCTGGCTGCCATCGGAGGCCCAAACGTGCCCTACAAAATGACACCTGCCAAGTGGGCTCTTGAGTTTGGCTTCTTGGGGAAAAGTGCCTCCTTTCAAAGCCAACTTGCCTGCAGCCCGTGCTGGGCGTTAGACTACAAAAATTCCATAAGGACGAGGATTTCTCCCAGACCAAAGCTGCCCCCTCCTCCAAACCTGGCTGCCATCGGAGGCCCAAACGTGCCCTACAAAATGACACCTGCCAAGTGGGCTCTTGAGTTTGGCTTCTTGGGGAAAAGTGCCTCCTTTCAAAGCCAACTTGCCTAACTAGCCTGGGGCCCATGCTGGGCTTTTGCCTACAAAAATTCCATAAGGACGAGGATTTCTCCCAGACCAAAGCTGCCCCCTCCTCCAAACCTGGCTGCCATCGAAGGCCCAAACGCGCCCTACAAAATGACATCTGCATTGTGGGTTCTTGAGTTTGGCTTCTTGGGGAAAAGTGCCTCCTTTCAAAGCCAACTTGCCTAACTTGCCTGCGGCCCATGCGGGGTTTTTGCCTACAAAAATTCCATAAGGACGAGGATTTCTCCCAGACCAAAGCTGCCCCCTCCTCCAAACCTGGCTGCCATCGGAGGCCCAAACGCGCCCTACAAAATGACACCTGCCAAGTGGGCTCTTGAGTTTGGCTTCTTGGGGAAAAGTGACTCCTTTCAAAACCAACTTGCCTGCATCCCATCCCGGGCTTTTGCTAAAAAATTCCATAAGGACGAGGATTCCTCCCAGACCAAAGCTGCCCCCTCCTCCAAACCTGGCTGCCATCGGAGGCCCAAACGCGCCCTACAAAATGACATCTGCCAAGTGGGCTCTTGAGTTTGGCTTTCTGGGGAAAAGTGCCTCCTTTCGGAGTCAACTTGCCTGCGGCCCATGCGGGGTTTTTGCCTACAAAAATTCCATAAGGACGAGGATTTCTCCCAGACCAAAGCTGCCCCCTCCTCCAAACCTGGCTGCCATCGGAGGCCCAAACGTGCCCTACAAAATGACATCTGCCAAGTGGGCTCTTGAGTTTGGCTTCTTGGGTGGAAGTACCTCCTTTCAAAGCCAACTTGCCTGCGGCCCGTGCTGGGCTTTTGCCTACAAAAATTCCATAAGGACGAGGATTCCTCCCAGACCAAAGCTGCCCCCTCCTCCAAACCTGGCTGCCATCGGAGGCCCAAACGCGCCCTACAAAATGACATCTGCCAAGTGGGCTCTTGAGTTTGGCTTCTTGCGGAAAAGTGCCTCCTTTCAAAGCCAACTTGCCTAACTAGCCTGCGGCCCGTGCTGGGCTTTAGACTACAAAAATTCCATAAGGACGAGGATTTCTCCCAGACCAAAGCTGCCCCCTCCTCCAAACCTGGCTGCCATCGGAGGACCAAACGCGCCCTACAAAATGACACCTGCATTGAGGGTTCTTGATTTTGGCTTCCTGGGGAAAAGTGCCTCCTTTCGGAGTCAACTTGCCTGCGGCCCATGCAGGGCTTTTGCCGACAAAAATTCCATAAGGACGAGGATTTCTCCCAGACCAAAGCTGCCCCCTCCTCCAAACCTGGCTGCCATCGGAGGCCCAAACGCGCCCTACAAAATGACATCTGCCAAGTGGGCTCTTGAGTTTGGCTTCTTGGGGAAAAGTGCCTCCTTTCAAAGCCAACTTGCCTAACTATCCTGCGGCCCGTGCTGGGCTTTAGACTACAAAAATTCCATAAGGACGAGGATTTCTCCCAGACCAAAGCTGCCCCCTCCTCCAAACCTGGCTGCCATCAGAGGCCCAAACGCGCCCCACAAAATGACATCTGCATTGAGGGTTCTTGAGTTTGGCTTCTTGGGGAAAAGTGCCTCCTTTCGGAGCCAACTTCCCTAACTTGCCTGCGGCCCGTCCTGGGCTTTTGAGTACAAAAATTCCAGAAGGATGAGGATTTCTCCCAGGACAAAGCTGCCCCCTCCTCCAAACCTGGCTGCCATCGGAGGCCCAAACGTGCCCTACAAAATGACACCTGCCAAGTGGGCTCTTGAGTTTGGCTTCTTGGGGAAAAGTGCCTCCTTTCAAAGCCAACTTGCCTGCAGCCCGTGCTGGGCTTTAGACTACAAAAATTCCATAAGGACGAGGATTTCTCCCAGACCAAAGCTGCCCCCTCCTCCAAACCTGGCTGCCATCGGAGGCCCAAACGTGCCCTACAAAATGACACCTGCCAAGTGGGCTCTTGAGTTTGGCTTCTTGGGGAAAAGTGCCTCCTTTCAAAGCCAACTTGCCTAACTAGCCTGGGGCCCATGCTGGGCTTTTGCCTACAAAAATTCCATAAGGACGAGGATTTCTCCCAGACCAAAGCTGCCCCCTCCTCCAAACCTGGCTGCCATCGAAGGCCCAAACGCGCCCTACAAAATGACATCTGCATTGTGGGTTCTTGAGTTTGGCTTCTTGGGGAAAAGTGCCTCCTTTCAAAGCCAACTTGCCTAACTTGCCTGCGGCCCATGCGGGGTTTTTGCCTACAAAAATTCCATAAGGACGAGGATTTCTCCCAGACCAAAGCTGCCCCCTCCTCCAAACCTGGCTGCCATCGGAGGCCCAAACGCGCCCTACAAAATGACACCTGCCAAGTGGGCTCTTGAGTTTGGCTTCTTGGGGAAAAGTGACTCCTTTCAAAACCAACTTGCCTGCATCCCATCCCGGGCTTTTGCTAAAAAATTCCATAAGGACGAGGATTCCTCCCAGACCAAAGCTGCCCCCTCCTCCAAACCTGGCTGCCATCGGAGGCCCAAACGCGCCCTACAAAATGACATCTGCCAAGTGGGCTCTTGAGTTTGGCTTTCTGGGGAAAAGTGCCTCCTTTCGGAGTCAACTTGCCTGCGGCCCATGCGGGGTTTTTGCCTACAAAAATTCCATAAGGACGAGGATTTCTCCCAGACCAAAGCTGCCCCCTCCTCCAAACCTGGCTGCCATCGGAGGCCCAAACGTGCCCTACAAAATGACATCTGCCAAGTGGGCTCTTGAGTTTGGCTTCTTGGGTGGAAGTACCTCCTTTCAAAGCCAACTTGCCTGCGGCCCGTGCTGGGCTTTTGCCTACAAAAATTCCATAAGGACGAGGATTTCTCCCAGACCAAAGCTGCCCCCTCCGCCAAACCTGGCTGCCATTGGAGGCCCAAACGCGCCCTACAAAATGACATCTGCCAAGTGGGCTCTTGAGTTTGGCTTCTTGGGGGAAAGTGCCTCCTTTCAAAGCCAACTTGCCAAACAAGCCTGCGGCCCGTGCTGGGCTTTAGACTACAAAAATTCATAAGGACGAGGATTTCTCCCAGACCAAAGCTGCCCCCTCCTCCAAACCTGGCTGCCATCAGAGGCCCAAACGCGCCCCACAAAATGACATCTGCATTGAGGGTTCTTGAGTTTGGCTTCCTGGGGAAAAGTGCCTCCTTTCGGAGCCAACTTCCCTAACTTGCCTGCGGCCCGTCCTGGGCTTTTGAGTACAAAAATTCCAGAAGGATGAGGATTTCTCCCAGGACAAAGCTGCCCCCTCCTCCAAACCTGGCTGCCATCGGAGGCCCAAACGTGCCCTACAAAATGACACCTGCCAAGTGGGCTCTTGAGTTTGGCTTCTTGGGGAAAAGTGCCTCCTTTCAAAGCCAACTTGCCTGCAGCCCGTGCTGGGCTTTAGACTACAAAAATTCCATAAGGACGAGGATTTCTCCCAGACCAAAGCTGCCCCCTCCTCCAAACCTGGCTGCCATCGGAGGCCCAAACGTGCCCTACAAAATGACACCTGCCAAGTGGGCTCTTGAGTTTGGCTTCTTGGGGAAAAGTGCCTCCTTTCAAAGCCAACTTGCCTAACTAGCCTGGGGCCCATGCTGGGCTTTTGCCTACAAAAATTCCATAAGGACGAGGATTTCTCCCAGACCAAAGCTGCCCCCTCCTCCAAACCTGGCTGCCATCGAAGGCCCAAACGCGCCCTACAAAATGACATCTGCATTGTGGGTTCTTGAGTTTGGCTTCTTGGGGAAAAGTGCCTCCTTTCAAAGCCAACTTGCCTAACTTGCCTGCGGCCCATGCGGGGTTTTTGCCTACAAAAATTCCATAAGGACGAGGATTTCTCCCAGACCAAAGCTGCCCCCTCCTCCAAACCTGGCTGCCATCGGAGGCCCAAACGCGCCCTACAAAATGACACCTGCCAAGTGGGCTCTTGAGTTTGGCTTCTTGGGGAAAAGTGACTCCTTTCAAAACCAACTTGCCTGCATCCCATCCCGGGCTTTTGCTAAAAAATTCCATAAGGACGAGGATTCCTCCCAGACCAAAGCTGCCCCCTCCTCCAAACCTGGCTGCCATCGGAGGCCCAAACGCGCCCTACAAAATGACATCTGCCAAGTGGGCTCTTGAGTTTGGCTTTCTGGGGAAAAGTGCCTCCTTTCGGAGTCAACTTGCCTGCGGCCCATGCGGGGTTTTTGCCTACAAAAATTCCATAAGGACGAGGATTTCTCCCAGACCAAAGCTGCCCCCTCCTCCAAACCTGGCTGCCATCGGAGGCCCAAACGTGCCCTACAAAATGACATCTGCCAAGTGGGCTCTTGAGTTTGGCTTCTTGGGTGGAAGTACCTCCTTTCAAAGCCAACTTGCCTGCGGCCCGTGCTGGGCTTTTGCCTACAAAAATTCCATAAGGACGAGGATTTCTCCCAGACCAAAGCTGCCCCCTCCGCCAAACCTGGCTGCCATTGGAGGCCCAAACGCGCCCTACAAAATGACATCTGCCAAGTGGGCTCTTGAGTTTGGCTTCTTGGGGGAAAGTGCCTCCTTTCAAAGCCAACTTGCCAAACAAGCCTGCGGCCCGTGCTGGGCTTTAGACTACAAAAATTCATAAGGACGAGGATTTCTCCCAGACCAAAGCTGCCCCCTCCTCCAAACCTGGCTGCCATCAGAGGCCCAAACGCGCCCCACAAAATGACATCTGCATTGAGGGTTCTTGAGTTTGGCTTCCTGGGGAAAAGCGCCTCCTTTCGGAGTCAACTTGCCTGCGGCCCATGCAGGGCTTTTGCCTCCAAAAATTCCAGAAGGACGAGGATTTCTCCCAGACCAAAGCTGCCCCCTCCTCCAAACCTGGCTGCCATCGGAGGCCCAAACGCGCCCTACAAAATGACATCTGCCAAGTGGGCTCTTGAGTTTGGCTTCTTGGGTGGAAGTGCCTCCTTTCAAAGCCAACTTGCCTGCGGCCCGTCCTGGGCTTTTGCCTACAAAAATTCCATAAGGACGAGGATTTCTCCCAGACCAAAGCTGCCCCCTCCTCCAAACCTAGCTGCCATCGGTGGCCCAAACGCGCCCTACAAAATGACATCTGCCAAGTGGGTTCCTGAGTTTGGCTTCTTGGGGAAAAGTGCCTCCTTTCGGAGCCAAATTGCCTAACTTGCCTGCGGCCCGTCCTGGGCTTTTGCTACAAAAATTCCATAAGGACGAGGATTTCTCCCAGACCAAAGCTGCCTCCTCCTCCAAACCTGGCTGCCATCGGAGGCCCAAACGCGCCCTACAAAATGACATCTGCATTGTGGGTTCTTGAGTTTGGCTTCTTGGGGAAAAGTGCCTCCTTTCAAAGCAACTTGCCTAACTTGCCTGCGGCCCATGCGGGGTTTTTGCCTACAAAAATTCCATAAGGACGAGGATTTCTCCCAGACCAAAGCTGCCCCCTCCTCCAAACCTGGCTGCCATCGGAGGCCCAAACGCGCCCTACAAAATGACATCTGCCAAGTGGGCTCTTGAGTTTGGCTTTCTGGGGAAAAGTGCCTCCTTTCGGACTCAACTTGCCTGCGGCCCATGCAGGGCTTTTGCCTACAAAAATTCCATAAGGACGAGGATTTCTCCCAGACCAAAGCTGCCCCCTCCTCCAAACCTGGCTGCCATCGGAGGTCCAAACGCGCCCTACAAAATGACATCTGCCAAGTGGGCTCTTGAGTTTGGCTTCTTGCGGAAAAGTGCCTCCTTTCAAAGCCAACTTGCCTAACTAGCCTGCGGCCCGTGCTGGGCTTTAGACTACAAAAATTCCATAAGGACGAGGATTTCTCCCAGACCAAAGCTGCCCCCTCCTCCAAACCTGGCTGCCATCGGAGGCCCAAACGCGCCCCACAAAATGACATCTGCATTGAGGGTTCTTGAGTTTGGCTTCTTGGGGAAAAGTGCCTCCTTTCAAAGCCAACTTGCCTAACTTGTCTGCGGCCCGTCCTGGGCTTTTGCCTCCAAAAATTCCAGAAGGACGAGGATTTCTCCCAGGCCAAAGCTGCCCCCTCCTCCAAACCTGGCTGCCATCGGAGGCCCAAACGTGCCCTACAAAATGACACCTGTCAAGTGGGCTCTTGAGTTTGGCTTCTTGGGGAAATGTGACTCCTTTCAAAACCAACTTGCCTGTGTCCCGTCCCGGGCTTTTGCTACAAAAATTCCATAAGGACGAGGATTCCTCCCAGACCAAAGCTGCCCCCTCCTCCAAACCTGGCTGCCATCGGAGGCCCAAACGTGCCCTACAAAATGACATCTGCCAAGTGGGCTCTTGAGTTTGGCTTCTTGCGGAAAAGTGCCTCCTTTCAAAGCCAACTTGCCTGCGGCCCGTCCTGGGCTTTTGCCTACAAAAATTCCATAAGGACGAGGATTTCTCCCAGACCAAAGCTGCCCCCTCCTCCAAACCTGGCTGCCATCGGAGGCCCAAACGCGCCCCACAAAATGACACCTGCCAAGTGGGCTCTTGAGTTTGGCTTCTTGCGGAAAAGTGCCTCCTTTCAAAGCCAACTTGCCTAACTAGCCTGCAGCCCATTCTGGGCTTTTGCCTACAAAAATTCCATAAGGACGAGGATTTCTCCCAGACCAAAGCTGCCCCCTCCTCCAAACCTAGCTGCCATCGGTGGCCCAAACGCGCCCTACAAAATGACATCTGCCAAGTGGGCTCCTGAGTTTGGCTTCTTGGGGGAAAGTGCCTCCATTCAAAGCCAACTTGCCTGCAGCCCGTGCTGGGTTTTAGACTACAAAAATTCCATAAGGACGAGGATTTCTCCCAGACCAAAGCTGCCCCCTCCTCCAAACCTGGCTGCCATCGGAGGCCCAAACGTGCCCTTCAAAATGACATCTGCCAAGTGGGCTCTTCAGTTTGGCTTCTTGGGTGGAAGTGCCTCCTTTCAAAGCCAACTTGCCTGCGGCCCGTCCTGGGCTTTTGCCTACAAAAATTCCAGAAGGACGAGGATTTCTCCCAGACCAAAGCTGCCCCCTCCTCCAAACCTGGCTGCCATCGGAGGCCCAAACGCGCCCTACAAAATGACATCTGCCAAGTGGGCTCTTGAGTTTGGCTTCTTGCGGAAAAGTGCCTCCTTTCAAAGCCAACTTGCCTAACTAGCCTGCGGCCCATTCTGGGCTTTTACCTACAAAAATTCCATAAGGACGAGGATTTCTCCCAGAACAAAGCTGCCCCCTCCTCCAAACCTGGCTGCCATCGGAGGCCCAAACGCGCCCTACAAAATGACATCTGCCAAGTGGGCTCTTGAGTTTGGCTTCTTGGGGGAAAGTGCCTCCTTTCAAAGCCAACTTGCCTGCGTCCCGTCCTGGGCTTTTGCCTACAAAAATTCCATAAGAACGAGGATTTCTCCCAGACCAAAGCTGCCCCCTCCTCCAAACCTGGCTGCCATCGGAGGCCCAAACGCGCCCTAGAAAATGACATCTGCATTGTGGGTTCTTGAGTTTGGCTTCTTGGGGAAAAGTGCCTCCTTTCGGAGCCAACTTGCCTAACTTGCCTGCGGCCCGTCCTGGGCTTTTGAGTACAAAAATTCCATAAGGACGAGGATTTCTCCCAGACCAAAGCTGCCCCCTCCTCCAAACCTGGCTGCCATCGGAGGCCCAAACGCGCCCTACAAAATGACATCTGCCAAGTGGGCTCTTGAGTTTGGCTTCTTGGGGAAAAGTGCCTCCTTTCAAAGCCAACTTGCCTGCATCCCATCCCGGGCTTTTGCTAAAAAATTCCATAAGGACGAGGATTCCTCCCAGACCAAAGCTGCCCCCTCCTCCAAACCTGGCTGCCATCGGAGGCCCAAACGCGCCCTACAAAATGACATCTGCCAAGTGGGCTCTTGAGTTTGGCTTTCTGGGGAAAAGTGCCTCCTTTCGGAGTCAACTTGCCTGCGGCCCATGCGGGGTTTTTGCCTACAAAAATTCCATAAGGACGAGGATTTCTCCCAGACCAAAGCTGCCCCCTCCTCCAAACCTGGCTGCCATCGGAGGCCCAAACGTGCCCTACAAAATGACATCTGCCAAGTGGGCTCTTGAGTTTGGCTTCTTGGGTGGAAGTACCTCCTTTCAAAGCCAACTTGCCTGCGGCCCGTGCTGGGCTTTTGCCTACAAAAATTCCATAAGGACGAGGATTTCTCCCAGACCAAAGCTGCCCCCTCCGCCAAACCTGGCTGCCATTGGAGGCCCAAACGCGCCCTACAAAATGACATCTGCCAAGTGGGCTCTTGAGTTTGGCTTCTTGGGGGAAAGTGCCTCCTTTCAAAGCCAACTTGCCAAACAAGCCTGCGGCCCGTGCTGGGCTTTAGACTACAAAAATTCATAAGGACGAGGATTTCTCCCAGACCAAAGCTGCCCCCTCCTCCAAACCTGGCTGCCATCAGAGGCCCAAACGCGCCCCACAAAATGACATCTGCATTGAGGGTTCTTGAGTTTGGCTTCCTGGGGAAAAGTGCCTCCTTTCGGAGCCAACTTCCCTAACTTGCCTGCGGCCCGTCCTGGGCTTTTGAGTACAAAAATTCCAGAAGGATGAGGATTTCTCCCAGGACAAAGCTGCCCCCTCCTCCAAACCTGGCTGCCATCGGAGGCCCAAACGTGCCCTACAAAATGACACCTGCCAAGTGGGCTCTTGAGTTTGGCTTCTTGGGGAAAAGTGCCTCCTTTCAAAGCCAACTTGCCTGCAGCCCGTGCTGGGCTTTAGACTACAAAAATTCCATAAGGACGAGGATTTCTCCCAGACCAAAGCTGCCCCCTCCTCCAAACCTGGCTGCCATCGGAGGCCCAAACGTGCCCTACAAAATGACACCTGCCAAGTGGGCTCTTGAGTTTGGCTTCTTGGGGAAAAGTGCCTCCTTTCAAAGCCAACTTGCCTAACTAGCCTGGGGCCCATGCTGGGCTTTTGCCTACAAAAATTCCATAAGGACGAGGATTTCTCCCAGACCAAAGCTGCCCCCTCCTCCAAACCTGGCTGCCATCGAAGGCCCAAACGCGCCCTACAAAATGACATCTGCATTGTGGGTTCTTGAGTTTGGCTTCTTGGGGAAAAGTGCCTCCTTTCAAAGCCAACTTGCCTAACTTGCCTGCGGCCCATGCGGGGTTTTTGCCTACAAAAATTCCATAAGGACGAGGATTTCTCCCAGACCAAAGCTGCCCCCTCCTCCAAACCTGGCTGCCATCGGAGGCCCAAACGCGCCCTACAAAATGACACCTGCCAAGTGGGCTCTTGAGTTTGGCTTCTTGGGGAAAAGTGACTCCTTTCAAAACCAACTTGCCTGCATCCCATCCCGGGCTTTTGCTAAAAAATTCCATAAGGACGAGGATTCCTCCCAGACCAAAGCTGCCCCCTCCTCCAAACCTGGCTGCCATCGGAGGCCCAAACGCGCCCTACAAAATGACATCTGCCAAGTGGGCTCTTGAGTTTGGCTTTCTGGGGAAAAGTGCCTCCTTTCGGAGTCAACTTGCCTGCGGCCCATGCGGGGTTTTTGCCTACAAAAATTCCATAAGGACGAGGATTTCTCCCAGACCAAAGCTGCCCCCTCCTCCAAACCTGGCTGCCATCGGAGGCCCAAACGTGCCCTACAAAATGACATCTGCCAAGTGGGCTCTTGAGTTTGGCTTCTTGGGTGGAAGTACCTCCTTTCAAAGCCAACTTGCCTGCGGCCCGTGCTGGGCTTTTGCCTACAAAAATTCCATAAGGACGAGGATTTCTCCCAGACCAAAGCTGCCCCCTCCGCCAAACCTGGCTGCCATTGGAGGCCCAAACGCGCCCTACAAAATGACATCTGCCAAGTGGGCTCTTGAGTTTGGCTTCTTGGGGGAAAGTGCCTCCTTTCAAAGCCAACTTGCCAAACAAGCCTGCGGCCCGTGCTGGGCTTTAGACTACAAAAATTCATAAGGACGAGGATTTCTCCCAGACCAAAGCTGCCCCCTCCTCCAAACCTGGCTGCCATCAGAGGCCCAAACGCGCCCCACAAAATGACATCTGCATTGAGGGTTCTTGAGTTTGGCTTCCTGGGGAAAAGCGCCTCCTTTCGGAGTCAACTTGCCTGCGGCCCATGCAGGGCTTTTGCCTCCAAAAATTCCAGAAGGACGAGGATTTCTCCCAGACCAAAGCTGCCCCCTCCTCCAAACCTGGCTGCCATCGGAGGCCCAAACGCGCCCTACAAAATGACATCTGCCAAGTGGGCTCTTGAGTTTGGCTTCTTGGGTGGAAGTGCCTCCTTTCAAAGCCAACTTGCCTGCGGCCCGTCCTGGGCTTTTGCCTACAAAAATTCCATAAGGACGAGGATTTCTCCCAGACCAAAGCTGCCCCCTCCTCCAAACCTAGCTGCCATCGGTGGCCCAAACGCGCCCTACAAAATGACATCTGCCAAGTGGGTTCCTGAGTTTGGCTTCTTGGGGAAAAGTGCCTCCTTTCGGAGCCAAATTGCCTAACTTGCCTGCGGCCCGTCCTGGGCTTTTGCTACAAAAATTCCATAAGGACGAGGATTTCTCCCAGACCAAAGCTGCCTCCTCCTCCAAACCTGGCTGCCATCGGAGGCCCAAACGCGCCCTACAAAATGACATCTGCATTGTGGGTTCTTGAGTTTGGCTTCTTGGGGAAAAGTGCCTCCTTTCAAAGCAACTTGCCTAACTTGCCTGCGGCCCATGCGGGGTTTTTGCCTACAAAAATTCCATAAGGACGAGGATTTCTCCCAGACCAAAGCTGCCCCCTCCTCCAAACCTGGCTGCCATCGGAGGCCCAAACGCGCCCTACAAAATGACATCTGCCAAGTGGGCTCTTGAGTTTGGCTTTCTGGGGAAAAGTGCCTCCTTTCGGACTCAACTTGCCTGCGGCCCATGCAGGGCTTTTGCCTACAAAAATTCCATAAGGACGAGGATTTCTCCCAGACCAAAGCTGCCCCCTCCTCCAAACCTGGCTGCCATCGGAGGTCCAAACGCGCCCTACAAAATGACATCTGCCAAGTGGGCTCTTGAGTTTGGCTTCTTGCGGAAAAGTGCCTCCTTTCAAAGCCAACTTGCCTAACTAGCCTGCGGCCCGTGCTGGGCTTTAGACTACAAAAATTCCATAAGGACGAGGATTTCTCCCAGACCAAAGCTGCCCCCTCCTCCAAACCTGGCTGCCATCGGAGGCCCAAACGCGCCCCACAAAATGACATCTGCATTGAGGGTTCTTGAGTTTGGCTTCTTGGGGAAAAGTGCCTCCTTTCAAAGCCAACTTGCCTAACTTGTCTGCGGCCCGTCCTGGGCTTTTGCCTCCAAAAATTCCAGAAGGACGAGGATTTCTCCCAGGCCAAAGCTGCCCCCTCCTCCAAACCTGGCTGCCATCGGAGGCCCAAACGTGCCCTACAAAATGACACCTGTCAAGTGGGCTCTTGAGTTTGGCTTCTTGGGGAAATGTGACTCCTTTCAAAACCAACTTGCCTGTGTCCCGTCCCGGGCTTTTGCTACAAAAATTCCATAAGGACGAGGATTCCTCCCAGACCAAAGCTGCCCCCTCCTCCAAACCTGGCTGCCATCGGAGGCCCAAACGTGCCCTACAAAATGACATCTGCCAAGTGGGCTCTTGAGTTTGGCTTCTTGCGGAAAAGTGCCTCCTTTCAAAGCCAACTTGCCTGCGGCCCGTCCTGGGCTTTTGCCTACAAAAATTCCATAAGGACGAGGATTTCTCCCAGACCAAAGCTGCCCCCTCCTCCAAACCTGGCTGCCATCGGAGGCCCAAACGCGCCCCACAAAATGACACCTGCCAAGTGGGCTCTTGAGTTTGGCTTCTTGCGGAAAAGTGCCTCCTTTCAAAGCCAACTTGCCTAACTAGCCTGCAGCCCATTCTGGGCTTTTGCCTACAAAAATTCCATAAGGACGAGGATTTCTCCCAGACCAAAGCTGCCCCCTCCTCCAAACCTAGCTGCCATCGGTGGCCCAAACGCGCCCTACAAAATGACATCTGCCAAGTGGGCTCCTGAGTTTGGCTTCTTGGGGGAAAGTGCCTCCATTCAAAGCCAACTTGCCTGCAGCCCGTGCTGGGTTTTAGACTACAAAAATTCCATAAGGACGAGGATTTCTCCCAGACCAAAGCTGCCCCCTCCTCCAAACCTGGCTGCCATCGGAGGCCCAAACGTGCCCTTCAAAATGACATCTGCCAAGTGGGCTCTTCAGTTTGGCTTCTTGGGTGGAAGTGCCTCCTTTCAAAGCCAACTTGCCTGCGGCCCGTCCTGGGCTTTTGCCTACAAAAATTCCAGAAGGACGAGGATTTCTCCCAGACCAAAGCTGCCCCCTCCTCCAAACCTGGCTGCCATCGGAGGCCCAAACGCGCCCTACAAAATGACATCTGCCAAGTGGGCTCTTGAGTTTGGCTTCTTGCGGAAAAGTGCCTCCTTTCAAAGCCAACTTGCCTAACTAGCCTGCGGCCCATTCTGGGCTTTTACCTACAAAAATTCCATAAGGACGAGGATTTCTCCCAGAACAAAGCTGCCCCCTCCTCCAAACCTGGCTGCCATCGGAGGCCCAAACGCGCCCTACAAAATGACATCTGCCAAGTGGGCTCTTGAGTTTGGCTTCTTGGGGGAAAGTGCCTCCTTTCAAAGCCAACTTGCCTGCGTCCCGTCCTGGGCTTTTGCCTACAAAAATTCCATAAGAACGAGGATTTCTCCCAGACCAAAGCTGCCCCCTCCTCCAAACCTGGCTGCCATCGGAGGCCCAAACGCGCCCTAGAAAATGACATCTGCATTGTGGGTTCTTGAGTTTGGCTTCTTGGGGAAAAGTGCCTCCTTTCGGAGCCAACTTGCCTAACTTGCCTGCGGCCCGTCCTGGGCTTTTGAGTACAAAAATTCCATAAGGACGAGGATTTCTCCCAGACCAAAGCTGCCCCCTCCTCCAAACCTGGCTGCCATCGGAGGCCCAAACGCGCCCTACAAAATGACATCTGCCAAGTGGGCTCTTGAGTTTGGCTTCTTGGGGAAAAGTGCCTCCTTTCAAAGCCAACTTGCCTAACTTGCCTGCGGCCCGTCCTGGGCTTTTGCCTCCAAAAATTCCAGAAGGACGAGGATTTCTCCCAGGCCAAAGCTGCCCCCTCCTCCAAACCTGGCTGCCATCGGAGGCCCAAACGTGCCCTACAAAATGACACCTGCCAAGTGGGCTCTTGAGTTTGGCTTCTTGGGGAAAAGTGACTCCTTTCAAAACCAACTTGCCTGTGTCCCGTCCCGGGCTTTTGCTACAAAAATTCCATAAGGACGAGGATTTCTCCCAGACCAAAGCTGCCCCCTCCTCCAAACCTGGCTGCCATCGGAGGCCCAAACGCGCCCCACAAAATGACATCTGCATTGAGGGTTCTTCAGTTTGGCTTCTTGGGGAAAAGTGCCTCCTTTCGGAGCCAACTTGCCTAACTTGCCTGCGGCCCGTCCTGGGCTTTTGCCTCCAAAAATTCCATAAGGACGAGGATTTCTCCCAGGCCAAAGCTGCCCCCTCCTCCAAACCTGGCTGCCATCAGAGGCCCAAACGCGCCCTACAAAATGACACCTGCCAAGTGGGCTCTTGAGTTTGGCTTCTTGGGGAAAAGTGACTCCTTTCAAAACCAACTTGCCTGTGTCCCGTCCCGGGCTTTTGCTACAAAAATTCCATAAGGACGAGGATTTCTCCCAGACCAAAGCTGCCCCCTCCTCCAAACCTGGCTGCCATCGGAGGCCCAAACGTGCCCTACAAAATGACATCTGCCAAGTGGGCTCTTGAGTTTGGCTTCTTGGGTGGAAGTGCCTCCTTTCAAAGCCAACTTGCCTGCGGCCCGTCCTGGGCTTTTGCCTACAAAAATTCCATAAGGACGAGGATTTCTCCCAGACCAAAGCTGCCCCCTCCTCCAAACCTGGCTGCCATCGGAGGCCCAAACGTGCCCTACAAAATGACACCTGCCAAGTGGGCTCTTGAGTTTGGCTTCTTGGGTGGAAGTGCCTCCTTTCAAAGCCAACTTGCCTGCGGCCCGTCCTGGGCTTTTGCCTACAAAAATTCCATAAGGACGAGGATTTCTCCCAGACCAAAGCTGCCCCCTCCTCCAAACCTGGCTGCCATTGGAGGCCCAAACGCGCCCTACAAAATGACATCTGCCAAGTGGGCTCTTGAGTTTGGCTTCTTGGGGGAAAGTGCCTCCTTTCAAAGCCAACTTGCCTAACTAGCCTGCGGCCCGTGCTGGGCTTTAGACTACAAAAATTCCATAAGGACGAGGATTTCTCCCAGACCAAAGCTGCCCCCTCCTCCAAACCTGCCTGCCATCAGAGGCCCAAATGCGCCCCACAAAATGACATCTGCCAAGTGGGCTCTTGAGTTTGGCTTCTTGGGGAAAAGTGCCTCATTTCGGAGCCAACTTGCCTAACTAGCCTGCAGCCCATTCTGGGCTTTTGCCTACAAAAATTCCATAAGGACGAGGATTTCTCCCAGACCAAAGCTGCCCCCTCCTCCAAACCTAGCTGCCATCGGTGGCCCAAACGCGCCCTACAAAATGACATCTGCCAAGTGGGCTCCTGAGTTTGGCTTCTTGGGGGAAAGTGCCTCCTTTCAAAGCCAACTTGCCTGCAGCCCGTGCTGGGTTTTAGACTACAAAAATTCCATAAGGACGAGGATTTCTCCCAGACCAAAGCTGCCCCCTCCTCCAAACCTGGCTGCCATCGGAGGCCCAAACGTGCCCTACAAAATGACATCTGCCAAGTGGGCTCTTGAGTTTGGCTTCTTGGGTGGAAGTGCCTCCATACAAAGCCAACTTGCCTGCGGCCCGTCCTGGGCTTTTGCCTACAAAAATTCCAGAAGGACGAAGATTTCTCCCAGACCAAAGCTGCCCCCTCCTCCAAACCTGGCTGCCATCGGAGGCCCAAACGCGCCCTACAAAATGACATCTGCCAAGTGGGCTCTTGAGTTTGGCTTCTTGCGGAAAAGTGCCTCCTTTCAAAGCCAACTTGCCTAACTAGCCTGCGGCCCATTCTGGGCTTTTACATACAAAAATTCAATAAGGACGAGGATTTCTCCCAGAACAAAGCTGCCCCCTCCTCCAAACCTGGCTGCCATCGGAGGCCCAAACGCGCCCTACAAAATGACATCTGCCAAGTGGGCTCTTGAGTTTGGCTTCTTGGGGGAAAGTGCCTCCTTTCAAAGCCAACTTGCCTGCGTCCCGTCCTGGGCTTTTGCCTACAAAAATTCCATAAGAACGAGGATTTCTCCCAGACCAAAGCTGCCCCCTCCTCCAAACCTGGCTGCCATCGGAGGCCCAAACGCGCCCCACAAAATGACATCTGCATTGTGGGTTCTTGAGTTTGGCTTCTTGGGGAAAAGTGCCTCCTTTCGGAGCCAACTTGCCTAACTTGCCTGCGGCCCGTCCTGGGCTTTTGCCTCCAAAAATTCCAGAAAGACGAGGATTTCTCCCAGGCCAAAGCTGCCCCCTCCTCCAAACCTGGCTGCCATCGGAGGCCCAAACGTGCCCTACAAAATGACACCTGCCAAGTGGGCTCTTGAGTTTGGCTTCTTGGGGAAAAGTGCCTCCTTTCAAAGCCAACTTGCCTGCAGCCCGTGCTGGGCTTTAGACTACAAAAATTCCATAAGGACGAGGATTTCTCCCAGAACAAAGCTGCCCCCTCCTCCAAACCTGGCTGCCATCGGAGGCCCAAACGTGCCCTACAAAATGACACCTGCCAAGTGGGCTCTTGAGTTTGGCTTCTTGGGGAAAAGTGCCTCCTTTCGAAGCCAACTTGCCTAACTAGCCTGCGGCCCATGCTGGGCTTTTGCCTACAAAAATTCCATAAGGACGAGGATTTCTCCCAGACCAAAGCTGCCCCCTCCTCCAAACCTGGCTGCCATCGAAGGCCCAAACGCGCCCTACAAAATGACATCTGCATTGTGGGTTCTTGAGTTTGGCTTCTTGGGGAAAAGTGCCTCCTTTCAAAGCCAACTTGCCTAACTTGCCTGCGGCCCATGCGGGGTTTTTGCCTACAAAAATTCCATAAGGACGAGGATTTCTCCCAGACCAAAGCTGCCCCCTCCTCCAAACCTGGCTGCCATCGGAGGCCCAAACGCGCCCTACAAAATGACACCTGCCAAGTGGGCTCTTGAGTTTGGCTTCTTGGGGAAAAGTGACTCCTTTCAAAACCAACTTGCCTGCATCCCATCCCGGGCTTTTGCTACAAAAATTCCATAAGGACGAGGATTCCTCCCAGACCAAAGCTGCCCCCTCCTCCAAACCTGGCTGCCATCGGAGGCCCAAACGCGCCCTACAAAATGACATCTGCCAAGTGGGCTCTTGAGTTTGGCTTTCTGGGGAAAAGTGCCTCCTTTCGGAGTCAACTTGCCTGCGGCCCATGCAGGGCTCTTGCCGACAAAAATTCCATAAGGACGAGGATTTCTCCCAGACCAAAGCTGCACCCTCCTCCAAACCTGGCTGCCATCGGAGGCCCAAACGTGCCCTACAAAATGACATCTGCCAAGTGGGCTCTTGAGTTTGGCTTCTTGGGTGGAAGTACCTCCTTTCAAAGCCAACTTGCCTGCGGCCCGTGCTGGGCTTTTGCCTACAAAAATTCCATAAGGACGAGGATTTCTCCCAGACCAAAGCTGCCCCCTCCGCCAAACCTGGCTGCCATTGGAGGCCCAAACGCGCCCTACAAAATGACATCTGCCAAGTGGGCTCTTGAGTTTGGCTTCTTGGGGGAAAGTGCCTCCTTTCAAAGCCAACTTGCCAAACTAGCCTGCGGCCCGTGCTGGGCTTTAGACTACAAAAATTCCATAAGGACGAGGATTTCTCCCAGACCAAAGCTGCCCCCTCCTCCAAACCTGGCTGCCATCAGAGGCCCAAACGCGCCCCACAAAATGACACCTGCATTGAGGGTTCTTGAGTTTGGCTTCCTGGGGAAAAGTGCCTCCTTTCGGAGTCAACTTGCCAGCGGCCCATGCAGGGCTTTTGCCTCCAAAAATTCCAGAAGGACGAGGATTTCTCCCAGACCAAAGCTGCCCCCTCCTCCAAACCTGGCTGCCATCGGAGGCCCAAACGCGCCCTACAAAATGACATCTGCCAAGTGGGCTCTTGAGTTTGGCTTCTTGGGTGGAAGTGCCTCCTTTCAAAGCCAACTTGCCTGCGGCCCGTCCTGGTCTTTTGCCTACAAAAATTCCATAAGGACGAGGATTTCTCCCAGACCAAAGCTGCCCCCTCCTCCAAACCTGGCTGCCATCGGTGGCCCAAACGCGCCCTACAAAATGACATCTGCCAAGTGGGTTCCTGAGTTTGGCTTCTTGGGGAAAAGTGCCTCCTTTCGGAGCCAAATTGCCTAACTTGCCTGCGGCCCGTCCTGGGCTTTTGCTACAAAAATTCCATAAGGACGAGGATTTCTCCCAGACCAAAGCTGCCTCCTCCTCCAAACCTGGCTGCCATCGGAGGCCCAAACGCGCCCTACAAAATGACATCTGCATTGTGGGTTCTTGAGTTTGGCTTCTTGGGGAAAAGTGCCTCCTTTCAAAGCAACTTGCCTAACTTGCCTGCGGCCCATGCGGGGTTTTTGCCTACAAAAATTCCATAAGGACGAGGATTTCTCCCAGACCAAAGCTGCCCCCTCCTCCAAACCTGGCTGCCATCGGAGGCCCAAACGCGCCCTACAAAATGACACCTGCCAAGTGGGCTCTTGAGTTTGGCTTCTTGGGGAAAAGTGACTCCTTTCAAAACCAACTTGCCTGCGTCCCGTCCCGGGCTTTTGCTACAAAAATTCCATAAGGACGAGGATTCCTCCCAGACCAAAGCTGCCCCCTCCTCCAAACCTGGCTGCCATCGGAGGCCCAAACGCGCCCTACAAAATGACATCTGCCAAGTGGGCTCTTGAGTTTGGCTTTCTGGGGAAAAGTGCCTCCTTTGGGACTCAACTTCCCTGCGGCCCATGCAGGGCTTTTGCCAACAAAAATTCCATAAGGACGAGGATTTCTCCCAGACCAAAGCTGCCCCCTCCTCCAAACCTGGCTGCCATCGGAGGCCCAAACGTGCCCTACAAAATGACATCTGCCAAGTGGGCTCTTGAGTTTGGCTTCTTGGGTGGAAGTACCTCCTTTCAAAGCCAACTTGCCTGCGGCCCGTCCTGGGATTTGCCTACAAAAATTCCATAAGGACGAGGATTTCTCCCAGACCAAAGCTGCCCCCTCCTCCAAACCTGGCTGCCATCGGAGGCCCAAACTCGCCCCACAAAATGACACCTGCATTGAGGGTTCTTGAGTTTGGCTTCCTGGGGAAAAGTGCCTCCTTTCGGAGTCAACTTGCCTGCGGCCCATGCAGGGCTTTTGCCTACAAAAATTCCATAAGGACGAGGATTTCTCCCAGACCAAAGCTGCCCCCTCCTCCAAACCTGGCTGCCATCGGAGGCCCAAACGTGCCCTACAAAATGACACCTGCCAAGTGGGCTCTTGAGTTTGGCTTCTTGGGTGGAAGTGCCTCTTTCAAAGCCAACTTGCCTGCGGCCCGTCCTGGGCTTTTGCCGACAAAAATTCCATAAGGACGAGGATTTCTCCCAGACCAAAGCTGCCCCCTCCTCCAAACCTGGCTGCCATCGGAGGCCCAAACGCGCCCTACAAAATGACATCTGCCAAGTGGGCTCTTGAGTTTGGCTTCTTGCGGAAAAGTGCCTCCTTTCAAAGCCAACTTGCCTAACTAGCCTGCGGCCCGTGCTGGGCTTTAGACTACAAAAATTCCATAAGGACGAGGATTTCTCCCAGACCAAAGCTGCCCCCTCCTCCAAACCTGGCTGCCATCGGAGGCCCAAACGCGCCCCACAAAATGACATCTGCATTGAGGGTTCTTGAGTTTGGCTTCTTGGGGAAAAGTGCCTCCTTTCAAAGCCAACTTGCCTAACTTGCCTGCGGCCCGTCCTGGGCTTTTGCCTCCAAAAATTCCAGAAAGACGAGGATTTCTCCCAGGCCAAAGCTGCCCCCTCCTCCAAACCTGGCTGCCATCGGAGGCCCAAACGTGCCCTACAAAATGACATCTGCCAAGTGGGCTCTTGAGTTTGGCTTCTTGGGGAAATGTGACTCCTTTCAAAGCCAACTTGCCTGCAGCCCGTGCTGGGTTTTAGACTACAAAAATTCCATAAGGACGAGGATTTCTCCCAGACCAAAGCTGCCCCCTCCTCCAAACCTGGCTGCCATCGGAGGCCCAAACGTGCCCTTCAAAATGACATCTGCCAAGTGGGCTCTTCAGTTTGGCTTCTTGGGTGGAAGTGCCTCCTTTCAAAGCCAACTTGCCTGCGGCCCGTCCTGGGCTTTTGCCTACAAAAATTCCATAAGGACGAGGATTTCTCCCAGACCAAAGCTGCCCCCTCCTCCAAACCTGGCTGCCATCGGAGGCCCAAACGCGCCCTACAAAATGACATCTGCCAAGTGGGCTCTTGAGTTTGGCTTCTTGTGGAAAAGTGCCTCCTTTCAAAGCCAACTTGCCTAACTAGCCTGCGGCCCATTCTGGGCTTTTACCTACAAAAATTCCATAAGGACGAGGATTTCTCCCAGAACAAAGCTGCCCCCTCCTCCAAACCTGGCTGCCATCGGAGGCCCAAACGCGCCCTACAAAATGACATCTGCCAAGTGGGCTCTTGAGTTTGGCTTCTTGGGGGAAAGTGCCTCCTTTCAAAGCCAACTTGCCTGCGGCCCGTCCTGGGCTTTTGCCTACAAAAATTCCATAAGAACGAGGATTTCTCCCAGACCAAAGCTGCCCCCTCCTCCAAACCTGGCTGCCATCGGAGGCCCAAACGCGCCCTAGAAAATGACATCTGCATTGTGGGTTCTTGAGTTTGGCTTCTTGGGGAAAAGTGCCTCCTTTCGGAGCCAACTTGCCTAACTTGCCTGCGGCCCGTCCTGGGCTTTAGACTACAAAAATTCCATAAGGACGAGGATTTCTCCCAGACCAAAGCTGCCCCCTCCTCCAAACCTGGCTGCCATCGGAGGCCCAAACGCGCCCTACAAAATGACATCTGCCAAGTGGGCTCTTGAGTTTGGCTTCTTGGGGAAAAGTGCCTCCTTTCAAAGCCAACTTGCCTAACTTGCCTGCGGCCCGTCCTGGGCTTTTGCCTCCAAAAATTCCAGAAGGACGAGGATTTCTCCCAGGCCAAAGCTGCCCCCTCCTCCAAACCTGGCTGCCATCGGAGGCCCAAACATGCCCTACAAAATGACACCTGCCAAGTGGGCTCTTGAGTTTGGCTTCTTGGGGAAAAATGACTCCTTTCAAAACCAACTTGCCTGTGTCCCGTCCCGGGCTTTTGCTACAAAAATTCCATAAGGACGAGGATTTCTCCCAGACCAAAGCTGCCCCCTCCTCCAAACCTGGCTGCCATCGGAGGCCCAAACGCGCCCCACAAAATGACATCTGCATTGAGGGTTCTTCAGTTTGGCTTCTTGGGGAAAAGTGCCTCCTTTCGGAGCCAACTTGCCTAACTTGCCTGCGGCCCGTCCTGGGCTTTTGCCTCCAAAAATTCCAGAAGGACGAGGATTTCTCCCAGGCCAAACCTGCCCCCTCCTCCAAACCTGGCTGCCATCAGAGGCCCAAACGCGCCCTACAAAATGACACCTGCCAAGTGGGCTCTTGAGTTTGGCTCCTTGGGGAAAAGTGACTCCTTTCAAAACCAACTTGCCTGTGTCCCGTCCCGGGCTTTTGCTACAAAAATTCCATAAGGACGAGGATTTCTCCCAGACCAAAGCTGCCCCCTCCTCCAAACCTGGCTGCCATCGGAGGCCCAAACGTGCCCTACAAAATGACATCTGCCAAGTGGGCTCTTGAGTTTGGCTTCTTGGGTGGAAGTGCCTCCTTTCAAAGCCAACTTGCCTGCGGCCCGTCCTGGGCTTTTGCCTACAAAAATTCCATAAGGACGAGGATTTCTCCCAGACCAAAGCTGCCCCCTCCTCCAAACCTGGCTGCCATCGGAGGCCCAAACGTGCCCTACAAAATGACACCTGCCAAGTGGGCTCTTGAGTTTGGCTTCTTGGGTGGAAGTGCCTCCTTTCAAAGCCAACTTGCCTGCGGCCCGTCCTGGGCTTTTGCCTACAAAAATTCCATAAGGACGAGGATTTCTCCCAGACCAAAGCTGCCCCCTCCTCCAAACCTGCCTGCCATCAGAGGCCCAAATGCGCCCCACAAAATGACATCTGCCAAGTGGGCTCTTGAGTTTGGCTTCTTGGGGAAAAGTGCCTCCTTTCAAAGCCAACTTGCCTAACTAGCCTGCAGCCCATTCTGGGCTTTTGCCTACAAAAATTCCATAAGGACGAGGATTTCTCCCAGACCAAAGCTGCCCCCTCCTCCAAACCTAGCTGCCATCGGTGGCCCAAACGCGCCCTACAAAATGACATCGGCCAAGTGGGCTCCTGAGTTTGGCTTCTTGGGGGAAAGTGCCTCCTTTCAAAGCCAACTTGCCTGCAGCCCGTGCTGGGTTTTAGACTACAAAAATTCCATAAGGACGAGGATTTCTCCCAGACCAAAGCTGCCCCCTCCTCCAAACCTGGCTGCCATCAGAGGCCCAAACGCGCCCTACAAAATGACACCTGCCAAGTGGGCTCTTGAGTTTGGCTTCTTGGGGAAAAGTGACTCCTTTCAAAAACAACTTGCCTGCATCCCATCCCGGGCTTTTGCTACAAAAATTCCATAAGGACGAGGATTCCTCCCAGACCAAAGCTGCCCCCTCCTCCAAACCTGGCTGCCATCGGAGGCCCAAACGCGCCCTACAAAATGACATCTGCCAAGTGGGCTCTTGAGTTTGGCTTTCTGGGGAAAAGTGCCTCCTTTCGGAGTCAACTTGCCTGCGGCCCATGCAGGTCTCTTGCCGACAAAAATTCCATAAGGACGAGGATTTCTCCCAGACCAAAGCTGCCCCCTCCTCCAAACCTGGCTGCCATCGGAGGCCCAAACGTGCCCTACAAAATGACATCTGCCAAGTGGGCTCTTGAGTTTGGCTTCTTGGGTGGAAGTACCTCCTTTCAAAGCCAACTTGCCTGCGGCCCGTGCTGGGCTTTTGCCTACAAAAATTCCATAAGGACGAGGATTTCTCCCAGACCAAAGCTGCCCCCTCCGCCAAACCTGGCTGCCATTGGAGGCCCAAACGCGCCCTACAAAATGACATCTGCCAAGTGGGCTCTTGAGTTTGGCTTCTTGGGGGAAAGTGCCTCCTTTCAAAGCCAACTTGCCAAACTAGCCTGCGGCCCGTGCTGGGCTTTAGACTACAAAAATTCCATAAGGACGAGGATTTCTCCCAGACCAAAGCTGCCCCCTCCTCCAAACCTGGCTGCCATCAGAGGCCCAAACGCGCCCCACAAAATGACACCTGCATTGAGGGTTCTTGAGTTTGGCTTCCTGGGGAAAAGTGCCTCCTTTCGGAGTCAACTTGCCTGCGGCCCATGCAGGGCTTTTGCCTCCAAAAATTCCAGAAGGACGAGGATTTCTCCCAGACCAAAGCTGCCCCCTCCTCCAAACCTGGCTGCCATCGGAGGCCCAAACGCGCCCTACAAAATGACATCTGCCAAGTGGGCTCTTGAGTTTGGCTTCTTGGGTGGAAGTGCCTCCTTTCAAAGCCAACTTGCCTGCGGCCCGTCCTGGGCTTTTGCCTACAAAAATTCCATAAGGACGAGGATTTCTCCCAGACCAAAGCTGCCCCCTCCTCCAAACCTGGCTGCCATCGGAGGCCCAAACGCGCCCTACAAAATGACATCTGCCAAGTGGGTTCCTGAGTTTGGCTTCTTGGGGAAAAGTGCCTCCTTTCGGAGCCAAATTGCCTAACTTGCCTGCGGCCCGTCCTGGGCTTTTGCTACAAAAATTCCATAAGGACGAGGATTTCTCCCAGACCAAAGCTGCCTCCTCCTCCAAACCTGGCTGCCATCGGAGGCCCAAACGCGCCCTACAAAATGACATCTGCATTGTGGGTTCTTGAGTTTGGCTTCTTGGGGAAAAGTGCCTCCTTTCAAAGCAACTTGCCTAACTTGCCTGCGGCCCATGCGGGGTTTTTGCCTACAAAAATTCCATAAGGACGAGGATTTCTCCCAGACCAAAGCTGCCCCCTCCTCCAAACCTGGCTGACATCGGAGGCCCAAACGCGCCCTACAAAATGACACCTGCCAAGTGGGCTCTTGAGTTTGGCTTCTTGGGGAAAAGTGACTCCTTTCAAAACCAACTTGCCTGCGTCCCGTCCCGGGCTTTTGCTACAAAAATTCCATAAGGACGAGGATTCCTCCCAGACCAAAGCTGCCCCCTCCTCCAAACCTGGCTGCCATCGGAGGCCCAAACGCGCCCTACAAAATGACATCTGCCAAGTGGGCTCTTGAGTTTGGCTTTCTGGGGAAAAGTGCCTCCTTTCGGACTCAACTTGCCTGCGGCCCATGCAGGGCTTTTGCCTACAAAAATTCCATAAGGACGAGGATTTCTCCCAGACCAAAGCTGACCCCTCCTCCAAACCTGGCTGCCATCGGAGGCCCAAACGTGCCCTACAAAATGACATCTGCCAAATGGGCTCTTGAGTTTGGCTTCTTGGGTGGAAGTACCTCCTTTCAAAGCCAACTTGCCTGCGGCCCGTCCTGGGATTTGCCTACAAAAATTCCATAAGGACGAGGATTTCTCCCAGACCAAAGCTGCCCCCTCCTCCAAACCTGGCTGCCATCGGAGGCCCAAACTCGCCCCACAAAATGACACCTGCATTGAGGGTTCTTGAGTTTGGCTTCCTGGGGAAAAGTGCCTCCTTTCGGAGTCAACTTGCCTGCGGCCCATTCTGGGCTTTTGCCTACAAAAATTCCATAAGGACGAGGATTTCTCCCAGACCAAAGCTGCCCCCTCCTCCAAACCTGGCTGCCATCGGAGGCCCAAACGTGCCCTACAAAATGACACCTGCCAAGTGGGCTCTTGAGTTTGGCTTCTTGGGTGGAAGTGCCTCCTTTCAAAGCCAACTTGCCTGCGTCCCGTCCTGGGCTTTTGCCTACAAAAATTCCATAAGGACGAGGATTTCTCCCAGACCAAAGCTGCCCCCTCCTCCAAACCTGGCTGCCATCGGAGGCCCAAACGCGCCCTACAAAATGACATCTGCCAAGTGGGCTCTTGAGTTTGGCTTCTTGCGGAAAAGTGCCTCCTTTCAAAGCCAACTTGCCTAACTAGCCTGCGGCCCGTGCTGGGCTTTAGACTACAAAAATTCCATAAGGACGAGGATTTCTCCCAGACCAAAGCTGCCCCCTCCTCCAAACCTGGCTGCCATCGGAGGCCCAAACGCGCCCCACAAAATGACATCTGCATTGAGGGTTCTTGAGTTTGGCTTCTTGGGGAAAAGTGCCTCCTTTCAAAGCCAACTTGCCTAACTTGTCTGCGGCCCGTCCTGGGCTTTTGCCTCCAAAAATTCCAGAAAGACGAGGATTTCTCCCAGGCCAAAGCTGCCCCCTCCTCCAAACCTGGCTGCCATCGGAGGCCCAAACCTGCCCTACAAAATGACACCTGTCAAGTGGGCTCTTGAGTTTGGCTTCTTGGGGAAATGTGACTCCTTTCAAAACCAACTTGCCTGTGTCCCGTCCCGGGCTTTTGCTACAAAAATTCCATAAGGACGAGGATTCCTCCCAGACCAAAGCTGCCCCCTCCTCCAAACCTGGCTGCCATCGGAGGCCCAAACGTGCCCTACAAAATGACATCTGCCAAGTGGGCTCTTGAGTTTGGCTTCTTGGGTGGAAGTGCCTCCTTTCAAAGCCAACTTGCCTGCGGCCCGTCCTGGGCTTTTGCCTACAAAAATTCCATAAGGACGAGGATTTCTCCCAGACCAAAGCTGCCCCCTCCTCCAAACCTGGCTGCCATCGGAGGCCCAAACGCGCCCTACAAAATGACATCTGCCAAGTGGGCTCTTGAGTTTGGCTTCTTGCGGAAAAGTGCCTCCTTTCAAAGCCAACTTGCCTAACTAGCCTGCAGCCCATTCTGGGCTTTTGCCTACAAAAATTCCATAATGACGAGGATTTCTCCCAGACCAAAGCTGCCCCCTCCTCCAAACCTAGCTGCCATCGGTGGCCCAAACGCGCCCTACAAAATGACATCTGCCAAGTGGGCTCCTGAGTTTGGCTTCTTGGGGGAAAGTGCCTCCATTCAAAGCCAACTTGCCTGCAGCCCGTGCTGGGTTTTAGACTACAAAAATTCCATAAGGACGAGGATTTCTCCCAGACCAAAGCTGCCCCCTCCTCCAAACCTGGCTGCCATCGGAGGCCCAAACGTGCCCTTCAAAATGACATCTGCCAAGTGGGCTCTTCAGTTTGGCTTCTTGGGTGGAAGTGCCTCCTTTCAAAGCCAACTTGCCTGCGGCCCGTGCTGGGCTTTTGCCTACAAAAATTCCAGAAGGACGAGGATTTCTCCCAGACCAAAGCTGCCCCCTCCTCCAAACCTGGCTGCCATCGGAGGCCCAAACGCGCCCTACAAAATGACATCTGCCAAGTGGGCTCTTGAGTTTGGCTTCTTGCGGAAAAGTGCCTCCTTTCAAAGCCAACTTGCCTAACTAGCCTGCGGCCCATTCTGGGCTTTTACCTACAAAAATTCCATAAGGACGAGGATTTCTCCCAGAACAAAGCTGCCCCCTCCTCCAAACCTGGCTGCCATCGGAGGCCCAAACGCGCCCTACAAAATGACATCTGCCAAGTGGGCTCTTGAGTTTGGCTTCTTGGGGGAAAGTGCCTCCTTTCAAAGCCAACTTGCCTGCGGCCCGTCCTGGGCTTTTGCCTACAAAAATTCCATAAGAACGAGGATTTCTCCCAGACCAAAGCTGCCCCCTCCTCCAAACCTGGCTGCCATCGGAGGCCCAAACGCGCCCTAGAAAATGACATCTGCATTGTGGGTTCTTGAGTTTGGCTTCTTGGGGAAAAGTGCCTCCTTTCGGAGCCAACTTGCCTAACTTGCCTGCGGCCCGTCCTGGGCTTTTGAGTACAAAAATTCCATAAGGACGAGGATTTCTCCCAGACCAAAGCTGCCCCCTCCTCCAAACCTGGCTGCCATCGGAGGCCCAAACGCGCCCTACAAAATGACATCTGCCAAGTGGGCTCTTGAGTTTGGCTTCTTGGGGAAAAGTGCCTCCTTTCAAAGCCAACTTGCCTAACTTGCCTGCGGCCCGTCCTGGGCTTTTGCCTCCAAAAATTCCAGAAGGACGAGGATTTCTCCCAGGCCAAAGCTGCCCCCTCCTCCAAACCTGGCTGCCATCGGAGGCCCAAACGTGCCCTACAAAATGACACCTGCCAAGTGGGCTCTTGAGTTTGGCTTCTTGGGGAAAAGTGCCTCCTTTCAAAACCAACTTGCCTGTGTCCCGTCCCGGGCTTTTGCTACAAAAATTCCATAAGGACGAGGATTTCTCCCAGACCAAAGCTGCCCCCTCCTCCAAACCTGGCTGCCATCGGAGGCCCAAACGCGCCCCACAAAATGACATCTGCATTGAGGGTTCTTCAGTTTGGCTTCTTGGGGAAAAGTGCCTCCTTTCGGAGCCAACTTGCCTAACTTGCCTGCGGCCCGTCCTGGGCTTTTGCCTACAAAAATTCCATAAGGACGAGGATTTCTCCCAGGCCAAAGCTGCCCCCTCCTCCAAACCTGGCTGCCATCAGAGGCCCAAACGCGCCCTACAAAATGACACCTGCCAAGTGGGCTCTTGAGTTTGGCTTCTTGGGGAAAAGTGACTCCTTTCAAAACCAACTTGCCTGTGTCCCGTCCCGGGCTTTTGCTACAAAAATTCCATAAGGACGAGGATTTCTCCCAGACCAAAGCTGCCCCCTCCTCCAAACCTGGCTGCCATCGGAGGCCCAAACGTGCCCTACAAAATGACATCTGCCAAGTGGGCTCTTGAGTTTGGCTTCTTGGGTGGAAGTGCCTCCTTTCAAAGCCAACTTGCCTGCGGCCCGTGCTGGGCTTTTGCCTACAAAAATTCCATAAGGACGAGGATTTCTCCCAGACCAAAGCTGCCCCCTCCTCCAAACCTGGCTGCCATCGGAGGCCCAAACGTGCCCTACAAAATGACACCTGCCAAGTGGGCTCTTGAGTTTGGCTTCTTGGGTGGAAGTGCCTCCTTTCAAAGCCAACTTGCCTGCGGCCCGTCCTGGGCTTTTGCCTACAAAAATTCCATAAGGACGAGGATTTCTCCCAGACCAAAGCTGCCCCCTCCTCCAAACCTGGCTGCCATTGGAGGCCCAAACGCGCCCTACAAAATGACATCTGCCAAGTGGGCTCTTGAGTTTGGCTTCTTGGGGGAAAGTGCCTCCTTTCAAAGCCAACTTGCCTAACTAGCCTGCGGCCCGTGCTGGGCTTTAGACTACAAAAATTCCATAAGGACGAGGATTTCTCCCAGACCAAAGCTGCCCCCTCCTCCAAACCTGCCTGCCATCAGAGGCCCAAATGCGCCCCACAAAATGACATCTGCCAAGTGGGCTCTTGAGTTTGGCTTCTTGGGGAAAAGTGCCTCCTTTCAAAGCCAACTTGCCTAACTAGCCTGCAGCCCATTCTGGGCTTTTGCCTACAAAAATTCCATAAGGACGAGGATTTCTCCCAGACCAAAGCTGCCCCCTCCTCCAAACCTAGCTGCCATCGGTGGCCCAAACGCGCCCTACAAAATGACATCTGCCAAGTGGGCTCCTGAGTTTGGCTTCTTGGGGGAAAGTGCCTCCTTTCAAAGCCAACTTGCCTGCAGCCCGTGCTGGGTTTTAGACTACAAAAATTCCATAAGGACGAGGATTTCTCCCAGACCAAAGCTGCCCCCTCCTCCAAACCTGGCTGCCATCGGAGGCCCAAACGTGCCCTACAAAATGACATCTGCCAAGTGGGCTCTTGAGTTTGGCTTCTTGGGTGGAAGTGCCTCCTTTCAAAGCCAACTTGCCTGCGGCCCGTCCTGGGCTTTTGCCTACAAAAATTCCAGAAGGACGAGGATTTCTCCCAGACCAAAGCTGCCCCCTCCTCCAAACCTGGCTGCCATCGGAGGCCCAAACGCGCCCTACAAAATGACATCTGCCAAGTGGGCTCTTGAGTTTGGCTTCTTGCGGAAAAGTGCCTCCTTTCAAAGCCAACTTGCCTAACTAGCCTGCGGCCCATTCTGGGCTTTTACCTACAAAAATTCCATAAGGACGAGGATTTCTCCCAGAACAAAGCTGCCCCCTCCTCCAAACCTGGCTGCCATCGGAGGCCCAAACGCGCCCTACAAAATGACATCTGCCAAGTGGGCTCTTGAGTTTGGCTTCTTGGGGGAAAGTGCCTCCTTTCAAAGCCAACTTGCCTGCGGCCCGTCCTGGGCTTTTGCCTACAAAAATTCCATAAGAACGAGGATTTCTCCCAGACCAAAGCTGCCCCCTCCTCCAAACCTGGCTGCCATCGGAGGCCCAAACGCGCCCTAGAAAATGACATCTGCATTGTGGGTTCTTGAGTTTGGCTTCTTGGGGAAAAGCGCCTCCTTTCGGAGCCAACTTGCCTAACTTGCCTGCGGCCCGTCCTGGGCTTTTGAGTACAAAAATTCCATAAGGACGAGGATTTCTCCCAGACCAAAGCTGCCCCCTCCTCCAAACCTGGCTGCCATCGGAGGCCCAAACGCGCCCTACAAAATGACATCTGCCAAGTGGGCTCTTGAGTTTGGCTTCTTGGGGAAAAGTGCCTCCTTTCAAAGCCAACTTGCCTAACTTGCCTGCGGCCCGTCCTGGGCTTTTGCCTCCAAAAATTCCAGAAAGACGAGGATTTCTCCCAGGCCAAAGCTGCCCCCTCCTCCAAACCTGGCTGCCATCGGAGGCCCAAACGTGCCCTACAAAATGACACCTGCCAAGTGGGCTCTTGAGTTTGGCTTCTTGGGGAAAAGTGCCTCCTTTCAAAGCCAACTTGCCTGCAGCCCGTGCTGGGCTTTAGACTACAAAAATTCCATAAGGACGAGGATTTCTCCCAGACCAAAGCTGCCCCCTCCTCCAAACCTGGCTGCCATCGGAGGCCCAAACGTGCCCTACAAAATGACACCTGCCAAGTGGGCTCTTGAGTTTGGCTTCTTGGGGAAAAGCGCCTCCTTTCGAAGCCAACTTGCCTAACTAGCCTGCGGCCCATGCTGGGCTTTTGCCTACAAAAATTCCATAAGGACGAGGATTTCTCCCAGACCAAAGCTGCCCCCTCCTCCAAACCTGGCTGCCATCGAAGGCCCAAACGCGCCCTACAAAATGACATCTGCATTGTGGGTTCTTGAGTTTGGCTTCTTGGGGAAAAGTGCCTCCTTTCAAAGCCAACTTGCCTAACTTGCCTGCGGCCCATGCGGGGTTTTTGCCTACAAAAATTCCATAAGGACGAGGATTTCTCCCAGACCAAAGCTGCCCCCTCCTCCAAACCTGGCTGCCATCGGAGGCCCAAACGCGCCCTACAAAATGACACCTGCCAAGTGGGCTCTTGAGTTTGGCTTCTTGGGGAAAAGTGACTCCTTTCAAAACCAACTTGCCTGCATCCCATCCCGGGCTTTTGCTACAAAAATTCCATAAGGACGAGGATTCCTCCCAGACCAAAGCTGCCCCCTCCTCCAAACCTGGCTGCCATCGGAGGCCCAAACGCGCCCTACAAAATGACATCTGCCAAGTGGGCTCTTGAGTTTGGCTTTCTGGGGAAAAGTGCCTCCTTTCGGAGTCAACTTGCCTGCGGCCCATGCAGGGCTCTTGCCGACAAAAATTCCATAAGGACGAGGATTTCTCCCAGACCAAAGCTGCCCCCTCCTCCAAACCTGGCTGCCATCGGAGGCCCAAACGTGCCCTACAAAATGACATCTGCCAAGTGGGCTCTTGAGTTTGGCTTCTTGGGTGGAAGTACCTCCTTTCAAAGCCAACTTGCCTGCGGCCCGTGCTGGGCTTTTGCCTACAAAAATTCCATAAGGACGAGGATTTCTCCCAGACCAAAGCTGCCCCCTCCGCCAAACCTGGCTGCCATTGGAGGCCCAAACGCGCCCTACAAAATGACATCTGCCATGTGGGCTCTTCAGTTTGGCTTCTTGGGGGAAAGTGCCTCCTTTCAAAGCCAACTTGCCAAACTAGCCTGCGGCCCGTGCTGGGCTTTAGACTACAAAAATTCCATAAGGACGAGGATTTCTCCCAGACCAAAGCTGCCCCCTCCTCCAAACCTGGCTGCCATCAGAGGCCCAAACGCGCCCCACAAAATGACATCTGCATTGAGGGTTCTTGAGTTTGGCTTCCTGGGGAAAAGTGCCTCCTTTCGGAGTCAACTTGCCTGCGGCCCATGCAGGGCTTTTGCCTCCAAAAATTCCAGAAGGACGAGGATTTCTCCCAGACCAAAGCTGCCCCCTCCTCCAAACCTGGCTGCCATCGGAGGCCCAAACGCGCCCTACAAAATGACATCTGCCAAGTGGGCTCTTGAGTTTGGCTTCTTGGGTGGAAGTGCCTCCTTTCAAAGCCAACTTGCCTGCGGCCCGTCCTGGGCTTTTGCCTACAAAAATTCCATAAGGACGAGGATTTCTCCCAGACCAAAGCTGCCCCCTCCTCCAAACCTAGCTGCCATCGGTGGCCCAAACGCGCCCTAAAAAATGACATCTGCCAAGTGGGCTCTTGAGTTTGGCTTCTTGGGGAAAAGTGCCTCCTTTCGGAGCCAAATTGCCTAACTTGCCTGCGGCCCGTCCTGGGCTTTTGCTACAAAAATTCCATAAGGACGAGGATTTCTCCCAGACCAAAGCTGCCTCCTCCTCCAAACCTGGCTGCCATCGGAGGCCCAAACGCGCCCTACAAAATGACACCTGCCAAGTGGGCTCTTGAGTTTGGCTTCTTGGGGAAAAGTGACTCCTTTCAAAACCAACTTGCCTGCGTCCCGTCCCGGGCTTTTGCTACAAAAATTCCATAAGGACGAGGATTCCTCCCAGACCAAAGCTGCCCCCTCCTCCAAACCTGGCTGCCATCGGAGGCCCAAACGCGCCCTACAAAATGACATCTGCCAAGTGGGCTATTGAGTTTGGCTTTCTGGGGAAAAGTGCCTCCTTTCGGACTCAACATGCCTGCGGCCCATGCAGGGCTTTTGCCTACAAAAATTCCATAAGGACGAGGATTTCTCCCAGACCAAAGCTGCCCCCTCCTCCAAACCTGGCTGCCATCGGAGGCCCAAACGTGCCCTACAAAATGACATCTGCCAAGTGTGCTCTTGAGTTTGGCTTCTTGGGTGGAAGTACCTCCTTTCAAAGCCAACTTGCCTGCGGCCCGTCCTGGGATTTGCCTACAAAAATTCCATAAGGACGAGGATTTCTCCCAGACCAAAGCTGCCCCCTCCTCCAAACCTGGCTGCCATCGGAGGCCCAAACTCGCCCCACAAAATGACACCTGCATTGAGGGTTCTTGAGTTTGGCTTCCTGGGGAAAAGTGCCTCCTTTCGGAGTCAACTTGCCTGCGGCCCATGCAGGGCTTTTGCCTACAAAAATTCCAGAAGGACGAGGATTTCTCCCAGACCAAAGCTGCCCCCTCCTCCAAACCTGGCTGCCATCGGAGGCCCAAACGTGCCCTACAAAATGACACCTGCCAAGTGGGCTCTTGAGTTTGGCTTCTTGGGTGGAAGTGCCTCCTTTCAAAGCCAACTTGCCTGCGTCCCGTCCTGGGCTTTTGCCTACAAAAATTCCATAAGGACGAGGATTTCTCCCAGACCAAAGCTGCCCCCTCCTCCAAACCTGGCTGCCATCGGAGGCCCAAACGCGCCCCACAAAATGACATCTGCCAAGTGGGCTCTTGAGTTTGGCTTCTTGCGGAAAAGTGCCTCCTTTCAAAGCCAACTTGCCTAACTAGCCTGCGGCCCGTCCTGGGCTTTTGAGTACAAAAATTCCATAAGGACGAGGATTTCTCCCAGGCCAAAGCTGCCCCCTCCTCCAAACCTGGCTGCCATCGGAGGCCCAAACGTGCCCTACAAAATGACACCTGTCAAGTGGGCTCTTGAGTTTGGCTTCTTGGGGAAATGTGACTCCTTTCAAAACCAACTTGCCTGTGTCCCGTCCCGGGCTTTTGCTACAAAAATTCCATAAGGACGAGGATTCCTCCCAGACCAAAGCTGCCCCCTCCTCCAAACCTGGCTGCCATCGGAGGCCCAAACGAGCCCTACAAAATGACATCTGCCAAGTGGGCTCCTGAGTTTGGCTTCTTGGGGGAAAGTGCCTCCATTCAAAGCCAACTTGCCTGCAGCCCGTGCTGGGTTTTAGACTACAAAAATTCCATAAGGACGAGGATTTCTCCCAGACCAAAGCTGCCCCCTCCTCCAAACCTGGCTGCCATCGGAGGCCCAAACGCGCCCTACAAAATGACATCTGCCAAGTGGGCTCTTGAGTTTGGCTTCTTGCGGAAAAGTGCCTCCTATCAAAGCAAACTTGCCTAACTAGCCTGCGGCCCATTCTGGGCTTTTACCTACAAAAATTCCATAAGGACGAGGATTTCTCCCAGAACAAAGCTGCCCCCTCCTCCAAACCTGGCTGCCATCGGAGGCCCAAACGCGCCCTACAAAATGACATCTGCCAAGTGGGCTCTTGAGTTTGGCTTCTTGGGGGAAAGTGCCTCCTTTCAAAGACAACTTGCCTGCGTCCCGTCCTGGGCTTTTGCCTACAAAAATTCCATAAGAACGAGGATTTCTCCCAGACCAAAGCTGCCCCCTCCTCCAAACCTGGCTGCCATCGGAGGCCCAAACGCGCCCTAGAAAATGACATCTGCATTGTGGGTTCTTGAGTTTGGCTTCTTGGGGAAAAGTGCCTCCTTTCGAAGCCAACTTGCCTAACTTGCCTGCGGCCCGTCCTGGGCTTTTGCCTCCAAAAATTCCATAAGGACGAGGATTTCTCCCAGACCAAAGCTGCCCCCTCCTCCAAACCTGGCTGCCATCGGAGGCCCCAACGTGCCCTACAAAATGACATCTGCCAAGTGTGCTCTTGAGTTTGGCTTCTTGGGTGGAAGTACCTCCTTTCAAAGCCAACTTGCCTGCGGCCCGTCCTGGGATTTGCCTACAAAAATTCCATAAGGACGAGGATTTCTCCCAGACCAAAGCTGCCCCCTCCTCCAAACCTGGCTGCCATCGGAGGCCCAAACTCGCCCCACAAAATGACACCTGCATTGAGGGTTCTTGAGTTTGGCTTCCTGGGGAAAAGTGCCTCCTTTCGGAGTCAACTTGCCTGCGGCCCATGCAGGGCTTTTGCCTACAAAAATTCCAGAAGGACGAGGATTTCTCCCAGACCAAAGCTGCCCCCTCCTCCAAACCTGGCTGCCATCGGAGGCCCAAACGTGCCCTACAAAATGACACCTGCCAAGTGGGCTCTTGAGTTTGGCTTCTTGGGTGGAAGTGCCTCCTTTCAAAGCCAACTTGCCTGCGTCCCGTCCTGGGCTTTTGCCTACAAAAATTCCATAAGGACGAGGATTTCTCCCAGACCAAAGCTGCCCCCTCCTCCAAACCTGGCTGCCATCGGAGGCCCAAACGCGCCCCACAAAATGACATCTGCCAAGTGGGCTCTTGAGTTTGGCTTCTTGCGGAAAAGTGCCTCCTTTCAAAGCCAACTTGCCTAACTAGCCTGCGGCCCGTCCTGGGCTTTTGAGTACAAAAATTCCATAAGGACGAGGATTTCTCCCAGGCCAAAGCTGCCCCCTCCTCCAAACCTGGCTGCCATCGGAGGCCCAAACGTGCCCTACAAAATGACACCTGTCAAGTGGGCTCTTGAGTTTGGCTTCTTGCGGAAATGTGACTCCTTTCAAAACCAACTTGCCTGTGTCCCGTCCCGGGCTTTTGCTACAAAAATTCCATAAGGACGAGGATTCCTCCCAGACCAAAGCTGCCCCCTCCTCCAAACCTGGCTGCCATCGGAGGCCCAAACGAGCCCTACAAAATGACATCTGCCAAGTGGGCTCCTGAGTTTGGCTTCTTGGGGGAAAGTGCCTCCATTCAAAGCCAACTTGCCTGCAGCCCGTGCTGGGTTTTAGACTACAAAAATTCCATAAGGACGAGGATTTCTCCCAGACCAAAGCTGCCCCCTCCTCCAAACCTGGCTGCCATCGGAGGCCCAAACGCGCCCTACAAAATGACATCTGCCAAGTGGGCTCTTGAGTTTGGCTTCTTGCGGAAAAGTGCCTCCTATCAAAGCAAACTTGCCTAACTAGCCTGCGGCCCATTCTGGGCTTTTACCTACAAAAATTCCATAAGGACGAGGATTTCTCCCAGAACAAAGCTGCCCCCTCCTCCAAACCTGGCTGCCATCGGAGGCCCAAACGCGCCCTACAAAATGACATCTGCCAAGTGGGCTCTTGAGTTTGGCTTCTTGGGGGAAAGTGCCTCCTTTCAAAGACAACTTGCCTGCGTCCCGTCCTGGGCTTTTGCCTACAAAAATTCCATAAGAACGAGGATTTCTCCCAGACCAAAGCTGCCCCCTCCTCCAAACCTGGCTGCCATCGGAGGCCCAAACGCGCCCTAGAAAATGACATCTGCATTGTGGGTTCTTGAGTTTGGCTTCTTGGGGAAAAGTGCCTCCTTTCGAAGCCAACTTGCCTAACTTGCCTGCGGCCCGTCCTGGGCTTTTGCCTCCAAAAATTCCATAAGGACGAGGATTTCTCCCAGACCAAAGCTGCCCCCTCCTCCAAACCTGGCTGCCATCGGAGGCCCAAACGCGCCCTACAAAATGACATCTGCCAAGTGGGCTCTTGAGTTTGGCTTCTTGGGGAAAAGTGCCTCCTTTCAAAGCCAACTTGACTAACTTGCCTGCGGCCCGTCCTGGGCTTTTGCCTCCAAAAATTCCAGAAGGACGAGGATTTCTCCCAGGCCAAAGCTGCCCCCTCCTCCAAACCTGGCTGCCATCGGAGGCCCAAACGTGCCCTACAAAATGACACCTGCCAAGTGGGCTCTTGAGTTTGGCTTCTTGGGGAAAAGTGACTCCTTTCAAAACCAACTTGCCTGTGTCCCGTCCCGGGCTTTTGCTACAAAAATTCCAGAAGGACGAGGATTTCTCCCAGACCAAAGCTGCCCCCTCCTCCAAACCTGGCTGCCATCGGAGGCCCAAACGCGCCCCACAAAATGACATCTGCATTGAGGGTTCTTCAGTTTGGCTTCTTGGGGAAAAGTGCCTCCTTTCGGAGCCAACTTGCCTAACTTGCCTGCGGCCCGTCCTGGGCTTTTGCCTCCAAAAATTCCATAAGGACGAGGATTTCTCCCAGGCCAAAGCTGCCCCCTCCTCCAAACCTGGCTGCCATCAGAGGCCCAAACGCGCCCTACAAAATGACACCTGCCAAGTGGGCTCTTGAGTTTGGCTTCTTGGGGAAAAGTGACTCCTTTCAAAACCAACTTGCCTGTGTCCCGTCCCGGGCTTTTGCTACAAAAATTCCATAAGGACGAGGATTTCTCCCAGACCAAAGCTGCCCCCTCCTCCAAACCTGGCTGCCATCGGAGGCCCAAACGTGCCCTACAAAATGACATCTGCCAAGTGGGCTCTTGAGTTTGGCTTCTTGGGTGGAAGTGCCTCCTTTCAAAGCCAACTTGCCTGCGGCCCGTCCTGGGCTTTTGCCTACAAAAATTCCATAAGGACGAGGATTTCTCCCAGACCAAAGCTGCCCCCTCCTCCAAACCTGGCTGCCATCGGAGGCCCAAACGTGCCCTACAAAATGACACCTGCCAAGTGGGCTCTTGAGTTTGGCTTCTTGGGTGGAAGTGCCTCCTTTCAAAGCCAACTTGCCTGCGGCCCGTCCTGGGCTTTTGCCTACAAAAATTCCATAAGGACGAGGATTTCTCCCAGACCAAAGCTGCCCCCTCCTCCAAACCTGGCTGCCATTGGAGGCCCAAACGCGCCCTACAAAATGACATCTGCCAAGTGGGCTCTTGAGTTTGGCTTCTTGGGGAAAAGTGCCTCCTTTCAAAGCCAACTTGCCTAACTAGCCTGCAGCCCATTCTGGGCTTTTGCCTACAAAAATTCAATAAGGACGAGGATTTCTCCCAGACCAAAGCTGCCCCCTCCTCCAAACCTAGCTGCCATCGGTGGCCCAAACGCGCCCTACAAAATGACATCTGCCAAGTGGGCTCCTGAGTTTGGCTTCTTGGGGGAAAGTGCCTCCTTTCAAAGCCAACTTGCCTGCAGCCCGTGCTGGGTTTTTGCCTCCAAAAATTCCAGAAGGACGAGGATTTCTCCCAGACCAAAGCTGCCCCCTCCTCCAAACCTGGCTGCCATCGGAGGCCCAAACGTGCCCTTCAAAATGACATCTGCCAACTGGGCTCTTCAGTTTGGCTTCTTGGGTGGAAGTGCCTCCTTTCAAAGCCAACTTGCCTGCGGCCCGTCCTGGGCTTTTGCCTACAAAAATTCCATAAGGACGAGGATTTCTCCCAGACCAAAGCTGCCCCCTCCTCCAAACCTGGCTGCCATCGGAGGCCCAAACGCGCCCTACAAAATGACATCTGCCAAGTGGGCTCTTGAGTTTGGCTTCTTGCGGAAAAGTGCCTCCTTTCAAAGCCAACTTGCCTAACTAGCCTGCGGCCCATTCTGGGCTTTTGCCTACAAAAATTCCATAAGGACGAGGATTTCTCCCAGAACAAAGCTGCCCCCTCCTCCAAACCTGGCTGCCATCGGAGGCCCAAACGCGCCCTACAAAATGACATCTGCCAAGTGGGCTCTTGAGTTTGGCTTCTTGGGGAAAAGTGCCTCCTTTCAAAGCCAACTTGCCTAACTTGCCTGCGGCCCGTCCTGGGCTTTTGCCTCCAAAAATTCCAGAAGGACGAGGATTTCTCCCAGGCCAAAGCTGCCCCCTCCTCCAAACCTGGCTGCCATCGGAGGCCCAAACGTGCCCTACAAAATGACACCTGCCAAGTGGGCTCTTGAGTTTGGCTTCTTGGGGAAAAGTGACTCCTTTCAAAACCAACTTGCCTGTGTCCCGTCCCGGGCTTTTGCTACAAAAATTCCAGAAGGACGAGGATTTCTCCCAGACCAAAGCTGCCCCCTCCTCCAAACCTGGCTGCCATCGGAGGCCCAAACGCGCCCCACAAAATGACATCTGCATTGAGGGTTCTTCAGTTTGGCTTCTTGGGGAAAAGTGCCTCCTTTCGGAGCCAACTTGCCTAACTTGCCTGCGGCCCGTCCTGGGCTTTTGCCTCCAAAAATTCCTTAAGGACGAGGATTTCTCCCAGGCCAAAGCTGCCCCCTCCTCCAAACCTGGCTGCCATCAGAGGCCCAAACGCGCCCTACAAAATGACACCTGCCAAGTGGGCTCTTGAGTTTGGCTTCTTGGGGAAAAGTGCCTCCTTTCAAAACCAACTTGCCTGTGTCCCGTCCCGGGCTTTTGCTACAAAAATTCCATAAGGACGAGGATTTCTCCCAGACCAAAGCTGCCCCCTCCTCCAAACCTGGCTGCCATCGGAGGCCCAAACGTGCCCTACAAAATGACATCTGCCAAGTGGGCTCTTGAGTTTGGCTTCTTGGGTGGAAGTGCCTCCTTTCAAAGCCAACTTGCCTGCGGCCCGTCCTGGGCTTTTGCCTACAAAAATTCCATAAGGACGAGGATTTCTCCCAGACCAAAGCTGCCCCCTCCTCCAAACCTGGCTGCCATCGGAGGCCCAAACGTGCCCTACAAAATGACACCTGCCAAGTGGGCTCTTGAGTTTGGCTTCTTGGGTGGAAGTGCCTCCTTTCAAAGCCAACTTGCCTGCGGCCCGTCCTGGGCTTTTGCCTACAAAAATTCCATAAGGACGAGGATTTCTCCCAGACCAAAGCTGCCCCCTCCTCCAAACCTGGCTGCCATTGGAGGCCCAAACGCGCCCTACAAAATGACATCTGCCAAGTGGGCTCTTGAGTTTGGCTTCTTGGGGGAAAGTGCCTCCTTTCAAAGCCAACTTGCCTAACTAGCCTGCGGCCCGTGCTGGGCTTTAGACTACAAAAATTCCATAAGGACGAGGATTTCTCCCAGACCAAAGCTGCCCCCTCCTCCAAACCTGCCTGCCATCAGAGGCCCAAATGCGCCCCACAAAATGACATCTGCCAAGTGGGCTCTTGAGTTTGGCTTCTTGGGGAAAAGTGCCTCCTTTCGGAGCCAACTTGCCTAACTTGCCTGCGGCCCATCCTGGGCTTTTGCCTACAAAAATTCCATAAGGACGAGGATTTCTCCCAGACCAAAGCTGCCCCCTCCTCCAAACCTGGCTGCCATCGGAGGCCCAAACGCGCCCCACAAAATGACACCTGCATTGAGGGTTCTTGAGTTTGGATTCCTGGGGAAAAGTGCCTCCTTTCGGAGTCAACTCTCCTGCGGCCCATGCAGGGCTTTTGCCTACAAAAATTCCAGAAGGACGAGGATTTCTCCCAGACCAAAGCTGCCCCCTCCTCCAAACCTGGCTGCCATCGGAGGCCCAAACGTGCCCTACAAAATGACACCTGCCAAGTGGGCTCTTGAGTTTGGCTTCTTGGGTGGAAGTGCCTCCTTTCAAAGCCAACTTGCCTGCGGCCGGTCCTGGGATTTTGCCTACAAAAATTCCATAAGGACGAGGATTTCTCCCAGACCAAAGCTGCCCCCTCCTCCAAACCTGGCTGCCATCGGAGGCCCAAACGCGCCCTACAAAATGACATCTGCCAAGTGGGCTCTTGAGTTTGGCTTCTTGCGGAAAAGTGCCTCCTTTCAAAGCCAACTTGCCTAACTAGCATGCGGCCCGTGCTGGGCTTTAGACTACAAAAATTCCATAAGGACGAGGATTTCTCCCAGACCAAAGCTGCCCCCTCCTCCAAACCTGGCTGCCATCAGAGGCCCAAACGCGCCCCAAAAAATGACATCTGCATTGAGGGTTCTTGAGTTTGGCTTCTTGGGGAAAAGTGCCTCCTTTCGGAGCCAACTTGCCTAACTTGCCGGCGGCCCGTCCTGGGCTTTTGCCTCCAAAAATTCCATAAGGACGAGGATTTCTCCCAGACCAAAGCTGCCCCCTCCTCCAAACCTGGCTGCCATCGGAGGCCCAAACGCGCCCCACAAAATGACACCTGCATTGAGGGTTCTTGAGTTTGGCTTCCTGGGGAAAAGTGCCTCCTTTCGGAGTCAACTTGCCTGCGGCCCATGCAGAGCTTTTGCCTACAAAAATTCCAGAAGGACGAGGATTTCTCCCAGACCAAAGCTGCCCCCTCCTCCAAACCTGGCTGCCATCGGAGGCCCAAACGTGCCCTACAAAATGACACCTGCCAAGTGGGCTCTTGAGTTTGGCTTCTTGGGTTGAAGTGCCTCCTTTCAAAGCCAACTTGCCTGCGGCCCGTCCTGGGCTTTTGCCTACAAAAATTCCATAAGGACGAGGATTTCTCCCAGACCAAAGCTGCCCCCTCCTCCAAACCTGGCTGCCATCGGAGGCCCAAACGCGCCCTACAAAATGACATCTGCCAAGTGGGCTCTTGAGATTGGCTTCTTGCGGAAAAGTGCCTCCTTTCAAAGCCAACTTGCCTAACTAGCCTGCAGCCCATTCTGGGCTTTTGCCTACAAAAATTCCATAAGGACGAGGATTTCTCCCAGACCAAAGCTGCCCCCTCCTCCAAACCTAGCTGCCATCGGTGGCCCAAACGCGCCCTACAAAATGACATCTGCCAAGTGGGCTCCTGAGTTTGGCTTCTTGGGGGAAAGTGCCTCCTTTCGGAGCCAACTTGCCTGCAGCCCGTGCTGGGCTTTAGACTACAAAAATTCCATAAGGACGAGGATTTCTCCCAGACCAAAGCTGCCCCCTCCTCCAAACCTGGGTGCCATCGGAGGCCCAAACGCGCCCCACAAAATGACATCTGCATTGAGGGTTCTTCAGTTTGGCTTCTTGGGGAAAAGTGCCTCCTTTCGGAGCCAACTTGCCTAACTTGCCTGCGGCCCTTCCTGGGCTTTTGAGTACAAAAATTCCAGAAGGACGAGGATTTCTCCCAGACCAAAGCTGCCCCCTCCTCCAAACCTGGCTGCCATCGAGGCCCAAACGTGCCCTACAAAATGACACCTGCCAAGTGGGCTCTTGAGTTTGGCTTCTTGGGGAAAAGTGACTCCTTTCAAAACCAACATGCCTGCGTCCCGTCCCGGGCTTTTGCTACAAAAATTCCATAAGGACGAGGATTTCTCCCAGACCAAAGCTGCCCCCTCCTCCAAACCTGGCTGCCATCGGAGGCCCAAACGCGCCCTACAAAATGACATCTGCCAAGTGGGCTCTTGAGTTTGGCTTCCTGGGGAAAAGTGCCTCCTTTCGGAGCCAACTTGCCTGCGGCCCATGCAGGGCTTTTGCCGACAAAAATTCCATAAGGACGGGGATTTCTCTCAGACCAAAGCTGCCCCCTCCTCCAAACCTGGCTGCCATCGGAGGCCCAAACGCGCCCTACAAAATGACATCTGCCAAGTGGGCTCTTGAGTTTGGCTTCTTGGGGAAAAGTGCTTCCTTTCGGAGCCAAAATGCCTAACTTGCCTGCGGCCCGTCCTGGGCTTTTGAGTACAAAAATTCCATAAGGACGAGGATTTCTCCCAGACCAAAGCTGCCCCCTCCTCCAAACCTGGCTGCCATCAGAGGCCCAAACGCGCCCTACAAAAGGACACCTGCATTGAGGGTTCTTGAGTTTGGCTTCTTGGGGAAAAGTGCCTCCTTTCAAAGCCAACATGCCTAACTTGCCTGCGGCCCGTCCTGGGCTTTTGCCTACAAAAATTCCATAAGTACAAGGATTTCTCCCAGACCAAAGCTGCCCCCTCCTCCAAACCTGGCTGCCATCGGAGGCCCAAACGCGCCCTACAAAATGACATCTGCCAAGTGGGCTCTTGAGTTTGGCTTCTTGGGGAAAAGTGCCTCCTTTCGGAGTCAACTTGCCGGCGGCCCATGCAGGGCTTTTGCCTACAAAAATTCCAGAAGGACGAGGATTTCTCCCAGACCAAAGCTGCCCCCTCCTCCAAACCTGGCTGCCATCGGAGGCCCAAACGTGCCCTACAAAATGACATCTGCCAAGTGGGCTCTTGAGTTTGGCTTCTTGGGTGGAAGTGCCTCCTTTCAAAGCCAACTTGCCTGCGGCCCGTCCTGGGCTTTTGCCTACAAAAATTCCGTAAGGACGAGGATTTCTCCCAGACCAAAGCTGCCCCCTCCTCCAAACCTGGCTGCCATCAGAGGCCCAAACGCGCCCTACAAAATGACATCTGCCAAGTGGGCTCTTGAGTTTGGCTTCTTGGGTGGAAGTATCTCCTTTCAAAGCCAACTTGCCTGCGGCCCGTGCTGGGCTTTTGCCTACAAAAATTCCATAAGGACGAGGATTTCTCCCAGACCAAAGCTGCCCCCTCCTCCAAACCTGGCTGCCATCGGTGGCCCAAACGCGCCCTACAAAATGACATCTGCCAAGTGGGCTCCTGAGTTTGGCTTCTTGGGGGAAAGTGCCTCCTTTCAAAGCCAACTTGCCTGCAGCCCGTGCTGGGCTTTAGACTACAAAAATTCCATAAGGACGAGGATTTCTCCCAGACCAAAGCTGCCCCCTCCTCCAAACCTGGCTGCCATCGGAGGCCCAAACGCGCCCCACAAAATGACATCTGCATTGAGGGTTCTTGAGTTTGGCTTCTTGGGGAAAAGTGCCTCCTTTCGGAGCCAACTTGCCTAACTTGCCTGCGGCCCGTCCTGGGCTTTTGCCTCCAAAAATTCCATAAGGACGAGGATTCCTCCCAGACCAAAGCTGCCCCCTCCTCCAAACCTGGCTGCCATCGGAGGCCCAAACGCGCCCTACAAAATGACATCTGCCAAGTGGGCTCTTGAGTTTGGCTTTCTGGGGAAAAGTGCCTCCTTTCGGACTCAACTTGCCTGCGGCCCATGCAGGGCTTTTGCCTACAAAAATTCCATAAGGACGAGGATTTCTCCCAGACCAAAGCAGCCCCCTCCTCCAAACCTGGCTGTCATCGGAGGCCCAAACGCGCCCTACAAAATGACATCTGCCAAGTGGGCTCTTGAGTTTGGCTTCTTGGGGAAAAGTGCTTCCTTTCGGAGCCAAAATGCCTAACTTGCCTGCGGCCCGTCCTGGGCTTTTGAGTACAAAAATTCCATAAGGACGAGGATTTCTCCCAGACCAAAGCTGCCCCCTCCTCCAAACCTGGCTGCCATCAGAGGCCCAAACGCGCCCTACAAAAGGACATCTGCATTGCGGGTTCTTGAGTTTGGCTTCTTGGGGAAAAGTGCCTCCTTTCAAAGTCAACATGCCTAACTTGCCTGCGGCCCGTCCTGGGCTTTTGCCTACAAAAATTCCATAAGTACAAGGATTTCTCCCAGACCAAAGCTGCCCCCTCCTCCAAACCTGGCTGCCATCGGAGGCCCAAACGCGCCCTACAAAATGACATCTGCCAAGTGGGCTCTTGAGTTTGGCTTCTTGGGGAAAAGTGCCTCCTTTCGGAGTCAACTTGCCGGCGGCCCATGCAGGGCTTTTGCCTACAAAAATTCCAGAAGGACGAGGATTTCTCCCAGACCAAAGCTGCCCCCTCCTCCAAACCTGGCTGCCATCGGAGGCCCAAACGTGCCCTACAAAATGACATCTGCCAAGTGGGCTCTTGAGTTTGGCTTCTTGGGTGGAAGTGCCTCCTTTCAAAGCCAACTTGCCTGCGGCCCGTCCTGGGCTTTTGCCTACAAAAATTCCATAAGGACAAGGATTTCTCCCAGACCAAAGCTGCCCCCTCCTCCAAACCTGGCTGCCATCGGAGGCCCAAACGCGCCCTACAAAATGACATCTGCCAAGTGGGCTCTTGAGTTTGGCTTCTTGGGTGGAAGTATCTCCTTTCAAAGCCAACTTGCCTGCGGCCCGTGCTGGGCTTTTGCAAACAAAAATTCCATAAGGACGAGGATTTCTCCCAGACCAAAGCTGCCCCCTCCTCCAAACCTGGCTGCCATCGGTGGCCCAAACGCGCCCTACAAAATGACATCTGCCAAGTGGGCTTCTGAGTTTGGCTTCTTGGGGGAAAGTGCCTCCTTTCAAAGCCAACTTGCCTGCAGCCCGTGCTGGGCTTTAGACTACAAAAATTCCATAAGGACGAGGATTTCTCCCAGACCAAAGCTGCCCCCTCCTCCAAACCTGGCTGCCATCGGAGGCCCAAACGCGCCCCACAAAATGACATCTGCATTGAGGGTTCTTGAGTTTGGCTTCTTGGGGAAAAGTGCCTCCTTTCGGAGCCAACTTGCCTAACTTGCCTGCGGCCCGTCCTGGGCTTTTGCTACAAAAATTCCATAAGGACGAGGATTTCTCCCAGACCAAAGCTGCCCCCTCCTCCAAACCTGGCTGCCATCGGAGGCCCAAACGCGCCCTACAAAATGACATCTGCATTGTGAGTTCTTGAGTTTGGCTTCTTGGGGAAAAGTGCCTCCATTCAAAGCCAACTTGCCTAACTTGCCTGCGGCCCATGCGGGGTTTTTGCCTACAAAAATTCCATAAGGACGAGGATTTCTCCCAGACCAAAGCTGCCCCCTCCTCCAAACCTGGCTGACATCGGAGCCCAAACGCGCCCTACAAAATGACACCTGCCAAGTGGGCTCTTGAGTTTGGCTTCTTGGGGAAAAGTGACTCCTTTCAAAACCAACTTGCCTGCGTCCCGTCCCGGGCTTTTGCTAAAAAAATTCCATAAGGACGAGGATTCCTCCCAGACCAAAGCTGCCCCCTCCTCCAAACCTGGCTGCCATCGGAGGCCCAAACGCGCCCTACAAAATGACATCTGCCAAGTGGGCTCTTGAGTTTGGCTTTCTGGGGAAAAGTGCCTCCTTTCGGACTCAACTTGCCTGCGGCCCATGCAGGGCTTTTGCCTACAAAAATTCCATAAGGACGAGGATTTCTCCCAGACCAAAGCAGCCCCCTCCTCCAAACCTGGCTGTCATCGGAGGCCCAAACGCGCCCTACAAAATGACATCTGCCAAGTGGGCTCTTGAGTTTGGCTTTCTGGGGAAAAGTGCCTCCTTTCGGAGTCAACTTGCCTGCGGCCCATGCAGGGCTCTTGCCGACAAAAATTCCATAAGGACGAGGATTTCTCCCAGACCAAAGCTGCCCCCTCCTCCAAACCTGGCTGCCATCGGAGGCCCAAACGCGCCCTACAAAATGACATCTGCCAAGTGGGCTCTTGAGTTTGGCTTCTTGGGGAAAAGTGCCTCCTTTCAAAGCCAACTTGCCTAACTAGCCTGCGGCCCGTGCTGGGCTTTAGACTACAAAAATTCCATAAGGACGAGGATTTCTCCCAGACCAAAGCTGCCCCCTCCTCCAAACCTGGCTGCCATCGGAGGCCCAAACGCGCCCCACAAAATGACATCTGCATTGAGGGTTCTTGAGTTTGGCTTCTTGGGGAAAAGTGCCTCCTTTCGGAGCCAACTTGCCTAACTTGCCTGCGGCCCGTCCTGGGCTTTTGCTACAAAAATTCCATAAGGACGAGGATTTCTCCCAGACCAAAGCTGCCCCCTCCTCCAAACCTGGCTGCCATCGGAGGCCCAAACGCGCCCTACAAAATGACACCTGCCAAGTGGGCTCTTGAGTTTGGCTTCTTGGGGAAAAGTGACTCCTTTCAAAACCAAGTTGCCTGCGTCCCGTCCCGGGCTTTTGCTAAAAAAATTCCATAAGGACGAGGATTCCTCCCAGACCAAAGCTGCCCCCTCCTCCAAACCTGGCTGCCATCGGAGGCCCAAACGCGCCCTACAAAATGACATCTGCCAAGTGGGCTCTTGAGTTTGGCTTTCTGGGGAAAAGTGCCTCCTTTCGGACTCAACTTGCCTGCGGCCCATGCAGGGCTTTTGCCTACAAAAATTCCATAAGGACGAGGATTTCTCCCAGACCAAAGCAGCCCCCTCCTCCAAACCTGGCTGTCATCGGAGGCCCAAACGCGCCCTACAAAATGACATCTGCCAAGTGGGCTCTTGAGTTTGGCTTCTTGGGGAAAAGTGCTTCCTTTCGGAGCCAAAATGCCTAACTTGCCTGCGGCCCGTCCTGGGCTTTTGAGTACAAAAATTCCATAAGGACGAGGATTTCTCCCAGACCAAAGCTGCCCCCTCCTCCAAACCTGGCTGCCATCAGAGGCCCAAACGCGCCCTACAAAAGGACATCTGCATTGCGGGTTCTTGAGTTTGGCTTCTTGGGGAAAAGTGCCTCCTTTCAAAGCCAACATGCCTAACTTGCCTGCGGCCCGTCCTGGGCTTTTGCCTACAAAAATTCCATAAGTACAAGGATTTCTCCCAGACCAAAGCTGCCCCCTCCTCCAAACCTGGCTGCCATCGGAGGCCCAAACGCGCCCTACAAAATGACATCTGCCAAGTGGGCTCTTGAGTTTGGCTTCTTGGGGAAAAGTGCCTCCTTTCGGAGTCAACTTGCCGGCGGCCCATGCAGGGCTTTTGCCTACAAAAATTCCAGAAGGACGAGGATTTCTCCCAGACCAAAGCTGCCCCCTCCTCCAAACCTGGCTGCCATCGGAGGCCCAAACGTGCCCTACAAAATGACATCTGCCAAGTGGGCTCTTGAGTTTGGCTTCTTGGGTGGAAGTGCCTCCTTTCAAAGCCAACTTGCCTGCGGCCCGTCCTGGGCTTTTGCCTACAAAAATTCCATAAGGACGAGGATTTCTCCCAGACCAAAGCTGCCCCCTCCTCCAAACCTGGCTGCCATCGGTGGCCCAAACGCGCCCTACAAAATGACATCTGCCAAGTGGGCTTCTGAGTTTGGCTTCTTGGGGGAAAATGCCTCCTTTCAAAGCCAACTTGCCTGCAGCCCGTGCTGGGCTTTAGACTACAAAAATTCCATAAGGACGAGGATTTCTCCCAGACCAAAGCTGCCCCCTCCTCCAAACCTGGCTGCCATCGGAGGCCCAAACGCGCCCCACAAAATGACATCTGCATTGAGGGTTCTTGAGTTTGGCTTCTTGGGGAAAAGTGCCTCCTTTCGGAGCCAACTTGCCTAACTTGCCTGCGGCCCGTCCTGGGCTTTTGCTACAAAAATTCCATAAGGACGAGGATTTCTCCCAGACCAAAGCTGCCCCCTCCTCCAAACCTGGCTGCCATCGGAGGCCCAAACGCGCCCTACAAAATGACATCTGCATTGTGAGTTCTTGAGTTTGGCTTCTTGGGGAAAAGTGCCTCCTTTCAAAGCCAACTTGCCTAACTTGCCTGCGGCCCATGCGGGGTTTTTGCCTACAAAAATTCCATAAGGACGAGGATTTCTCCCAGACCAAAGCTGCCCCCTCCTCCAAACCTGGCTGACATCGGAGCCCAAACGCGCCCTACAAAATGACACCTGCCAAGTGGGCTCTTGAGTTTGGCTTCTTGGGGAAAAGTGACTCCTTTCAAAACCAACTTGCCTGCGTCCCGTCCCGGGCTTTTGCTAAAAAAATTCCATAAGGACGAGGATTCCTCCCAGACCAAAGCTGCCCCCTCCTCCAAACCTGGCTGCCATCGGAGGCCCAAACGCGCCCCACAAAATGACATCTGCCAAGTGGGCTCTTGAGTTTGGCTTTCTGGGGAAAAGTGCCTCCTTTCGGACTCAACTTGCCTGCGGCCCATGCAGGGCTTTTGCCTACAAAAATTCCATAAGGACGAGGATTTCTCCCAGACCAAAGCAGCCCCCTCCTCCAAACCTGGCTGTCATCGGAGGCCCAAACGCGCCCTACAAAATGACATCTGCCAAGTGGGCTCTTGAGTTTGGCTTCTTGGGTGGAAGTACCTCCTTTCAAAGCCAACTTGCCTGCGGCCATTCCTGGGCTGTTGCCTACAAAAATTTCATAAGGACGAGGATTCCTCCCAGACCAAAGCTGCCCCCTCCTCCAAACCTGGCTGCCATCGGAGGCCCAAACGCGCCCTACAAAATGACATCTGCCAAGTGGGCTCTTGAGTTTGGCTTCTTGGGGAAAAGTGCCTCCTTTCAAAGCCAACTTGCCTAACTAGCCTGCGGCCCGTGCTGGGCTTTAGACTACAAAAATTCCATAAGGACGAGGATTTCTCCCAGACCAAAGCTGCCCCCTCCTCCAAACCTGGCTGCCATCGGAGGACCAAACGCGCCCTACAAAATGACACCTGCCAAGTGGGCTCTTGAGTTTGGCTTCTTGGGGGAAAGTGCCTCCTTTCAAAGCCAACTTGCCTGCGTCCCGTCCTGGGCTTTTGCCTACAAAAATTCCAGAAGGACGAGGATTTCTCCCAGACCAAAGCTGCCCCCTCCTCCAAACCTGGCTGCCATCGGAGGCCCAAACGCGCCCTACAAAATGACATCTGCCAAGTGGGCTCTTGAGTTTGGCTTCTTGTGGAAAAGTGCGTCCTTTCAAAGCCAACTTGCCTAACTATCCTGCGGCCCGTGCTGGGCTTTTGCCTACAAAAATTCCATAAGGACGAGGATTTCTCCCAGACCAAAGCTGCCCCCTCCTCCAAACCCGGCTGCCATCAGAGGCCCAAACGTGCCCTACAAAATGACACCTGCCAAGTGGGCTCTTGAGTTTGGCTTCTTGGGGAAAAGTGCCTCCTTTCAAAGCCAACTTGCCTGCAGCCCGTGCTGGGCTTTAGACTACAAAAATTCCATAAGGACGAGGATTTCTCCCAGACCAAAGCTGCCCCCTCCTCCAAACCTGGCTGCCATCGGAGGCCCAAACGTGCCCTACAAAATGACACCTGCCAAGTGGGCTCTTGAGTTTGGCTTCTTGGGGAAAAGTGCCTCCTTTCGAAGCCAACTTGCCTAACTAGCCTGCGGCCCGTGCTGGGCTTTTGCCTACAAAAATTCCATAAGGACGAGGATTTCTCCCAGACCAAAGCTGCCCCCTCCTCCAAACCTGGCTGCCATCGGAGGCCCAAACGCGCCCTACAAAATGACATCTGCATTGTGGGTTCTTGAGTTTGGCTTCTTGGGGAAAAGTGCCTCCTTTCAAAGCCAACTTGGCTAACTTGCCTGCGGCCCATGCGGGGTTTTTGCCTACAAAAATTCCATAAGGACGAGGATTTCTCCCAGACCAAAGCTGCCCCCTCCTCCAAACCTGGCTGCCATCGGAGGCCCAAACGCGCCCTACAAAATGACACCTGCCAAGTGGGCTCTTGAGTTTGGCTTCTTGGGGAAAAGTGACTCCTTTCAAAACCAACTTGACTGTGTCCCGTCCCGGGCTTTTGCTACAAAAATTCCATAAGGACGAGGATTCCTCCCAGACCAAAGCTGCCCCCTCCTCCAAACCTGGCTGCCATCGGAGGCCCAAACGCGCCCTACAAAATGACATCTGCCAAGTGGGCTCTTGAGTTTGGCTTTCTGGGGAAAAGTGCCTCCTTTCGGAGTCAACTTGCCTGCGGCCCATGCAGGGCTCTTGCCGACAAAAATTCCATAAGGACGAGGATTTCTCCCAGACCAAAGCTGCCCCCTCCTCCAAACCTGGCTGCCATCGGAGGCCCAAACGTGCCCTACAAAATGACATCTGCCAAGTGGGCTCTTGAGTTTGGCTTCTTGGGTGGAAGTACCTCCTTTCAAAGCCAACTTGCCTGCGGCCCGTGCTGGGCTTTTGTCTACAAAAATTCCATAAGGACGAGGATTTCTCCCAGACCAAAGCTGCCCCCTCCGCCAAACCTGGCTGCCATTGGAGGCCCAAACGCGCCCTACCAAATGACATCTGCCAAGTGGGCTCTTGAGTTTGGCTTCTTGGGGGAAAGTGCCTCCTTTCAAAGCCAACTTGCCAAACTAGCCTGCGGCCCGTGCTGGGCTTTAGACTACAAAAATTCCATAAGGACGAGGATTTCTCCCAGACCAAAGCTGCCCTCTCCTCCAAACCTGGCTGCCATCAGAGGCCCAAACGCGCCCCACAAAATGACACCTGCATTGAGGGTTCTTGAGTTTGGCTTCTTGGGTGGAAGTGCCTCCTTTCAAAGCCAACTTGCCTGCGGCCCGTCCTGGGCTTTTGCCTACAAAAATTCCATAAGGACGAGGATTTCTCCCAGACCAAAGCTGCCCCCTCCTCCAAACCTAGCTGCCATCGGTGGCCCAAACGCGCCCTACAAAATGACACCTGCCAAGTGGGCTCTTGAGTTTGGCTTCTTGGGGAAAAGTGCCTCCTTTCGGAGCCAAATCGCCTAACTTGCCTGCGGCCCGTCCTGGGCTTTTGCTACAAAAATTCCATAAGGACGAGGATTTCTCCCAGACCAAAGCTGCCTCCTCCTCCAAACCTGGCTGCCATCGGAGGCCCAAACGCGCCCCACAAAATGACATCTGCATTGAGGGTTCTTGAGTTTGGCTTCTTGGGGAAAAGTGCCTCCTTTCAAAGCAACTTGCCTAACTTGCCTGCGGCCTATGCGGGGTTTTTGCCTACAAAAATTCCATAAGGACGAGGATTTCTCCCAGACCAAAGCTGCCCCCTCCTCCAAACCTGGCTGCCATCGGAGGCCCAAACGCGCCCTACAAAATGACCCCTGCCAAGTGGGCTCTTGAGTTTGGCTTCTTGGGGAAAAGTGACTCCTTTCAAAACCAACTTGCCTGCGTCCCGTCCCGGGCTTTTGCTACAAAAATTCCATAAGGACGAGGATTCCTCCCAGACCAAAGCTGCCCCCTCCTCCAAACCTGGCTGCCATCGGAGGCCCAAACGCGCCCTACAAAATGACATCTGCCAAGTGGGCTCTTGAGTTTGGCTTTCTGGGGAAAAGTGCCTCCTTTCGGAGTCAACTTGCCTGCGGCCCATGCAGGGCTTTTGCCTACAAAAATTCCATAAGGACGAGGATTACTCCCAGACCAAAGCTGCCCCCTCCTCCAAACCTGGCTGCCATCGGAGGCCCAAACTCGCCCCACAAAATGACACCTGCATTGAGGGTTCTTGAGTTTGGCTTCCTGGGGAATAGTGCCTCCTTTCGGAGTCAACTTGCCTGCGGCCCATGCAGGGCTTTTGCCTACAAAAATTCCATAAGGACGAGGATTTCTCCCAGACCAAAGCTGCCCCCTCCTCAAAACCTGGCTGCCATCGGAGGCCCAAACGTGCCCTACAAAATGACACCTGCCAAGTGGGCTCTTGAGTTTGGCTTCTTGGGTGGAAGTGCCTCCTTTCAAAGCCAACTTGCCTGCGGCCCGTCCTGGGCTTTTGCCTACAAAAATTCCATAAGGACGAGGATTTCTCCCAGACCAAAGCTGCCCCCTCCTCCAAACCTGGCTGCCATCGGAGGCCCAAACGCGCCCTACAAAATGACATCTGCCAAGTGGGCTCTTGAGTTTGGCTTCTTGCGGAAAAGTGCCTCCTTTCAAAGCCAACTTGCCTAACTAGCCTGCGGCCCGTGCTGGGCTTTAGACTACAAAAATTCCATAAGGACGAGGATTTCTCCCAGACCAAAGCTGCCCCCTCCTCCAAACCTGGCTGCCATCGGAGGCCCAAACGCGCCCCACAAAATGACATCTGCATTGAGGGTTCTTGAGTTTGGCTTCTTGGGGAAAAGTGCCTCCTTTCAAAGCCAACTTGCCTAACTTGCCTGCGGCCCGTCCTGGGCTTTTGCCTCCAAAAATTCCAGAAGGACGAGGATTTCTCCCAGACCAAAGCAGCCCCCTCCTCCAAACCTGGCTGTCATCGGAGGCCCAAACGCGCCCTACAAAATGACATCTGCCAAGTGGGCTCTTGAGTTTGGCTTCTTGGGTGGAAGTACCTCCTTTCAAAGCCAACTTGCCTGCGGCCATTCCTGGGCTGTTGCCTACAAAAATTCCATAAGGACGAGGATTCCTCCCAGACCAAAGCTGCCCCCTCCTCCAAACCTGGCTGCCATCGGAGGCCCAAACGCGCCCTACAAAATGACATCTGCCAAGTGGGCTCTTGAGTTTGGCTTCTTGGGGAAAAGTGCCTCCTTTCAAAGCCAACTTGCCTAACTAGCCTGCGGCCCGTGCTGGGCTTTAGACTACAAAAATTCCATAAGGACGAGGATTTCTCCCAGACCAAAGCTGCCCCCTCCTCCAAACCTGGCTGCCATCGGAGGCCCAAACGCGCCCCACAAAATGACATCTGCATTGAGGGTTCTTGAGTTTGGCTTCTTGGGGAAAAGTGCCTCCTTTCGGAGCCAACTTGCCTAACTTGCCTGCGGCCCGTCCTGGGCTTTTGCTACAAAAATTCCATAAGGACGAGGATTTCTCCCAGACCAAAGCTGCCCCCTCCTCCAAACCTGGCTGCCATCGGAGGCCCAAACGCGCCCTACAAAATGACACCTGCCAAGTGGGCTCTTGAGTTTGGCTTCTTGGGGAAAAGTGACTCCTTTCAAAACCAAGTTGCCTGCGTCCCGTCCCGGGCTTTTGCTAAAAAAATTCCATAAGGACGAGGATTCCTCCCAGACCAAAGCTGCCCCCTCCTCCAAACCTGGCTGCCATCGGAGGCCCAAACGCGCCCTACAAAATGACATCTGCCAAGTGGGCTCTTGAGTTTGGCTTTCTGGGGAAAAGTGCCTCCTTTCGGACTCAACTTGCCTGCGGCCCATGCAGGGCTTTTGCCTACAAAAATTCCATAAGGACGAGGATTTCTCCCAGACCAAAGCAGCCCCCTCCTCCAAACCTGGCTGTCATCGGAGGCCCAAACGCGCCCTACAAAATGACATCTGCCAAGTGGGCTCTTGAGTTTGGCTTCTTGGGGAAAAGTGCTTCCTTTCGGAGCCAAAATGCCTAACTTGCCTGCGGCCCGTCCTGGGCTTTTGAGTACAAAAATTCCATAAGGACGAGGATTTCTCCCAGACCAAAGCTGCCCCCTCCTCCAAACCTGGCTGCCATCAGAGGCCCAAACGCGCCCTACAAAAGGACATCTGCATTGCGGGTTCTTGAGTTTGGCTTCTTGGGGAAAAGTGCCTCCTTTCAAAGCCAACATGCCTAACTTGCCTGCGGCCCGTCCTGGGCTTTTGCCTACAAAAATTCCATAAGTACAAGGATTTCTCCCAGACCAAAGCTGCCCCCTCCTCCAAACCTGGCTGCCATCGGAGGCCCAAACGCGCCCTACAAAATGACATCTGCCAAGTGGGCTCTTGAGTTTGGCTTCTTGGGGAAAAGTGCCTCCTTTCGGAGTCAACTTGCCGGCGGCCCATGCAGGGCTTTTGCCTACAAAAATTCCAGAAGGACGAGGATTTCTCCCAGACCAAAGCTGCCCCCTCCTCCAAACCTGGCTGCCATCGGAGGCCCAAACGTGCCCTACAAAATGACATCTGCCAAGTGGGCTCTTGAGTTTGGCTTCTTGGGTGGAAGTGCCTCCTTTCAAAGCCAACTTGCCTGCGGCCCGTCCTGGGCTTTTGCCTACAAAAATTCCATAAGGACGAGGATTTCTCCCAGACCAAAGCTGCCCCCTCCTCCAAACCTGGCTGCCATCGGTGGCCCAAACGCGCCCTACAAAATGACATCTGCCAAGTGGGCTTCTGAGTTTGGCTTCTTGGGGGAAAGTGCCTCCTTTCAAAGCCAACTTGCCTGCAGCCCGTGCTGGGCTTTAGACTACAAAAATTCCATAAGGACGAGGATTTCTCCCAGACCAAAGCTGCCCCCTCCTCCAAACCTGGCTGCCATCGGAGGCCCAAACGCGCCCCACAAAATGACATCTGCATTGAGGGTTCTTGAGTTTGGCTTCTTGGGGAAAAGTGCCTCCTTTCGGAGCCAACTTGCCTAACTTGCCTGCGGCCCGTCCTGGGCTTTTGCTACAAAAATTCCATAAGGACGAGGATTTCTCCCAGACCAAAGCTGCCCCCTCCTCCAAACCTGGCTGCCATCGGAGGCCCAAACGCGCCCTACAAAATGACATCTGCATTGTGAGTTCTTGAGTTTGGCTTCTTGGGGAAAAGTGCCTCCTTTCAAAGCCAACTTGCCTAACTTGCCTGCGGCCCATGCGGGGTTTTTGCCTACAAAAATTCCATAAGGACGAGGATTTCTCCCAGACCAAAGCTGCCCCCTCCTCCAAACCTGGCTGACATCGGAGCCCAAACGCGCCCTACAAAATGACACCTGCCAAGTGGGCTCTTGAGTTTGGCTTCTTGGGGAAAAGTGACTCCTTTCAAAACCAACTTGCCTGCGTCCCGTCCCGGGCTTTTGCTAAAAAAATTCCATAAGGACGAGGATTCCTCCCAGACCAAAGCTGCCCCCTCCTCCAAACCTGGCTGCCATCGGAGGCCCAAACGCGCCCTACAAAATGACATCTGCCAAGTGGGCTCTTGAGTTTGGCTTTCTGGGGAAAAGTGCCTCCTTTCGGAGTCAACTTGCCTGCGGCCCATGCAGGGCTTTTGCCTACAAAAATTCCATAAGGACGAGGATTACTCCCAGACCAAAGCTGCCCCCTCCTCCAAACCTGGCTGCCATCGGAGGCCCAAACTCGCCCCACAAAATGACATCTGCCAAGTGGGCTCTTGAGTTTGGCTTCTTGGGTGGAAGTACCTCCTTTCAAAGCCAACTTGCCTGCGGCCATTCCTGGGCTGTTGCCTACAAAAATTCCATAAGGACGAGGATTCCTCCCAGACCAAAGCTGCCCCCTCCTCCAAACCTGGCTGCCATCGGAGGCCCAAACGCGCCCTACAAAATGACATCTGCCAAGTGGGCTCTTGAGTTTGGCTTCTTGGGGAAAAGTGCCTCCTTTCAAAGCCAACTTGCCTAACTAGCCTGCGGCCCGTGCTGGGCTTTAGACTACAAAAATTCCATAAGGACGAGGATTTCTCCCAGACCAAAGCTGCCCCCTCCTCCAAACCTGGCTGCCATCGGAGGACCAAACGCGCCCTACAAAATGACACCTGCCAAGTGGGCTCTTGAGTTTGGCTTCTTGGGGGAAAGTGCCTCCTTTCAAAGCCAACTTGCCTGCGTCCCGTCCTGGGCTTTTGCCTACAAAAATTCCAGAAGGACGAGGATTTCTCCCAGACCAAAGCTGCCCCCTCCTCCAAACCTGGCTGCCATCGGAGGCCCAAACGCGCCCTACAAAATGACATCTGCCAAGTGGGCTCTTGAGTTTGGCTTCTTGTGGAAAAGTGCGTCCTTTCAAAGCCAACTTGCCTAACTATCCTGCGGCCCGGGCTGGGCTTTTGCCTACAAAAATTCCATAAGGACGAGGATTTCTCCCAGACCAAAGCTGCCCCCTCCTCCAAACCTGGCTGCCATCAGAGGCCCAAACGTGCCCTACAAAATGACACCTGCCAAGTGGGCTCTTGAGTTTGGCTTCTTGGGGAAAAGTGCCTCCTTTCAAAGCCAACTTGCCTGCAGCCCGTGCTGGGCTTTAGACTACAAAAATTCCATAAGGACGAGGATTTCTCCCAGACCAAAGCTGCCCCCTCCTCCAAACCTGGCTGCCATCGGAAGCCCAAACGTGCCCTACAAAATGACACCTGCCAAGTGGGCTCTTGAGTTTGGCTTCTTGGGGAAAAGTGCCTCCTTTCGAAGCCAACTTGCCTAACTAGCCTGCGGCCCGTGCTGGGCTTTTGCCTACAAAAATTCCATAAGGACGAGGATTTCTCCCAGACCAAAGCTGCCCCCTCCTCCAAACCTGGCTGCCATCGGAGGCCCAAACGCGCCCTACAAAATGACATCTGCATTGTGGGTTCTTGAGTTTGGCTTCTTGGGGAAAAGTGCCTCCTTTCAAAGCCAACTTGGCTAACTTGCCTGCGGCCCATGCGGGGTTTTTGCCTACAAAAATTCCATAAGGACGAGGATTTCTCCCAGACCAAAGCTGCCCCCTCCTCCAAACCTGGCTGCCATCGGAGGCCCAAACGCGCCCTACAAAATGACACCTGCCAAGTGGGCTCTTGAGTTTGGCTTCTTGGGGAAAAGTGACTCCTTTCAAAACCAACTTGCCTGCATCCAGTCCCGGGCTTTTGCTACAAAAATTCCATAAGGACGAGGATTCCTCCCAGACCAAAGCTGCCCCCTCCTCCAAACCTGGCTGCCATCGGAGGCCCAAACGCGCCCTACAAAATGACATCTGCCAAGTGGGCTCTTGAGTTTGGCTTTCTGGGGAAAAGTGCCTCCTTTCGGAGTCAACTTGCCTGCGGCCCATGCAGGGCTCTTGCCGACAAAAATTCCATAAGGACGAGGATTTCTCCCAGACCAAAGCTGCCCCCTCCTCCAAACCTGGCTGCCATCGGAGGCCCAAACGTGCCCTACAAAATGACATCTGCCAAGTGGGCTCTTGAGTTTGGCTTCTTGGGTGGAAGTACCTCCTTTCAAAGCCAACTTGCCTGCGGCCCGTGCTGGGCTTTTGCCTACAAAAATTCCATAAGGACGAGGATTTCTCCCAGACCAAAGCTGCCCCCTCCGCCAAACCTGGCTGCCATTGGAGGCCCAAACGCGCCCTACCAAATGACATCTGCCAAGTGGGCTCTTGAGTTTGGCTTCTTGGGGGAAAGTGCCTCCTTTCAAAGCCAACTTGCCAAACTAGCCTGCGGCCCGTGCTGGGCTTTAGACTACAAAAATTCCATAAGGACGAGGATTTCTCCCAGACCAAAGCTGCCCTCTCCTCCAAACCTGGCTGCCATCAGAGGCCCAAACGCGCCCCACAAAATGACACCTGCATTGAGGGTTCTTGAGTTTGGCTTCTTGGGTGGAAGTGCCTCCTTTCAAAGCCAACTTGCCTGCGGCCCGTCCTGGGCTTTTGCCTACAAAAATTCCATAAGGACGAGGATTTCTCCCAGACCAAAGCTGCCCCCTCCTCCAAACCTAGCTGCCATCGGTGGCCCAAACGCGCCCTACAAAATGACACCTGCCAAGTGGGCTCTTGAGTTTGGCTTCTTGGGGAAAAGTGCCTCCTTTCGGAGCCAAATCGCCTAACTTGCCTGCGGCCCGTCCTGGGCTTTTGCTACAAAAATTCCATAAGGACGAGGATTTCTCCCAGACCAAAGCTGCCTCCTCCTCCAAACCTGGCTGCCATCGGAGGCCCAAACGCGCCCTACAAAATGACATCTGCATTGTGGGTTCTTGAGTTTGGCTTCTTGGGAAAAGTGCCTCCTTTCAAAGCAACTTGCCTAACTTGCCTGCGGCCTATGCGGGGTTTTTGCCTACAAAAATTCCATAAGGACGAGGATTTCTCCCAGACCAAAGCTGCCCCCTCCTCCAAACCTGGCTGCCATCGGAGGCCCAAACGCCCCCTACAAAATGACCCCTGCCAAGTGGGCTCTTGAGTTTGGCTTCTTGGGGAAAAGTGACTCCTTTCAAAACCAACTTGCCTGCGTCCCGTCCCGGGCTTTTGCTACAAAAATTCCATAAGGACGAGGATTCCTCCCAGACCAAAGCTGCCCCCTCCTCCAAACCTGGCTGCCATCGGAGGCCCAAACGCGCCCTACAAAATGACATCTGCCAAGTGGGCTCTTGAGTTTGGCTTTCTGGGGAAAAGTGCCTCCTTTCGGAGTCAACTTGCCTGCGGCCCATCCTGGGCTTTTGCCTACAAAAATTCCATAAGGACGAGGATTACTCCCAGACCAAAGCTGCCCCCTCCTCCAAACCTGGCTGCCATCGGAGGCCCAAACTCGCCCCACAAAATGACACCTGCATTGAGGGTTCTTGAGTTTGGCTTCCTGGGGAATAGTGCCTCCTTTCGGAGTCAACTTGCCTGCGGCCCATGCAGGGCTTTTGCCTACAAAAATTCCATAAGGACGAGGATTTCTCCCAGACCAAAGCTGCCCCCTCCTCCAAACCTGGCTGCCATCGGAGGCCCAAACGTGCCCTACAAAATGACACCTGCCAAGTGGGCTCTTGAGTTTGGCTTCTTGGGTGGAAGTGCCTCCTTTCAAAGCCAACTTGCCTGCGGCCCGTCCTGGGCTTTTGCCTACAAAAATTCCATAAGGACGAGGATTTCTCCCAGACCAAAGCTGCCCCCTCCTCCAAACCTGGCTGCCATCGGAGGCCCAAACGCGCCCTACAAAATGACATCTGCCAAGTGGGCTCTTGAGTTTGGCTTCTTGCGGAAAAGTGCCTCCTTTCAAAGCCAACTTGCCTAACTAGCCTGCGGCCCGTGCTGGGCTTTAGACTACAAAAATTCCATAAGGACGAGGATTTCTCCCAGACCAAAGCTGCCCCCTCCTCCAAACCTGGCTGCCATCGGAGGCCCAAACGCGCCCCACAAAATGACATCTGCATTGAGGGTTCTTGAGTTTGGCTTCTTGGGGAAAAGTGCCTCCTTTCAAAGCCAACTTGCCTAACTTGCCTGCGGCCCGTCCTGGGCTTTTGCCTCCAAAAATTCCAGAAGGACGAGGATTTCTCCCAGGCCAAAGCTGCCCCCTCCTCCAAACCTGGCTGCCATCGGAGGCCCAAACGTGCCCTACAAAATGACACCTGTCAAGTGGGCTCTTGAGTTGGGCTTCTTGGGGAAATGTGACTCCTTTCAAAACCAACTTGCCTGTGTCCCGTCCCGGGCTTTTGCTACAAAAATTCCATAAGGACGAGGATTCCTCCCAGACCAAAGCTGCCCCCTCCTCCAAACCTGGCTGTCATCGGAGGCCCAAACGTGCCCTACAAAATGACACCTGCCAAGTGGGCTCTTGAGTTTGGCTTCTTGGGTGGAAGTGCCTCCTTTCAAAGCCAACTTGCCTGCAGCCCGTGCTGGGTTTTAGACTACAAAAATTCCATAAGGACGAGGATTTCTCCCAGACCAAAGCTGCCCCCTCCTCCAAACCTGGCTGCCATCGGAGGCCCAAACGTGCCCTACAAAATGACATCTGCCAAGTGGGCTCTTGAGTTTGGCTTCTTGGGTGGAAGTGCCTCCTTTCAAAGCCAACTTGCCTGCGGCCCGTCCTGGGCTTTTGCCTACAAAAATTCCAGAAGGACGAGGATTTCTCCCAGACCAAAGCTGCCCCCTCCTCCAAACCTGGCTGCCATCGGAGGCCCAAACGCGCCCTACAAAATGACATCTGCCAAGTGGGCTCCTGAGTTTGGCTTCTTGCGGAAAAGTGCCTCCTTTCAAAGCCAACTTGCCTAACTAGCCTGCGGCCCATTCTGGGCTTTTACCTACAAAAATTCCATAAGGACGAGGATTTCTCCCAGAACAAAGCTGCCCCCTCCTCCAAACCTGGCTGCCATCGGAGGCCCAAACGCGCCCTACAAAATGACATCTGCCAAGTGGGCTCTTGAGTTTGGCTTCTTGGGGGAAAGTGCCTCCTTTCAAAGCCAACTTGCCTGCGTCCCGTCCTGGGCTTTTGCCTCCAAAAATTCCATAAGGACGAGGATTTCTCCCAGACCAAAGCTGCCCCCTCCTCCAAACCTGGCTGCCATCGGAGGCCCAAACGCGCCCTAGAAAATGACATCTGCATTGTGGGTTCTTGAGTTTGGCTTCTTGGGGTAAAGTGCCTCCTTTCGGAGCCAACTTGCCTAACTTGCCTGCGGCCCGTCCTGGGCTTTTGAGTACAAAAATTCCATAAGGACGAGGATTTCTCCCAGACCAAAGCTGCCCCCTCCTCCAAACCTGGCTGCCATCGGAGGCCCAAACGCGCCCTACAAAATGACATCTGCCAAGTGGGCTCTTGAGTTTGGCTTCTTGGGGAAAAGTGCCTCCTTTCAAAGCCAACTTGCCTAACTTGCCTGCGGCCCGTCCTGGGCTTTTGCCTACAAAAATTCCAGAAGGACAAGGATTTCTCCCAGACCAAAGCTGCCCCCTCCGCCAAACCTGGCTGCCATCGGAGGCCCAAACGCGCCCTACAAAATGACATCTGCCAAGCGGGCTCTTGAGTTTGGCTTCTTGGGGAAAAGTGCCTCCTTTAGGAGTCAACTTGCCGGCGGCCCATGCAGGGCTTTTGCCTCCAAAAATTCCATAAGGACGAGGATTTCTCCCAGACCAAAGATGCCCCCTCCTCCAAACCTGGCTGCCATCGGAGGCCCAAACGCGCCCCACAAAATGACATCTGCATTGAGGGTTCTGGAGTGTGGCTTCTTGGGGAAAAGTGCCTCCTTTCGGAGCCAACTTGCCTAACTTGCCTGCGGCCCGTCCTGGGCTTTTGCCTCCAAAAATTCCATAAGGACGAGGATTTCTCCCAGACCAAAGCTGCCCCCTCCTCCAAACCTGGCTGCCATCGGAGGCCCAAACGTGCCCTACAAAATGACACCTGCCAAGTGGGCTCTTGAGTTTGGCTTCTTGGGGAAAAGTGACTCCTTTCAAAACCAACTTGACTGTGTCCCGTCCCGGGCTTTTGCTACAAAAATTCCATAAGGACGAGGATTCCTCCCAGACCAAAGCTGCCCCCTCCTCCAAACCTGGCTGCCATCGGACGCCCAAACGGGCCCTACAAAATGACATCTGCCATGTGGGCTCTTGAGTTTGGCTTCTTGGGTGGAAGTGCCTCCTTTCAAAGCCAACTTGCCTGCGGCCCGTCCTGGGCTTTTGCTACAAAAATTCCATAAGGACGAGGATTTCTCCCAGACCAAAGCTGCCCCCTCCTCCAAACCTGGCTGCCATCGGAGGCCCAAACGCGCCCTACAAAATGACATCTGCCAAGTGGGCTCTTGAGTTTGGCTTCTTGCGGAAAAGTGCCTCCTTTCAAAGCCAACTTGCCTAACTAGCCTGCAGCCCATTCTGGGCTTTTGCCTACAAAAATTCCATAAGGACGAGGATTTCTCCCAGACCAAAGCTGCCCCCTCCTCCAAACCTAGGTGCCATCGGTGGCACAAACGTGCCCTACAAAATGACATCTGCCAAGTGGGCTCCTGAGTTTGGCTTCTTGGGGGAAAGTGCCTCCTTTGAAAGCCAACTTGCCTGCAGCCCGTGCTGGGCTTTTGCCTCCAAAAATTCCATAAGGACGAGGATTTCTCCCAGACCAAAGCTGCCCCCTCCTCCAAAACTGGCTGCCATCGGAGGCCCAAACGCGCCCCACAAAATGACATCTGCATTGAGGGTTCTTGAGTTTGGCTTCTTGGGGAAAAGTGCCTCCTTTCGGAGCCAACTTGCCTAACTTGCCTGCGGCCCATCCTGGGCTTTTGCCTCCAAAAATTCCATAAGGACGAGGATTTCTCCCAGACCAAAGCTGCCCCCTCCTCCAAACCTGGCTGCCATCGGAGGCCCAAACGCGCCCCACAAAATGACATCTGCATTGAGTGTTCTTGAGTTTGGCTTCTTGGGGAAAAGTGCCTCATTTCGGAGTCAACTTGCCTAACTTGCCTGCGTCCCATGCGGGGTTTTTGCCTACAAAAATTCCATAAGGACGAGGATTTCTCCCAGACCAAAGCTGCCCCCTCCTCCAAACCTGGCTGACATCGGAGGCCCAAACGCGCCCTACAAAATGACACCTGCCAAGTGGGCTCTTGAGTTTGGCTTCTTGGGGAAAAGTGACTCCATTCAAAACCAACTTGCCTGCGTCCCGTCCCGGGCTTTTGCTACAAAAATTTCATAAGGACGAGGATTCCTCCCAGACCAAAGCTGCCCCCTCCTCCAAACCTGGCTGCCATCGGAGGCCCAAACGCGCCCTACAAAATGACATCTGCCAAGTGGGCTCTTGAGTTTGGCTTCTTGCGGAAAAGTGCCTCCATTCGGAGTCAACTTGCCTGCGGCTCATGCAGGGCTTTTGCCTACAAAAATTCCATAAGGACGAGGATTTCTCCCAGACCAAAGCTGCCCCCTCCTCCAAACCTGGCTGCCATCGGAGGCCCAAACGCGCCCCACCAAATGACACCTGCATTGAGGGTTCTTGAGTTTGGCTTCCTGGGGAAAAGTGCCTCCTTTCGGAGTCAACTTGCCTGCGGCCCATGCAGGGCTTTTGCCTACAAAAATTCCATAAGGACGAGGATTTCTCCCAGACCAAAGCTGCCCCCTCCTCCAAACCTGGCTGCCATCGGAGGCCCAAACGTGCCCTACAAAATGACACCTGCCAAGTGGGCTCTTGAGTTTGGCTTCTTGGGTGGAAGTGCCTCCTTTCAAAGCCAACTTGCCTGCGGCACGTCCTGGGCTTTTCCCTACAAAAATTCCATAAGGACGAGGATTTCTCCCAGACCAAAGCTGCCCCCTCCTCCAAACCTGGCTGCCATCGGAGGCCCAAACGCGCCCTACAAAATGACATCTGCCAAGTGGGCTCTTGAGTTTGGCTTCTTGCGGAAAAGTGCCTCCTTTCAAAGCCAACTTGCCTAACTAGCCTGCGGCCCGTGCTGGGCTTTAGACTACAAAAATTCCATAAGGACGAGGATTTCTCCCAGACCAAAGCTGCCCCCTCCTCCAAACCTGGCTGCCATCGGAGGCCCAAGCGCGCCCCACAAAATGACATCTGCATTGAGGGTTCTTGAGTTTGGCTTCTTGGGGAAAAGTGCCTCCTTTCGGAGTCAACTTGCCTAACTTGCCTGCGGCCCATGTGGGGTTTTTGCCTACAAAAATTCCATAAGGACGAGGATTTCTCCCAGACCAAAGCTGCCCCCTCCTCCAAACCTGGCTGCCATCGGAGGCCCAAACGCGCCCTACAAAATGACACCTGCCAAGTCGGCTCTTGAGTTTGGCTTCTTGGGGAAAAGTGACTCCTTTCAAAACCAACTTGCCTGCGTCCCGTCCTGGGCTTTTGCTACAAAAATTCCATAAGCACGAGGATTCCTCCCAGACCAAAGCTGCCCCCTCCTCCAAACCTGGCTGCCATCGGAGGCCCAAACGCGCCCTACAAAATGACATCTGCCAAGTGGGCTCTTGAGTTTGGCTTTCTGGGGAAAAGTGCCTCCTTTCGGAGTCAACTTGCCTGCGGTTCATGCAGGGGTTTTGCCTCCAAAAATTCCATAAGGACGAGGATTTCTCCCAGACCAAAGCTGCCCCCTCCTCCAAACCTGGCTGCCATCGGAGGCCCAAACGCGCCCTACAAAATGACACCTGCCAAGTGGGCTCTTGAGTTTGGCTTCTTGGGGAAAATTGCCTCCTTTCGGAGTCAACTTGCCGGCGGCCCATGCAGGGCTTTTGCCTACAAAAATTCCATAAGGACGAGGATTTCTCCCAGAACAAAGCTGCCCCCTCCTCCAAACCTGGCTGCCATCGGAGGCCCAAACGCGCCCTACAAAATGACATCTGCATTGTGGGTTCTTGAGTTTGGCTTCTTGGGGAAAAGTGCCTCCTTTCGGAGCCAACTTGCCTAACTTGCCTGCGGCCCGTCCTGGGCTTTTGAGTACAAAAATTCCATAAGGACGAGGATTTCTCCCAGACCAAAGCTGCCCCCTCCTCCAAACCTGGCTGCCATCGGAGGCCCAAACGCGCCCTACAAAATGACACCTGCCAAGTGGGCTCTTGAGTTTGGCTTCTTGGGGAAAAGTGACTCCTTTCAAAACCAACTTGCCTGCGTCCCGTCCCGGACGTTTGCTACAAAAATTCCATAAGGACGAGGATTCCTCCCAGACCAAAGCTGCCCCCTCCGCCAAACCTGGCTGCCATCGGAGGCCCAAACGCGCCCTACAAAATGACATCTGCCAAGCGGGCTCTTGAGTTTGGCTTCTTGGGGAAAAGTGCCTCCTTTCGGAGTCAACTTGCCGGCGGCCCATGCAGGGCTTTTGCCTCCAAAAATTCCATAAGGACGAGGATTTCTCCCAGACCAAAGCTGCCCCCTCCTCCAAACCTGGCTGCCATCGGAGGCCCAAACGCGCCCTACAAAATGACACCTGCCAAGTGGGCTCTTGAGTTTGGCTTCTTGGGGAAAAGTGACTCCTTTCAAAACCAACTTGCCTGCGTCCCGTCCCGGACGTTTACTACAAAAATTCCATAAGGACGAGGATTCCTCCCAGACCAAAGCTGCCCCCTCCTCCAAACCTGGCTGCCATCAGAGGCCCAAACGCGCCCTACAAAATGACATCTGCCAAGTGGGCTCTTGAGTTTGGCTTCTTGGGGAAAAGTGCCTCCTTTCGGAGCCAAATTGCCTAACTTGCCTGCGGCCCGTCCTGGGCTTTTGCCTCCAAAAATTCCAGAAGGACGAGGATTTCTCCCAGACCAAAGCTGCCCCCTCCTCCAAACCTGGCTGCCATCGGAGGCCCAAACGCGCCCCACAAAATGACACCTGCATTGAGGGTTCTTGAGTTTGGCTTCTTGGGTGGAAGTGCCTCCTTTCAAAGCCAACTTGCCTGCGGCCTGTGCTGGGCTTTTGCCTACAAAAATTCCATAAGGACGAGGATTTCTCCCAGACCAAAGCTGCCCCCTCCTCCAAACCTGGCTGCCATCGGAGGTCCAAACGCGCCCTACAAAATGACACCTGCCAAGTGGGCTCTTGAGTTTGGCTTCTTGGGTGGAAGTGCCTCCTTTCAAAGCCAACTTGCCTAATTTGCCTGCGGCCCATGTGGGGTTTTTGCCTACAAAAATTCCATAAGGACGAGGATTTCTCCCAGACCAAAGCTGCCCCCTCCTCCAAACCTGGCTGACATCGGAGGCCCAAACGCGCCCTACAAAATGACACCTGCCAAGTCGGCTCTTGAGTTTGGCTTCTTGGGGAAAAGTGACTCCTTTCAAAACCAACTTGCCTGCGTCCCGTCCTGGGCTTTTGCTACAAAAATTCCATAAGGACGAGGATTCCTCCCAGACCAAAGCTGCCCCCTCCTCCAAACCTGGCTGCCATCGGAGGCCCAAACGCGCCCTACAAAATGACATCTGCCAAGTGGGCTCTTGAGTTTGGCTTTCTGGGGAAAAGTGCCTCCTTTCGGAGTCAACTTGCCTGCGGCTCATGCAGGGGTTTTGCCTCCAAAAATTCCATAAGGACGAGGATTTCTCCCAGACCAAAGCTGCCCCCTCCTCCAAACCTGGCTGCCATCGGAGGCCCAAACGCGCCCTACAAAATGACACCTGCCAAGTGGGCTCTTGAGTTTGGCTTCTTGGGGAAAATTGCCTCCTTTCGGAGTCAACTTGCCGGCGGCCCATGCAGGGCTTTTGCCTACAAAAATTCCATAAGGACGAGGATTTCTCCCAGAACAAAGCTGCCCCCTCCTCCAAACCTGGCTGCCATCGGAGGCCCAAACGCGCCCTACAAAATGACATCTGCCAAGTGGGCTCTTGAGTTTGGCTTCTTGGGGAAAAGTGCCTCCTTTCGGAGCCAACTTGCCTAACTTGCCTGCGGCCCGTCCTGGGCTTTTGAGTACAAAAATTCCAGAAGGACGTGGATTTCTCCCAGACCAAAGCTGCCCCCTCCTCCAAACCTGGCTGACATCGGAGGCCCAAACGCGCCCTACAAAATGACACCTGCCAAGTGGGCTCTTGAGTTTGGCTTCTTGGGGAAAAGTGACTCCTTTCAAAGCCAACATGCCTAACTTGCCTGCGGCCCGTCCTGGGCTTTTGCCTACGAAAATTCCAGAAGGACAAGGATTTCTCCCAGACCAAAGCTGCTCCCTCCTCCAAACCTGGCTGCCATCGGAGGCCCAAACGCGCCCTACAAAATGACATCTGCCAAGTGGGCTCTTGAGTTTGGCTTCTTGGGGAAAAGTGACTCCTTTCAAAACCAACTTGCCTGCGTCCCGTCCCGGACGTTTGCTACAAAAATTCCATAAGGACGAGGATTCCTCCCAGACCAAAGCTGCCCCCTCCGCCAAACCTGGCTGCCATCGGAGGCCCAAACGCGCCCTACAAAATGACATCTGCCAAGCGGGCTCTTGAGTTTGGCTTCTTGGGGAAAAGTGCCTCCTTTCGGTGTCAACTTGCCGGCGGCCCATGCAGGGCTTTTGCCTCCAAAAATTCCATAAGGACGAGGATTTCTCCCAGACCAAAGCTGCCCCCTCCTCCAAACCTGGTTGCCATCGGAGGCCCAAACGCGCCCTACAAAATGACACCTGCCAAGTGGGCTCTTGAGTTTGGCTTCTTGGGGAAAAGTGCCTCCTTTCGGAGCCAACTTGCCTAACTAGCCTGCGGCCTGTGCTGGGCTTTTGCCTACAAAAATTCCATAAGGACGAGGATTTCTCCCAGACCAAAGCTGCCCCCTCCTCCAAACCTGGCTGCCATCAGAGGCCCAAACGCGCCCTACAAAATGACATCTGCCAAGTGGGCTCTTGAGTTTGGCTTCTTGGGGAAAAGTGCCTCCTTTCGGAGCCAAATTGCCTAACTTGCTTGCGGCCAGTCCTGGGCTTTTGCCTCCAAAAATTCCAGAAGGACGAGGATTTCTCCCAGACCAAAGCTGCCCCCTCCTCCAAACCTGGCTGCCATCGGAGGCCCAAACGCGCCCCACAAAATGACACCTGCATTGAGGGTTCTTGAGTTTGGCTTCCTGGGGAAAAGTGCCTCCTTTCGGAGTCAACTTGCCTGCGGCCCATGCAGGGCTTTTGCCTACAAAAATTCCAGAAGGACGAGGATTTCTCCCAGACCAAAGCTGCCCCCTCCTCCAAACCTGGCTGCCATCGGAGGCCCAAACGTGCCCTACAAAATGACACCTGCCAAGTGGGCTCTTGAGTTTGGCTTCTTGGGTGGAAGTGCCTCCTTTCAAAGCCAACTTGCCTAACTTGCCTGCGGCCCATGTGGGGTTTTTGCCTACAAAAATTCCATAAGGACGAGGATTTCTCCCAGACCAAAGCTGCCCCCTCCTCCAAACCTGGCTGACATCGGAGGCCCAAACGCGCCCTACAAAATGACACCTGCCAAGTCGGCTCTTGAGTTTGGCTTCTTGCGGAAAAGTGCCTCCTTTCGGAGCCAAATTGCCTAACTTGCCTGCGGCCCGTCCTGGGCTTTTGCCTCCAAAAATTCCAGAAGGACGAGGATTTCTCCCAGACCAAAGCTGCCCCCTCCTCCAAACCTGGCTGCCATCGGAGGCCCAAACGCGCCCCACAAAATGACACCTGCATTGAGGGTTCTTGAGTTTGGCTTCCTGGGGAAAAGTGCCTCCTTTCGGAGTCAACTTGCCTGCGGCCCATGCAGGGCTTTTGCCTACAAAAATTCCAGAAGGACGAGGATTTCTCCCAGACCAAAGCTGCCCCCTCCTCCAAACCTGGCTGCCATCGGAGGCCCAAACGTGCCCTACAAAATGACACCTGCCAAGTGGGCTCTTGAGTTTGGCTTCTTGGGTGGAAGTGCCTCCTTCCAAAGCCAACTTGCCTAATTTGCCTGCGGCCCATGTGGGGTTTTTGCCTACAAAAATTCCATAAGGACGAGGATTTCTCCCAGACCAAAGCTGCCCCCTCCTCCAAACCTGGCTGACATCGGAGGCCCAAACGCGCCCTACAAAATGACACCTGCCAAGTCGGCTCTTGAGTTTGGCTTCTTGGGGAAAAGTGACTCCTTTCAAAACCAACTTGCCTGCGTCCCGTCCTGGGCTTTTGCTACAAAAATTCCATAAGGACGAGGATTCCTCCCAGACCAAAGCTGCCCCCTCCTCCAAACCTGGCTGCCATCGGAGGCCCAAACGCGCCCTACAAAATGACATCTGCCAAGTGGGCTCTTGAGTTTGGCTTTCTGGGGAAAAGTGCCTCCTTTCGGAGTCTACTTGCCTGCGGCTCATGCAGGGGTTTTGCCTCCAAAAATTCCATAAGGACGAGGATTTCTCCCAGACCAAAGCTGCCCCCTCCTCCAAACCTGGCTGCCATCGGAGGCCCAAAAGCGCCCTACAAAATGACATCTGCCAAGTGGGCTCTTGAGTTTGGCTTTCTGGGGAAATGTGCCTCCTTACGGAGTCAACTTGCCTGCGGCCCATGCAGGGCTTTTGCCTACAAAAATTCCATAAGGACGAGGATTTCTCCCAGACCAAAGCTGCCCCCTCCTCCAAACCTGGCTGCCATCGGAGGCCCAAACGTGCCCTACAAAATGACATCTGCCAAGTGGGCTCTTGAGTTTGGCTTCTTGGGTGGAAGTACCTCCTTTCAAAGCCAACTTGCCTGCGGCCCATGCGGGGCTTTTGCCTACAAAAATTCCATAAGGACGAGGATTTCTCCCAGACCAAAGCTGCCCCCTCCTCCAAACCTGGCTGCCATCGGAGGCCCAAACGCGCCCCACCAAATGACACCTGCATTGAGGGTTCTTGAGTTTGGCTTTCTGGGGAAAAGTGCCTCCTTTCGGAGTCAACTTGCCTGCGGCCCATGCAGGGCTTTTGCCTACAAAAATTCCATAAGGACGAGGATTTCTCCCAGACCAAAGCTGCCCCCTCCTCCAAACCTGGCTGCCATCGGAGGCCCAAACGTGCCCTACAAAATGACACCTGCCAAGTGGGCTCTTGAGTTTGGCTTCTTCGGTGGAAGTGCCTCCTTTCAAAGCCAACTTGCCTGCGGCACGTCCTGGGCTTTTCCCTACAAAAATTCCATAAGGACGAGGATTTCTCCCAGACCAAAGCTGCCCCCTCCTCCAAACCTGGCTGCCATCGGAGGCCCAAACGCGCCCTACAAAATGACATCTGCCAAGTGGGCTCTTGAGTTTGGCTTCTTGCGGAAAAGTGCCTCCTTTCAAAGCCAACTTGCCTAACTAGCCTGCGGCCCGTGCTGGGCTTTAGACTACAAAAATTCCATAAGGACGAGGATTTCTCCCAGACCAAAGCTGCCCCCTCCTCCAAACCTGGCTGCCATCGGAGGCCCAAGCGCGCCCTACAAAATGACATCTGCATTGAGGGTTCTTGAGTTTGGCTTCTTGGGGAAAAGTGCCTCCTTTCGGAGTCAACTTGCCTAACTTGCCTGCGGCCCATGTGGGGTTTTTGCCTACAAAAATTCCATAAGGACGAGGATTTCTCCCAGACCAAAGCTGCCCCCTCCTCCAAACCTGGCTGCCATCGGAGGCCCAAACGCGCCCTACAAAATGACACCTGCCAAGTCGGCTCTTGAGTTTGGCTTCTTGGGGAAAAGTGACTCCTTTCAAAACCAACTTGCCTGCGTCCCGTCCTGGGCTTTTGCTACAAAAATTCCATAAGCACGAGGATTCCTCCCAGACCAAAGCTGCCCCCTCCTCCAAACCTGGCTGCCATCGGAGGCCCAAACGCGCCCTACAAAATGACATCTGCCAAGTGGGCTCTTGAGTTTGGCTTTCTGGGGAAAAGTGCCTCCTTTCGGAGTCAACTTGCCTGCGGCTCATGCAGGGGTTTTGCCTCCAAAAATTCCATAAGGACGAGGATTTCTCCCAGACCAAAGCTGCCCCCTCCTCCAAACCTGGCTGCCATCGGAGGCCCAAACGCGCCCTACAAAATGACACCTGCCAAGTGGGCTCTTGAGTTTGGCTTCTTGGGGAAAATTGCCTCCTTTCGGAGTCAACTTGCCGGCGGCCCATGCAGGGCTTTTGCCTACAAAAATTCCATAAGGACGAGGATTTCTCCCAGAACAAAGCTGCCCCCTCCTCCAAACCTGGCTGCCATCGGAGGCCCAAACGCGCCCGACAAAATGACATCTGCATTGTGGGTTCTTGAGTTTGGCTTCTTGGGGAAAAGTGCCTCCTTTCGGAGCCAACTTGCCTAACTTGCCTGCGGCCCGTCCTGGGCTTTTGAGTACAAAAATTCCATAAGGACGAGGATTTCTCCCAGACCAAAGCTGCCCCCTCCTCCAAACCTGGCTGCCATCGGAGGCCCAAACGCGCCCTACAAAATGACACCTGCCAAGTGGGCTCTTGAGTTTGGCTTCTTGGGGAAAAGTGACTCCTTTCAAAACCAACTTGCCTGCGTCCCGTCCCGGACGTTTACTACAAAAATTCCATAAGGACGAGGATTCCTCCCAGACCAAAGCTGCCCCCTCCGCCAAACCTGGCTGCCATCGGAGGCCCAAACGCGCCCTACAAAATGACATCTGCCAAGCGGGCTCTTGAGTTTGGCTTCTTGGGGAAAAGTGCCTCCTTTCGGAGTCAACTTGCCGGCGGCCCATGCAGGGCTTTTGCCTCCAAAAATTCCATAAGGACGAGGATTTCTCCCAGACCAAAGCTGCCCCCTCCTCCAAACCTGGCTGCCATCGGAGGCCCAAACGCGCCCTACAAAATGACACCTGCCAAGTGGGCTCTTGAGTTTGGCTTCTTGGGGAAAAGTGCCTCCTTTCAAAGCCAACTTGCCTAACTAGCCTGCGGCCTGTGCTGGGCTTTTGCCTACAAAAATTCCATAAGGACGAGGATTTCTCCCAGACCAAAGCTGCCCCCTCCTCCAAACCTGGCTGCCATCAGAGGCCCAAACGCGCCCTACAAAATGACATCTGCCAAGTGGGCTCTTGAGTTTGGCTTCTTGGGGAAAAGTGCCTCCTTTCGGAGCCAAATTGCCTAACTTGCCTGCGGCCCGTCCTGGGCTTTTGCCTCCAAAAATTCCAGAAGGACGAGGATTTCTCCCAGACCAAAGCTGCCCCCTCCTCCAAACCTGGCTGCCATCGGAGGCCCAAACGCGCCCCACAAAATGACACCTGCATTGAGGGTTCTTGAGTTTGGCTTCCTGGGGAAAAGTGCCTCCTTTCGGAGTCAACTTGCCTGCGGCCCATGCAGGGCTTTTGCCTACAAAAATTCCAGAAGGACGAGGATTTCTCCCAGACCAAAGCTGCCCCCTCCTCCAAACCTGGCTGCCATCGGAGGCCCAAACGTGCCCTACAAAATGACACCTGCCAAGTGGGCTCTTGAGTTTGGCTTCTTGGGTGGAAGTGCCTCCTTTCAAAGCCAACTTGCCTAATTTGCCTGCGGCCCATGTGGGGTTTTTGCCTACAAAAATTCCATAAGGACGAGGATTTCTCCCAGACCAAAGCTGCCCCCTCCTCCAAACCTGGCTGCCATCGGAGGCCCAAACGCGCCCTACAAAATGACACCTGCCAAGTCGGCTCTTGAGTTTGGCTTCTTGGGGAAAAGTGACTCCTTTCAAAACCAACTTGCCTGCGTCCCGTCCTGGGCTTTTGCTACAAAAATTCCATAAGGACGAGGATTCCTCCCAGACCAAAGCTGCCCCCTCCTCCAAACCTGGCTGCCATCGGAGGCCCAAACGCGCCCTACAAAATGACATCTGCCAAGTGGGCTCTTGAGTTTGGCTTTCTGGGGAAAAGTGCCTCCTTTCGGAGTCAACTTGCCTGCGGCTCATGCAGGGGTTTTGCCTCCAAAAATTCCATAAGGACGAGGATTTCTCCCAGACCAAAGCTGCCCCCTCCTCCAAACCTGGCTGCCATCGGAGGCCCAAACGCGCCCTACAAAATGACACCTGCCAAGTGGGCTCTTGAGTTTGGCTTCTTGGGGAAAATTGCCTCCTTTCGGAGTCAACTTGCCGGCGGCCCATGCAGGGCTTTTGCCTACAAAAATTCCATAAGGACGAGGATTTCTCCCAGAACAAAGCTGCCCCCTCCTCCAAACCTGGCTGCCATCGGAGGCCCAAACGCGCCCTACAAAATGACATCTGCATTGTGGGTTCTTGAGTTTGGCTTCTTGGGGAAAAGTGCCTCCTTTCGGAGCCAACTTGCCTAACTTGCCTGCGGCCCGTCCTGGGCTTTTGAGTACAAAAATTCCAGAAGGACGAGGATTTCTCCCAGACCAAAGCTGCCCCCTCCTCCAAACCTGGCTGCCATCGGAGGCCCAAACGCGCCCTACAAAATGACACCTGCCAAGTGGGCTCTTGAGTTTGGCTTCTTGGGGAAAAGTGCCTCCTTTCAAAGCCAACATGCCTAACTTGCCTGCGGCCCGTCCTGGGCTTTTGCCTACGAAAATTCCAGAAGGACAAGGATTTCTCCCAGACCAAAGCTGCTCCCTCCTCCAAACCTGGCTGCCATCGGAGGCCCAAACGCGCCCTACAAAATGACATCTGCCAAGTGGGCTCTTGAGTTTGGCTTCTTGGGGAAAAGTGACTCCTTTCAAAACCAACTTGCCTGCGTCCCGTCCCGGACGTTTGCTACAAAAATTCCATAAGGACGAGGATTCCTCCCAGACCAAAGCTGCCCCCTCCGCCAAACCTGGCTGCCATCGGAGGCCCAAACGCGCCCTACAAAATGACATCTGCCAAGCGGGCTCTTGAGTTTGGCTTTCTGGGGAAAAGTGCCTCCTTTCGGTGTCAACTTGCCGGCGGCCCATGCAGGGCTTTTGCCTCCAAAAATTCCATAAGGACGAGGATTTCTCCCAGACCAAAGCTGCCCCCTCCTCCAAACCTGGTTGCCATCGGAGGCCCAAACGCGCCCTACAAAATGACACCTGCCAAGTGGGCTCTTGAGTTTGGCTTCTTGGGGAAAAGTGCCTCCTTTCGGAGCCAACATGCCTAACTAGCCTGCGGCCTGTGCTGGGCTTTTGCCTACAAAAATTCCATAAGGACGAGGATTTCTCCCAGACCAAAGCTGCCCCCTCCTCCAAACCTGGCTGCCATCAGAGGCCCAAACGCGCCCTACAAAATGACTTCTGCCAAGTGGGCTCTTGAGTTTGGCTTCTTGGGGAAAAGTGCCTCCTTTCGGAGCCAAATTGCCTAACTTGCTTGCGGCCAGTCCTGGGCTTTTGCCTCCAAAAATTCCAGAAGGACGAGGATTTCTCCCAGACCAAAGCTGCCCCCTCCTCCAAACCTGGCTGCCATCGGAGGCCCAAACGCGCCCCACAAAATGACACCTGCATTGAGGGTTCTTGAGTTTGGCTTCCTGGGGAAAAGTGCCTCCTTTCGGAGTCAACTTGCCTGCGGCCCATGCAGGGCTTTTGCCTACAAAAATTCCAGAAGGACGAGGATTTCTCCCAGACCAAAGCTGCCCCCTCCTCCAAACCTGGCTGCCATCGGAGGCCCAAACGTGCCCTACAAAATGACACCTGCCAAGTGGGCTCTTGAGTTTGGCTTCTTGGGTGGAAGTGCCTCCTTTCAAAGCCAACTTGCCTAACTTGCCTGCGGCCCATGTGGGGTTTTTGCCTACAAAAATTCCATAAGGACGAGGATTTCTCCCAGACCAAAACTGCCCCCTCCTCCAAACCTGGCTGACATCGGAGGCCCAAACGCGCCCTACAAAATGACACCTGCCAAGTCGGCTCTTGAGTTTGGCTTCTTGGGGAAAAGTGACTCCTTTCAAAACCAACTTGCCTGCGTCCCGTCCTGGGCTTTTGCTACAAAAATTCCATAAGGACGAGGATTTCTCCCAGACCAAAGCTGCCCCCTCCTCCAAACCTGGCTGCCATCGGAGGCCCAAACGCGCCCTACAAAATGACATCTGCCAAGTGGGCTCTTGAGTTTGGCTTCTTGGGGAAAAGTGCCTCCTTTCGGAGCCAAATTGCCTAACTTGCCTGCGGCCCGTCCTGGGCTTTTGCCTCCAAAAATTCCAGAAGGACGAGGATTTCTCCCAGACCAAAGCTGCCCCCTCCTCCAAACCTGGCTGCCATCGGAGGCCCAAACGCGCCCCACAAAATGACACCTGCATTGAGGGTTCTTGAGTTTGGCTTCCTGGGGAAAAGTGCCTCCTTTCGGAGTCAACTTGCCTGCGGCCCATGCAGGGCTTTTGCCTACAAAAATTCCAGAAGGACGAGGATTTCTCCCAGACCAAAGCTGCCCCCTCCTCCAAACCTGGCTGCCATCGGAGGCCCAAACGTGCCCTACAAAATGACACCTGCCAAGTGGGCTCTTGAGTTTGGCTTCTTGGGTGGAAGTGCCTCCTTTCAAAGCCAACTTGCCTAATTTGCCTGCGGCCCATGTGGGGTTTTTGCCTACAAAAATTCCATAAGGACGAGGATTTCTCCCAGACCAAAGCTGCCCCCTCCTCCAAACCTGGCTGACATCGGAGGCCCAAACGCGCCCTACAAAATGACACCTGACAAGTCGGCTCTTGAGTTTGGCTTCTTGGGGAAAAGTGACTCCTTTCAAAACCAACTTGCCTGCGTCCCGTCCTGGGCTTTTGCTACAAAAATTCCATAAGGACGACGATTCCTCCCAGACCAAAGCTGCCCCCTCCTCCAAACCTGGCTGCCATCGGAGGCCCAAACGCGCCCTACAAAATGACATCTGCCAAGTGGGCTCTTGAGTTTGGCTTTCTGGGGAAAAGTGCCTCCTTTCGGAGTCAACTTGCCTGCGGCTCATGCAGGGGTTTTGCCTCCAAAAATTCCATAAGGACGAGGATTTCTCCCAGACCAAAGCTGCCCCCTCCTCCAAACCTGGCTGCCATCGGAGGCCCAAACGCGCCCTACAAAATGACACCTGCCAAGTGGGCTCTTGAGTTTGGCTTCTTGGGGAAAATTGCCTCCTTTCGGAGTCAACTTGCCGGCGGCCCATGCAGGGCTTTTGCCTACAAAAATTCCATAAGGACGAGGATTTCTCCCAGAACAAAGCTGCCCCCTCCTCCAAACCTGGCTGCCATCGGAGGCCCAAACGCGCCCTACAAAATGACATCTGCATTGTGGGTTCTTGAGTTTGGCTTCTTGGGGAAAAGTGCCTCCTTTCGGAGCCAACTTGCCTAACTTGCCTGCGGCCCGTCCTGGGCTTTTGAGTACAAAAATTCCATAAGGACGAGGATTTCTCCCAGACCAAAGCTGCCCCCTCCTCCAAACCTGGCTGCCATCGGAGGCCCAAACGCGCCCTACAAAATGACACCTGCCAAGTGGGCTCTTGAGTTTGGCTTCTTGGGGAAAAGTGCCTCCTTTCAAAGCCAACATGCCTAACTTGCCTGCGGCCCGTCCTGGGCTTTTGCCTACAAAAATTCCAGAAGGACAAGGATTTCTCCCAGACCAAAGCTGCTCCCTCCTCCAAACCTGGCTGCCATCGGAGGCCCAAACGCGCCCTACAAAATGACATCTGCCAAGTGGGCTCTTGAGTTTGGCTTCTTGGGGAAAAGTGACTCCTTTCAAAACCAACTTGCCTGCGTCCCGTCCCGGACGTTTGCTACAAAAATTCCATAAGGACGAGGATTCCTCCCAGACCAAAGCTGCCCCCTCCGCCAAACCTGGCTGCCATCGGAGGCCCAAACGCGCCCTACAAAATGACATCTGCCAAGCGGGCTCTTGAGTTTGGCTTCTTGGGGAAAAGTGCCTCCTTTCGGTGTCAACTTGCCGGCGGCCCATGCAGGGCTTTTGCCTCCAAAAATTCCATAAGGACGAGGATTTCTCCCAGACCAAAGCTGCCCCCTCCTCCAAACCTGGTTGCCATCGGAGGCCCAAACGCGCCCTACAAAATGACACCTGCCAAGTGGGCTCTTGAGTTTGGCTTCTTGGGGAAAAGTGCCTCCTTTCGGAGCCAACTTGCCTAACTAGCCTGCGGCCTGTGCTGGGCTTTTGCCTACAAAAATTCCATAAGGACGAGGATTTCTCCCAGACCAAAGCTGCCCCCTCCTCCAAACCTGGCTGCCATCAGAGGCCCAAACGCGCCCTACAAAATGACATCTGCCAAGTGGGCTCTTGAGTTTGGCTTCTTGGGGAAAAGTGCCTCCTTTCGGAGCCAAATTGCCTAACTTGCTTGCGGCCAGTCCTGGGCTTTTGCCTCCAAAAATTCCAGAAGGACGAGGATTTCTCCCAGACCAAAGCTGCCCCCTCCTCCAAACCTGGCTGCCATCGGAGGCCCAAACGCGCCCCACAAAATGACACCTGCATTGAGGGTTCTTGAGTTTGGCTTCCTGGGGAAAAGTGCCTCCTTTCGGAGTCAACTTGCCTGCGGCCCATGCAGGGCTTTTGCCTACAAAAATTCCAGAAGGACGAGGATTTCTCCCAGACCAAAGCTGCCCCCTCCTCCAAACCTGGCTGCCATCGGAGGCCCAAACGTGCCCTACAAAATGACACCTGCCAAGTGGGCTCTTGAGTTTGGCTTCTTGGGTGGAAGTGCCTCCTTTCAAAGCCAACTTGCCTAACTTGCCTGCGGCCCATGTGGGGTTTTTGCCTACAAAAATTCCAGAAGGACGAGGATTTCTCCCAGACCAAAGCTGCCCCCTCCTCCAAACCTGGCTGACATCGGAGGCCCAAACGCGCCCTACAAAATGACACCTGCCAAGTCGGCTCTTGAGTTTGGCTTCTTGGGGAAAAGTGACTCCTTTCAAAACCAACTTGCCTGCGTCCCGTCCTGGGCTTTTGCTACAAAAATTCCATAAGGACGAGGATTCCTCCCAGACCAAAGCTGCCCCCTCCTCCAAACCTGGCTGCCATCGGAGGCCCAAACGCGCCCTACAAAATGACATCTGCCAAGTGGGCTCTTGAGTTTGGCTTTCTGGGGAAAAGTGCCTCCTTTCGGAGTCAACTTGCCTGCGGCCCGTCCTGGGCTTTTGAGTACAAAAATTCCATAAGGACGAGGATTCCTCCCAGACCAAAGCTGCCCCCTCCGCCAAACCTGGCTGCCATCGGAGGCCCAAACGCGCCCTACAAAATGACATCTGCCAAGTGGGCTCTTGAGTTTGGCTTCTTGGGGAAAAGTGCCTCCTTTCGGAGTCAAGTTGCCGGCGGCCCATGCAGGGCTTTTGCTACAAAAATTCCATAAGGACGAGGATTTCTCCCAGACCAAAGCTGCCCCCTCCTCCAAACCTGGCTGCCATCGGAGGCCCAAACGCGCCCTACAAAATGACATCTGCCAAGTGGGCTCTTGAGTTTGGCTTCTTGGGGAAAAGTGCCTCCTTTGGAGCCAACTTGCCTAACTAGCCTGCGGCCTGTGCTGGGCTTTTGCCTACAAAAATTCCATAAGGACGAGGATTTCTCCCAGACCAAAGCTGCCCCCTCCTCCAAACCTGGCTGCCATCAGAGGCCCAAACGCGCCCTACAAAATGACATCTGCCAAGTGGGCTCTTGAGTTTGGCTTCTTGGGGAAAAGTGCCTCCTTTCGGAGCCAAATTGCCTAACTTGACTGCGGCCCGTCCTGGGCTTTTGCCTCCAAAAATTCCAGAAGGACGAGGATTTCTCCCAGACCAAAGCTGCCCCCTCCTCCAAACCTGGCTGCCATCGGAGGCCCAAACGCGCCCCACAAAATGACACCTGCATTGAGGGTTCTTGAGTTTGGCTTCCTGGGGAAAAGTGCCTCCTTTCGGAGTCAACTTGCCTGCGGCCCATGCAGGGCTTTTGCCTACAAAAATTCCAGAAGGACGAGGATTTCTCCCAGACCAAAGCTGCCCCCTCCTCCAAACCTGGCTGCCATCGGAGGCCCAAACGTGCCCTACAAAATGACACCTGCCAAGTGGGCTCTTGAGTTTGGCTTCTTGGGTGGAAGTGCCTCCTTTCAAAGCCAACTTGCCTAATTTGCCTGCGGCCCATATGGGGTTTTTGCCTCCAAAAATTCCAGAAGGACGAGGATTTCTCCCAGACCAAAGCTGCCCCCTCCTCCAAACCTGGCTGACATCGGAGGCCCAAACGCGCCCTACAAAATGACACCTGCCAAGTCGGCTCTTGAGTTTGGCTTCTTGGGGAAAAGTGACTCCTTTCAAAACCAACTTGCCTGCGTCCCGTCCTGGGCTTTTGCTACAAAAATTCCATAAGGACGAGGATTCCTCCCAGACCAAAGCTGCCCCCTCCTCCAAACCTGGCTGCCATCGGAGGCCCAAACGCGCCCCACAAAATGACATCTGCCAAGTGGGCTCTTGAGTTTGGCTTCTTGGGTGGAAGTGCCTCCTTTCAAAGCCAACTTGCCTGCGGCACGTCCTGGGCTTTTCCCTACAAAAATTCCATAAAGACGAGGATTTCTCCCAGACCAAAGCTGCCCCCTCCTCCAAACCTGGCTGCCATCGGAGGCCCAAACGCGCCCTACAAAATGACACCTGCCAAGTGGGCTCTTGAGTTTGGCTTCTTGCGGAAAAGTGCCTCCTTTCAAAGCCAACTTGCCTAACTAGCCTGCGGCCCGTGCTGGGCTTTAGACTACAAAAATTCCATAAGGACGAGGATTTCTCCCAGACCAAAGCTGCCCCCTCCTCCAAACCTGGCTGCCATCGGAGGCCCAAACGCGCCCCACAAAATGACATCTGCATTGAGGGTTCTTGAGTTTGGCTTCTTGGGGAAAAGTGCCTCCTTTCGGAGTCAACTTGCCTAACTTGCCTGCGGCCCATGTGGGGTTTTTGCCTACAAAAATTCCATAAGGACGAGGATTTCTCCCAGACCAAAGCTGCCCCCTCCTCCAAACCTGGCTGCCATCGGAGGCCCAAACGCGCCCTACAAAATGACACCTGCCAAGTCGGCTCTTGAGTTTGGCTTCTTGGGGAAAAGTGACTCCTTTCAAAACCAACTTGCCTGCGTCCCGTCCTGGGCTTTTGCTACAAAAATTCCATAAGGACGAGGATTCCTCCCAGACCAAAGCTGCCCCCTCCTCCAAACCTGGCTGCCATCGGAGGCCCAAACGCGCCCTACAAAATGACACCTGCCAAGTCGGCTCTTGAGTTTGGCTTCTTGGGGAAAAGTGACTCCTTTCAAAACCAACTTGCCTGCGTCCCGTCCTGGGCTTTTGCTACAAAAATTCCATAAGGACGAGGATTCCTCCCAGACCAAAGCTGCCCCCTCCTCCAAACCTGGCTGCCATCGGAGTCCCAAACGCGCCCTACAAAATGACATCTGCCAAGTGGGCTCTTGAGTTTGGCTTTCTGGGGAAAAGTGCCTCCTTTCGGAGTCAACTTGCCTGCGGCTCATGCAGGGGTTTTGCCTCCAAAAATTCCATAAGGACGAGGATTTCTCCCAGACCAAAGCTGCCCCCTCCTCCAAACCTGGCTGCCATCGGAGGCCCAAACGCGCCCTACAAAATGACACCTGCCAAGTGGGCTCTTGAGTTTGGCTTCTTGGGGAAAATTGCCTCCTTTCGGAGTCAACTTGCCGGCGGCCCATGCAGGGCTTTTGCCTACAAAAATTCCATAAGGACGAGGATTTCTCCCAGAACAAAGCTGCCCCCTCCTCCAAACCTGGCTGCCATCGGAGGCCCAAACGCGCCCTACAAAATGACATCTGCATTGTGGGTTCTTGAGTTTGGCTTCTTGGGGAAAAGTGCCTCCTTTCGGAGCCAACTTGCCTAACTTGCCTGCGGCCCGTCCTGGGCTTTTGAGTACAAAAATTCCATAAGGACGAGGATTTCTCCCAGACCAAAGCTGCCCCCTCCTCCAAACCTGGCTGCCATCGGAGGTCCAAACGCGCCCTACAAAATGACACCTGCCAAGTGGGCTCTTGAGTTTGGCTTCTTGGGGAAAAGTGACTCCTTTCAAAGCCAACTTGCCTAACTTGCCTGCGGCCCGTCCTGGGCTTTTGCCTACAAAAATTCCAGAAGGACAAGGATATCTCCCAGACCAAAGCTGCCCCCTCCTCCAAACCTGGCTGCCATCGGAGGCCCAAACGTGCCCTACAAAATGACATCTGCCAAGTGGGCTCTTGAGTTTGGCTTCTTGGGGAAAAGTGACTCCTTTCAAAACCAACTTGCCTGCGTCCCGTCCCGGACGTTTGCTACAAAAATTCCATAAGGACGAGGATTCCTCCCAGACCAAAGCTGCCCCCTCCGCCAAACCTGGCTGCCATCGGAGGCCCAAACGCGCCCTACAAAATGACATCTGCCAAGCGGGCTCTTGAGTTTGGCTTCTTGGGGAAAAGTGCCTCCTTTCGGAGTCAACTTGCCGGCGGCCCATGCAGGGCTTTTGCCTCCAAAAATTCCATAAGGACGAGGATTTCTCCCAGACCAAAGCTGCCCCCTCCTCCAAACCTGGCTGCCATCGGAGGCCCAAACGCGCCCTACAAAATGACACCTGCCAAGTGGGCTCTTGAGTTTGGCTTCTTGGGGAAAAGTGCCTCCTTTCGGAGCCAACTTGCCTAACTAGCCTGCGGCCCGTGCTGGGCTTTTGCCTACAAAAATTCCATAAGGACGAGGATTTCTCCCAGACCAAAGCTGCCCCCTCCTCCAAACCTGGCTGCCATCAGAGGCCCAAACGCGCCCTACAAAATGACATCTGCCAAGTGGGCTCTTGAGTTTGGCTTCTTGGGGAAAAGTGCCTCCTTTCGGAGCCAAATTGCCTAACTTGCCTGCGGCCCATGCAGAGCTTTTGCCTACAAAAATTCCAGAAGGACGAGGATTTCTCCCAGACCAAAGCTGCCCCCTCCTCCAAACCTGGCTGCCATCGGAGGCCCAAACGCGCCCCACAAAATGACACCTGCATTGAGGGTTCTTGAGTTTGGCTTCCTGGGGAAAAGTGCCTCCTTTCGGAGTCAACTTGCCTGCGGCCCATGCAGGGCTTTTGCCTACAAAAATTCCAGAAGGACGAGGATTTCTCCCAGACCAAAGCTGCCCCCTCCTCCAAACCTGGCTGCCATCGGAGGCCCAAACGTGCCCTACAAAATGACACCTGCCAAGTGGGCTCTTGAGTTTGGCTTCTTGGGTGGAAGTGCCTCCTTTCAAAGCCAACTTGCCTAACTTGCCTGCGGCCCATGTGGGGTTTTTGCCTACAAAAATTCCAGAAGGACGAGGATTTCTCCCAGACCAAAGCTGCCCCCTCCTCCAAACCTGGCTGACATCGGAGGCCCAAACGCGCCCTACAAAATGACACCTGCCAAGTCGGCTCTTGAGTTTAGCTTCTTGGGGAAAAGTGACTCCTTTCAAAACCAACTTGCCTGCGTCCCGTCCTGGGCTTTTGCTACAAAAATTCCATAAGGACGAGGATTCCTCCCAGACCAAAGCTGCCCCCTCCTCCAAACCTGGCTGCCATCGGAGGCCCAAACGCGCCCTACAAAATGACACCTGCCAAGTGGGCTCTTGAGTTTGGCTTCTTGGGGAAAATTGCCTCCTTTCGGAGTCAACTTGCCGGCGGCCCATGCAGGGCTTTTGCCTACAAAAATTCCATAAGGACGAGGATTTCTCCCAGAACAAAGCTGCCCCCTCCTCCAAACCTGGCTGCCATCGGAGGCCCAAACGCGCCCTACAAAATGACATCTGCATTGTGGGTTCTTGAGTTTGGCTTCTTGGGGAAAAGTGCCTCCTTTCGGAGCCAACTTGCCTAACTTGCCTGCGGCCCGTCCTGGGCTTTTGAGTACAAAAATTCCATAAGGACGAGGATTTCTCCCAGACCAAAGCTGCCCCCTCCTCCAAACCTGGCTGCCATCGGAGGCCCAAACGCGCCCTACAAAATGACACCTGCCAAGTGGGCTCTTGAGTTTGGCTTCTTGCGGAAAAGTGACTCCTTTCAAAACCAACTTGCCTGCGTCCCATCCCGGACGTTTGCTACAAAAATTCCATAAGGACGAGGATTTCTCCCAGACCAAAGCTGCCCCCTCCTCCAAACCTGGCTGTCATCGGAGGCCCAAACGCGCCCTACAAAATGACATCTGCCAAGCGGGCTCTTGAGTTTGGCTTCTTGGGGAAAAGTGCCTCCTTTCGGAGTCAACTTGCCGGCGGCCCATGCAGGGCTTTTGCCTCCAAAAATTCCATAAGGACGAGGATTTCTCCCAGACCAAAGCTGCCCCCTCCTCCAAACCTGGCTGCCATCGGAGGCCCAAACGCGCCCTACAAAATGACATCTGCATTGTGGGTTCTTGAGTTTGGCTTCTTGGGGAAAAGTGCCTCCTTTCGGAGCCAACTTGCCTAACTTGCCTGCGGCCCGTCCTGGGCTTTTGAGTACAAAAATTCCATAAGGACGAGGATTTCTCCCAGACCAAAGCTGCCCCCTCCTCCAAACCTGGCTGCCATCGGAGGCCCAAACGCGCCCTACAAAATGACACCTGCCAAGTGGGCTCTTGAGTTTGGCTTCTTGGGGAAAAGTGCCTCCTTTCAAAGCCAACTTGCCTAACTTGCCTGCGGCCCGTCCTGGGCTTTTGCCTACAAAAATTCCAGAAGGACAAGGATTTCTCCCAGACCAAAGCTGCTCCCTCCTCCAAACCTGGCTGCCATCGGAGGCCCAAACGCGCCCTACAAAATGACATCTGCCAAGTGGGCTCTTGAGTTTGGCTTCTTGGGGAAAAGTGACTCCTTTCAAAACCAACTTGCCTGCGTCCCGTCACGGACGTTTGCTACAAAAATTCCATAAGGACGAGGATTCCTCCCAGACCAAAGCTGCCCCCTCCGCCAAACCTGGCTGCCATCGGAGGCCCAAACGCGCCCTACAAAATGACATCTGCCAAGCGGGCTCTTGAGTTTGGCTTCTTGGGGAAAAGTGCCTCCTTTCGGAGTCAACTTGCCGGCGGCCCATGCAGGGCTTTTGCCTCCAAAAATTCCATAAGGACGAGGATTTCTCCCAGACCAAAGCTGCTCCCTCCTCCAAACCTGGCTGCCATCGGAGGCCCAAACGCGCCCCACAAAATGACACCTGCATTGAGGGTTCTTGAGTTTGGCTTCCTGGGGGAAAGTGCCTCCTTTCGGAGTCAACTTGCCTGCGGCCCATGCAGGGCTTTTGCCTACAAAAATTCCATAAGGACGAGGATTCCTCCCAGACCAAAGCTGCCCCCTCTGCCAAACCTGGCTGCCATCGGAGGCCCAAACGCGCCCTACAAAATGACATCTGCCAAGCGGGCTCTTGAGTTTGGCTTCTTGGGGAAAAGTGACTCCTTTCAAAACCAACTTGCCTGCGTCCCGTCCCGGGCTTTTGCCTCCAAAAATTCCAGAAGGACGAGGATTTCTCCCAGACCAAAGCTGCCCCCTCCTCCAAACCTGGCTGCCATCGGAGGCCCAGACGCGCCCCACAAAATGACACCTGCATTGAGGGTTCTTGAGTTTGGCTTCCTGGGGAAAAGTGCCTCCTTTCGGAGTCAACTTGCCTGCGGCCCATGCAGGGCTTTTGCCTACAAAAATTCCATAAGGACGAGGATTTCTCCCAGAACAAAGCTGCCCCCTCCTCCAAACCTGGCTGCCATCGGAGGCCCAAACGCGCCCTACAAAATGACACCTGCCAAGTGGGCTCTTGAGTTTGGCTTCTTGGGGAAAAGTGCCTCCTTTCGGAGCCAAATTGCCTAACTTGCCTGCGGCCCGTCCTGGGCTTTTGCCTCCAAAAATTCCAGAAGGACGAGGATTTCTCCCAGACCAAAGCTGCCCCCTCCTCCAAACCTGGCTGCCATCGGAGGCCCAAACGCGCCCCACAAAATTACACCTGCATTGAGGGTTCTTGAGTTTGCTTCCTGGGAAAAAGTGCCTCCTTTCGGAGTCAACTTGCCTGCGGCCCATGCAGGGCTTTTGCCGACAAAAATTCCATAAGGACGAGGATTTCTCCCAGACCAAAGCTGCCCCCTCCTCCAAACCTGGCTGCCATTGGAGGCCCAAACGTGCCCTACAAAATGACACCTGCCAAGTGGGCTCTTGAGTTTGGCTTCTTGGGTGGAAGTGCCTCCTTTCAAAGCCAACTTGCCTGCGGCCCGTCCTGGGGTTTTGCCTACAAAAATTCCATAAGGACGAGGATTTCTCCCAGACCAAAGATGCCCCCTCCTCCAAACCTGGCTGCCATCGGAGGCCCAAACGCGCCCTACAAAATGACATCTGCCAAGTGGGCTCTTGAGTTTGGCTTCTTGGGGAAAAGTGCCTCCTTTCGGAGCCAACTTGCCTAACTTGCCTGCGGCCCATCCTGGGCTTTTGCTACAAAAATTCCATAAGGACGAGGATTTCTCCCAGAACAAAGCTGCCCCCTCCTCCAAACCTGGCTGCCATCGGAGGCCCAAACGCGCCCTACAAAATGACATCTGCATTTTGAGTTCTTGAGTTTGGCTTCTTGGGGGAAAGTGCCTCCTTTCAAAGCAACTTGCCTAACTTGCCTGCGGCCAATGCGGGGTTTTTGCCTACAAAAATTCCATAAGGACGAGGATTTCTCCCAGACCAAAGCTGCCCCCTCCTCCAAACCTGGCTGCCATCGGAGGCCGAAACGTGCCCTACAAAATGACATCTGCCAAGTGGGCTCTTGAATTTGGCTTCTTGGGTGGAAGTACCTCCTTTCAAAGCCAACTTGCCTGCGGCCCGTCCTGGGCTTTTGTCTACAAAAATTCCAGAAGGACGAGGATTTCTCCCAGACCAAAGCTGCCCCCTCCTCCAAACCTGGCTGCCATCGGAGGCCCAAACGCGCCCCACAAAATGACATCTGCATTGAGGGTTCTTCAGTTTGGCTTCTTGGGGAAAAGTGCCTCCTTTCGGAGTCAACTTGCCTAACTTGCCTGCGGCCCATGTGGGGTTTTTGCCTACAAAAATTCCATAAGGACGAGGATTTCTCCCAGACCAAAGCTGCCCCCTCCTCCAAACCTGGCTGACATCGGAGGCCCAAACGCGCCCTAAAAAATGACACCTGCCAAGTCGGCTCTTGAGTTTGGCTTCTTGGGGAAAAGTGACTCCTTTCAAAACCAACTTGCCTGCGTCCCGTCCTGGGCTTTTGCTACAAAAATTCCATAAGGACGAGGATTCCTCCCAGACCAAAGCTGCCCCCTCCTCCAAACCTGGCTGCCATCGGAGGCCCAAACGCGCCCTACAAAATGACATCTGCCAAGTGGGCTCTTGAGTTTGGCTTTCTGGGGAAAAGTGCCTCCTTTCGGAGTCAACTTGCCTGCGGCTCATGCAGGGGTTTTGCCTACAAAAATTCCATAAGGACGAGGATTTCTCCCAGACCAAAGCTGCCCCCTCCTCCAAACCTGGCTGCCATCGGAGGCCCAAACGCGCCCTACAAAATGACACCTGCCAAGTGGGCTCTTGAGTTTGGCTTCTTGGGGAAAATTGCCTCCTTTCGGAGTCAACTTGCCGGCGGCCCATGCAGGGCTTTTGCCTACAAAAATTCCATAAGGACGAGGATTTCTCCCAGAACAAAGCTGTCCCCTCCTCCAAACCTGGCTGCCATCGGAGGCCCAAACGCGCCCTACAAAATGACATCTGCATTGTGGGTTCTTGAGTTTGGCTTCTTGGGGAAAAGTGCCTCCTTTCGGAGCCAACTTGCCTAACTTGCCTGCGGCCCGTCCTGGGCTTTTGAGTACAAAAATTCCAGAAGGACGAGGATTTCTCCCAGACCAAAGCTGCCCCCTCCTCCAAACCTGGCTGCCATCGGAGGCCCAAACGCGCCCTACAAAATGACGTCTGCCAAGTGGGCTCTTGAGTTTGGCTTCTTGGGGAAAAGTGACTCCTTTCAAAACCAACTTGCCTGCGGCCCGTCCCGGACGATTGCTACAAAAATTCCATAAGGACGAGGATTCCTCCCAGACCAAAGCTGCCCCCTCCGCCAAACCTGGCTGCCATCGGAGGCCCAAACGCGCCCTACAAAATGACATCTGCCAAGCGGGCTCTTGAGTTTGGCTTCTTGGGGAAAAGTGCCTCCTTTCGGAGTCAACTTGCCGGAGGCCCATGCAGGGCTTTTGCCTCCAAAAATTCCATAAGGACGAGGATTTCTCCCAGACCAAAGCTGCCCCCTCCTCCAAACCTGGCTGCCATCGGAGGCCGAAACGCGCCCTACAAAATGACACCTGCCAAGTGGGCTCTTGAGTTTGGCTTCTTGGGGAAAAGTGCCTCCTTTCGGAGCCAACTTGCCTAACTAGCCTGCGGCCTGTGCTGGGCTTTTGCCTACAAAAATTCCATAAGGACGAGGATTTCTCCCAGACCAAAGCTGCCCCCTCCTCCAAACCTCGCTGCCATCAGAGGCCCAAACGCGCCCTACAAAATGACATCTGCCAAGTGGGCTCTTGAGTTTGGCTTCTTGGGGAAAAGTGCCTCCTTTCAAAGCCAACTTGCCTGCGGCCCGTCCTGGTCTTTTGCCTACAAAAATTCCATAAGGACGAGGATTTCTCCCAGACCAAAGCTGCCCCCTCCTCCAAACCTGGCTGCCATCGGAGGCCCAAACGCGCCCTACAAAATGACATTTGCCAAGTGGGCTCTTGAGTTTGGCTTCTTGGGGAAAATGCCTCCTTTCGGAGCCAACTTGCCTAACTTGCCTGCGGCCCGTCCTGGGCTTTTGCCTCCAAAAATTCCAGAAGGACGAGGATTTCTCCCAGGCCAAAGCTGCCCCCTCCTCCAAACCTGGCTGCCATCGGAGGCCCAAACGTGCCCTACAAAATGACACCTGCCAAGTGGGCTCTTGAGTTTGGCTTCTTGGGGAAAAGTGACTCCTTTCAAAACCAACTTGCCTGTGTCCCGTCCCGGGCTTTTGCTACAAAAATTCCAGAAGGACGAGGATTTCTCCCAGACCAAAGCTGCCCCCTCCTCCAAACCTGGCTGCCATCAGAGGCCCAAACGCGCCCCACAAAATGACATCTGCATTGAGGGTTCTTGAGTTTGGCTTCTTGGGGAAAAGTGCCTCCTTTCGGAGCCAACTTGCCTAACTTGCCTGCGGCCCGTCCTGGGCTTTTGCCTCCAAAAATTCCATAAGGACGAGGATTTCTCCCAGGCCAAAGCTGCCCCCTCCTCCAAACCTGGCTGCCATCGGAGGCCCAAACGTGCCCTACAAAATGACACCTGCCAAGTGGGCTCTTGAGTTTGGCTTCTTGGGGAAAAGTGACTCCTTTCAAAACCAACTTGCCTGTGTCCAGTCCCGGGCTTTTGCTACAAAAATTCCATAAGGACGAGGATTTCTCCCAGACCAAAGCTGCCCCCTCCTCCAAACCTGGCTGCCATCGGAGGCCCAAACGTGCCCTACAAAATGACATCTGCCAAGTGGGCTCTTGAGTTTGGCTTCTTGGGTGGAAGTACCTCCTTTCAAAGCCAACTTGCCTGCGGCTGGTCCTGGGCTTTTGCCTACAAAAATTCCAGAAGGACGAGGATTTCTCCCAGACCAAAGCTGCCCCCTCCTCCAAACCTGGCTGCCATCGGAGGCCCAAACGTGCCCTACAAAATGACACCTGCCAAGTGGGCTCTTGAGTTTGGCTTCTTGGGTGGAAGTACCTCCTTTCAAAGCCAACTTGCCTGCGGCCCGTCCTGGGCTTTTGCCTACAAAAATTCCATAAGGACGAGGATTTCTCCCAGACCAAAGCTGCCCCCTCCTCCAAACCTGGCTGCCATCAGAGGCCCAAATGCGCCCCACAAAATGACATCTGCCAAGTGGGCTCTTGAGTTTGGCTTCTTGGGGAAAAGTGCCTCCTTTCGGAGCCAACTTGCCTAACTTGCCTGCGGCCCGTCCTGGGCTTTTGCCTCCAAAAATTCCAGAAGGACGAGGATTTCTCCCAGACCAAAGCTGCCCCCTCCTCCAAACCTGGCTGCCATCGGAGGCCCAAACGTGCCCCACAAAATGACACCTGCATTGAGGGTTCTTGAGTTTGGCTTCCTGGGGAAAAGTGCCTCCTTTCGGAGTCAACTTGCCTGCGGCCCATGCAGGGCTTTTGCCTACAAAAATTCCAGAAGGACGAGGATTTCTCCCAGACCAAAGCTGCCCCCTCCTCCAAACCTGGCTGCCATGGGAGGCCCAAACGTGCCCTACAAAATGACACCTGCCAAGTGGGCTCTTGAGTTTGGCTTCTTGGGTGGAAGTGCCTCCTTTCAAAGCCAACTTGCCTGCGGCCGGTCCTGGGCTTTTGCCTACAAAAATTCCATAAGGACGAGGATTTCTCCCAGACCAAAGCTGCCCCCTCCTCCAAACCTGGCTGCCATCGGAGGCCCAAACGCGCCCTACAAAATGACATCTGCCAAGTGGGCTCTTGAGATTGGCTTCTTGCGGAAAAGTGCCTCCTTTCAAAGCCAACTTGCCTAAGTAGCCTGCGGCCCGTGCTGGGCTTTAGACTACAAAAATTCCATAAGGACGAGGATTTCTCCCAGACCAAAGCTGCCCCCTCCTCCAAACCTGGCTGCCATCCGAGGCCCAAACGCGCCCCACAAAATGACATCTGCATTGAGGGTTCTTGAGTTTGGCTTCTTGGGGAAAAGTGCCTCCTTTCGGAGTCAACTTGCCTAACTTGCCTGCGGCCCATGTGGGGTTTTTGCCTACAAAAATTCCATAAGGACGAGGATTTCTCCCAGACCAAAGCTGCCCCCTCCTCCAAACCTGGCTGACATCGGAGGCCCAAACGCGCCCTACAAAATGACATCTGCCAAGTGGGCTCTTGAGATTTGCTTCTTGCGGAAAAGTGCCTCCTTTCAAAGCCAACATGCCTAACTAGCCTGCGGCCCGTGCTGGGCTTTAGACTACAAAAATTCCATAAGGACGAGGATTTCTCCCAGACCAAAGCTGCCCCCTCCTCCAAACCTGGCTGCCATCGGAGGCCCAAACGCGCCCCACAAAATGACATCTGCATTGAGGGTTCTTGAGTTTGGCTTCTTGGGGAAAAGTGCCTCCTTTCGGAGCCAACTTGCCTAACTTGCCTGCGGCCCGTCCTGGGCTTTTGCCTCCAAAAATTCCATAAGGACGAGGATTTCTCCCAGGCCAAAGCTGCCCCCTCCTCCAAACCTGGCTGCCATCGGAGGCCCAAACGTGCCCTACAAAATGACACCTGCCAAGTGGGCTCTTGAGTTTGGCTTCTTGGGGAAAAGTGACTCCTTTCAAAACCAACTTGCCTGTGTCCCGTCCCGGGCTTTTGCTACAAAAATTCCATAAGGACGAGGATTTCTCCCAGACCAAAGCTGCCCCCTCCTCCAAACCTGGCTGCCATCGGAGGCCCAAACGTGCCCTACAAAATGACATCTGCCAAGTGGGCTCTTGAGTTTGGCTTCTTGGGTGGAAGTACCTCCTTTCAAAGCCAACTTGCCTGCGGCTGGTCCTGGGCTTTTGCCTACAAAAATTCCAGAAGGACGAGGATTTCTCCCAGACCAAAGCTGCCCCCTCCTCCAAACCTGGCTGCCATCGGAGGCCCAAACGTGCCCTACAAAATGACACCTGCCAAGTGGGCTCTTGAGTTTGGCTTCTTGGGTGGAAGTACCTCCTTTCAAAGCCAACTTGCCTGCGGCCCGTCCTGGGCTTTTGCCTACAAAAATTCCATAAGGACGAGGATTTCTCCCAGACCAAAGCTGCCCCCTCCTCCAAACCTGGCTGCCATCAGAGGCCCAAATGCGCCCCACAAAATGACATCTGCCAAGTGGGCTCTTGAGTTTGGCTTCTTGGGGAAAAGTGCCTCCTTTCGGAGCCAACTTGCCTAACTTGCCTGCGGCCCGTCCTGGGCTTTTGCCTCCAAAAATTCCAGAAGGACGAGGATTTCTCCCAGACCAAAGCTGCCCCCTCCTCCAAACCTGGCTGCCATCGGAGGCCCAAACGTGCCCCACAAAATGACACCTGCATTGAGGGTTCTTGAGTTTGGCTTCCTGGGGAAAAGTGCCTCCTTTCGGAGTCAACTTGCCTGCGGCCCATGCAGGGCTTTTGCCTACAAAAATTCCAGAAGGACGAGGATTTCTCCCAGACCAAAGCTGCCCCCTCCTCCAAACCTGGCTGCCATGGGAGGCCCAAACGTGCCCTACAAAATGACACCTGCCAAGTGGGCTCTTGAGTTTGGCTTCTTGGGTGGAAGTGCCTCCTTTCAAAGCCAACTTGCCTGCGGCCGGTCCTGGGCTTTTGCCTACAAAAATTCCATAAGGACGAGGATTTCTCCCAGACCAAAGCTGCCCCCTCCTCCAAACCTGGCTGACATCGGAGGCCCAAACGCGCCCTACAAAATGACATCTGCCAAGTGGGCTCTTGAGATTTGCTTCTTGCGGAAAAGTGCCTCCTTTCAAAGCCAACATGCCTAACTAGCCTGCGGCCCGTGCTGGGCTTTAGACTACAAAAATTCCATAAGGACGAGGATTTCTCCCAGACCAAAGCTGCCCCCTCCTCCAAACCTGGCTGCCATCGGAGGCCCAAACGCGCCCCACAAAATGACATCTGCATTGAGGGTTCTTGAGTTTGGCTTCTTGGGGAAAAGTTAGGGTTAGGGTTAGGGTTAGGGTTAGGGTTAGGGTTAGGGTTAATCCGGGTTAGGGTTAGGGTTAGGGTTAGGGTTAGGGTTAGGGTTAATCCGGGTTAGGGTTAGGGTTAGGGTTAGGGTTAGGGTTAGGGTTAGGGTTAGGGTTAGGGTTAATCCGGGTTAGGGTTAGGGTTAGGGTTAGGGTTAGGGTTAGGGTTAGGGTTAGGGTTAGGGTTAATCCGGGTTAGGGTTAGGGTTAGGGTTAGGGTTAGGGTTAGGGTTAGGGTTAGGGTTAGGGTTAGGGTTAATCCGGGTTAGGGTTAGGGTTAGGGTTAGGGTTAGGGTTAGGGTTAGGGTTAGGGTTAGGGTTAGGGTTAGGCCTAGGGTTAGGGTTAGGGTTAGGGTTAGGGTTAGGGTTAGGGTTAGGGTTAGGGTTAGGGTTAGGGTTAGGTTTAGGGTTAGGGTTAGGGTTAGGGTTAGGGTTAGTGTTAGGCCTAGGGTTAGGGTTAGGGTTAGGGTTAGGGTTAGGGTTAGGGTTAGGGTTAGGCCTAGGGTTAGGGTTAGGGTTAGGGTTAGGGTTAGGGTTAGGGTTAGGGTTAATCCTAGGGTTAGGGTTAGGCCTAGGTTTAGGGTTCGGTTTAGGGTTAAGGTTATTAGGATTAGGGTTAGGGTTAGGGCTAGGGATAGGGTTAGGGTTTGGGTTAGGGTTAGGGTTAGGGTTAGGGTTAGGGTTTGGGTTAGGGTTAGGGTTAGGGTTTGGGTTAGGGTTAGGCCTAGGGTTAGGGTTAGGGTTAGGGTTAGGGGTTAGGGTTAGGGTTAGTGTTAGTGTTAGGGTTAGGGTTAGGTTTAGGGTTAGTGTTTGGGTTTGGGTTAGGCTTATGATTAGGTTTAAGGTTAGGGTTACGGTTAGGGTTAGGGTTAGGGTTAGGCCTAGGGTTAGGGTTAGGATTGGGGTTGGGTTAGGGTTAGGGTTAGGGTTAGGGTTAGATTTAAGCCTAGGTTTAGGTTTAGGGTTTGGTTAGGTTTAGGGTTAGGGTTAGGGTTAGGGTTAGGGTTAGGGTTAGTCCTAGGGTTTGG